>NW_027071825.1:14015000-14615000 GCF_038088225.1 Cyrtonyx montezumae
ATGCTGAACTCACTATGAAACTTTGATGGGCTGGCAGTGGGCTCTGCTCCCCATCCCTTGCCGCTACTAAACTTCTTTGCACAGTTTCTGACATAAGAAACAGCTACTGGTATAGTATCACAACAGCAAAGCAACAATTATGCAGGATCTGGTTGAATTAAAATGTAAAGGGCCACTTGCACAAAACAGTTTCCCTGAAGAAAAGAGCAAAATGCAGCATAAGAGACTATATTTCAAAGAGTTTGTCAGGAATACCTTCCTAATGACTTTATACTGAAAACACCAAATGCTAGAAACGAAGGCTTTGTAAAATTCTTCAAATAAAGACAGCAGCATAAGAAGAGAGGGACGACACCATATAGGTATTTCTTACATTTATGTTTGCAAAAGAATTACATAGCTGCATTTGAAGATATGAATTAACCAATTCCCATGTGCTTTGAGCACATGACATTTGTCATATTCCTATCGGACTAGCATGTGTAATAAAAACAGATAACCAAGACAGGAAAATTAGTACTGGGACCAAGCCCATACATTATTAGAAGCTCTTTCTTTTACTCTCATTTTACAAATACAAACAAACCCTGTCAAAGTATCAGAGTAAGGGAGTACTAAATTAAAAAGTCAACCACAATAGCATAAGCATTAGAGGCTACAACAAATACAATCAGAGCTGGGGAAAAAAAAACCCAACAACCTAAATGCATGCATCTCCACAAAGAACTTTGAAACAATGACTTTACTCCATAGGGAAATGCTGTGGTATATAATACAGTATCATTACAATAAAAAAGGAGCCATGAGGCACATCACTAAAAGGGAAAACAAATCAAAACAAAACAGAGAAGAAAAGCAAGCAGCTCATTGTGCCTCTGCCAAGGGTGAAGTAAACAGTACATCTGTTTCAAAATTCAGACCCTTATGTCTGACCAGGAGTAAAACTGTCCATTAGGAAACAGTTGGGAAAGGTCGCTGACATTTTGAGTGTTTAGTTTCTTTATGCTTTTTCCTTCCACACAGAAGAGCAGTTCTGAGTGCATACAGTAAATCCAACTGTTAAAGAAAAATAATTTTATGAATTCTCTCTTACATTAAAAACACTTATCATAAACATAGAGCATACTGCATACAGGCAGTATGTCTGACTTATAGCAGCTCTGCTCAGCTTGTACAAGATAACTGAGAGTAATGGTTTTTGATAATCAGGCCACGGTATTAATATAACATGAAGCATAAATGCTTTTGTACTACATCTCTGGTTAAGCTACCAAATCTCATCGGAATAGAGAAGGAATGCTATATTCTGCTTTCTGTTCTCAATTGCAAAGCGTACTTCAGAGCATTTCTGATGACGCTTCTTTCAAAAAGACACTGCAAAACTGAGGATGTGATACTAGTGATTAATGTATGCGTATCTTAAATGAACCTCTGATTCTCAGTATCCACTTCAAGCTCAAGCATTGCTTTGTTGTCATCAGAGTTTTGGTTCCACAAAACTTGGCTGTGGGATTTTGAATGCTAGTTGTGCAGTCAGGGGTCAGTCTGCCTGGGAACATGAAAGTCAATTGATCTGGGAGGAGAAAACTCCATTTCAGTAGCTTTCATTGGTCCTCTGCTTCTCTAGTCCAAAGGGATTCACTTTGACTGATGCCAATTATTAAGCAACTCTCAACTACACTTCCTTTAATCAATTTATTGATCAGCAATACATAAAGAAAATATTATTGATGCCAAAATTTGGGAACTATTTTAGAGTACATCAAAATAAGGTGACCCAGAGACTCAGGTGATGTTGAACACATTGCTATTCAGAAACACAGAGCAGACATTTCTACAACTAGATTTGATTGAGCAACTATTGAGTATTGAGCAACTATTCACAGAATCATTATCTACATAACATAATGCTTACAACAATCCTGTTGCCACAAGTATACATATATACACATATACAAAAGTATAAATCTTCCATTTGATTTAAAAACAATGAAATTGTGCTCAAAGAATACACTTTGTTATCTGAGCTGTTTGTAAGCCAATTCCATACGAATGGCTGGTTGGATACAAATCAAATATCAAAGCTGCCCTTCTTGGTATTTTGCATTTACTTTTTGTAAGTGAAATAGAAAGCCATGGTCCACTCCTAACCACTTCTGATCATTAAAAAATCCATAGCAATTTTAACAAGAATACGGGTGTTAAATTAATCACAGTGACCTGGCCAAATTCCAGGCCTGGTAATTGCATCCTGCATACTTAAAATTCCCCCTGCAGTTTCAAGTGGAGAAGTTATTCTTCACTTTTCCGTTTAAAAAGTATTGCATATAGAGATAGTGCTAACATAGGATATTGTCACTTTTGGTCCCCAGATCTTCATGTCAATTGAAGGCAAGTGAACTGAAGAGATGCCATAGAAACCTAACTGTTCTGGCATAATATTTTCTTCAACTATTTGTTTTCTTCATAACATAGATCCACGCCTTGAATGTAGTAGAAGCAACTATTTACACAGTAATTCTCTAGATGAGAAAATCTTGACTTTGCCTTCCACAGTGTTGAACTGGAAATGGAAACATTCTGCTCACCTGACATTGAAGCAGGTGACAGAATGCAGCAAGCATCCTCACAGGACATCCAGACAAACAGCAAGAAAACTCACTCAGAGGATTGGATATCAGTCTTAAGAAGCACAGAGACACTTGCTGCCTCTCTCTTCCAGAAACAGATGAAACAAGGGTCTAGAATTCCATTTCTACTCTTCTGCACCAGAAAAATGCCAGGCATGGTAAGAGCGCTAATAGTTCTTCCTTTCCCATCAGTAGTTACACGTAATAATTCATTCTAAGTCCAGCATGTATCTAACCAATTAGACAGAAAGACTTGAATTTTAAGCAGTCATAGAAGTCATTACTAATTTTTAAAATAACTAAATTATTAGGATTTGTGGCCTGCCATCATTATATCAGATCCTTCATGTAGTCACTAGAAAAAGGCTCTAACTTGTCCTTATGGAAGCATTCACAATATTATAAATATCGAGATAGATGCATATGTACAAGGCCTGACAGAGTGTAGGAGACAAACAGCAGTCTGCAGGGAATCCATCAGGCTGGCATCTAAATGCCAAAAGAGAGACTATCTGTTAAGGTAAGACAAGCTCAGGAGCTGCATGGATGCAGGGTGATCTGGACAGGTCCAGGGCATATGTCTATCCACTCTGTGCAGCTCTCTCTGAGCTGACCCCACTGGCTTCACTCCAGGTAAGCTGCTTTCTGAGCGAGGACAAATGCACATTGTACAGAAGGCTGGGTAGAATTTTCCAAGTTACTATGAAGGCATGCTTTGATAATGTCTCTAAGCATAACAAGCAAAATATTATGAATTGATTTCAGCATGAGCTATTTGAGATAAAATGCACTTGGAACAGTCGCTGAAGCAGAATTACTTAAACTAGACACAGGGTATGTTACTTGCTCCTGACCTCTGTAGATAAGCAAAAAATTATACGTGGCTGGAACAGTATTCTGTGTCAAGAGTATTAAGTGGACAGCTTCTAATTACCTTTAGCTCATAAAGCTAAAGAGCTTGATCTATTGCTTAAAAGCTTTTTAGTTTAAATTATTTTAATCAACAATTCTATTTTTAGCAGTTGTTTCTAAGATGCTTTTCCAGTAAACAGGGGAGGGGAGCTGCGGGTCTGGTAAGCTTGCTGGCTTGCCTCCCAGGACACTACAACCTTAAAGTCCCCTGCTCAGTAAGAATCTGTCCATGTTAAAATGAGATAAAGACACTGGAGTCTGGGAATTCTGCAGCAGTGGCCCTATTTTCTAGAAACCCTGTTTTCTTCCAGCTCCATAATGTCCAAATATTTTATAATACCTAACACATTTTATCAGTGTGGTGGGATTCAGTGCGAGGAAGGCACTAATGCTATCTTGCCTTTCTAAGCTTCATTTTAATCCCCAGCAATGTTTTCCCTTCACGTCTCCACGTGTTAGGCAGCTAGGATGGGAGCCTTTGACAAAGTAGCTACTGGGTATGGAGGATCCTATGGGAACTGTGGAGAGAAGGCAAATGACAGAAGACATACGGTTCAGTTACACCTCTTCCTAAAGTAAAAGAAATTGTTTTGGAGAGGCACAGTTCTGAAACATCCAAGAACTTCCTAGACTCGGGGAAAAGCAAATGGTGAGAAGAAAGTGAAAATCCATACAACTTCTGAGACCTTGCCACGTGATGCCAGAAGCTCTAGTCATCCATACATATCCAAGATCGTTTTCACTAATATAACTTCTACTAAAGCCTGTGGCTTTATTCTTGAGACTAATTTTAATAACCAAACAGTCCTGAACTTCCTTATGCTTTGGTGGTACTGATTAATCCCTTGATGATCATTTAGCTAATATGCAAGTGGGCTGTTTGTGCACTAATCTTCATAAAATTGGGACCCAAACACTATCAAACCATTTTCTCTCTATAACCATGCCAATCTAATGAAAATACCCCTGCACATCAAGAAAAACAATACAAAAATCATGGACTCCATGACTACGAGAAAGATTCATCTTTAGCTATATTTGCAAAAATGACCTTGGCACAGGGCATTTCCTGAAAAACTAAAGATTGGCTGGGGTTAACGGCCTACAGCTTTGCCTGAGGCCATCAAGTCTCCCAGTCAGTCATTAATCCCCCAGAAGTACCCTAGTGCCTTGATCATTTCTACTTAATTAAAGTTGGTGATCCCCAGGATGCCTCCATTTCACCAGGAGACTCTTTCTAGTTACTTCAAGGAATTTGCTTCTCCACTCCCTCCCTCAGTTTTTCTCTCTCTCTAAAGATATTTGAGATGACATGTTCCAATTTCATTTTTAATGGCCAGTATTTAATATGGCTTACAAATGATTATTTCTTTCTTTCATCTTTGACATGAACCCCTAGTCCAAAATTGAGAAATAAATTAATTTTTTTCCAAGAGAAAAATACATATCTGATTCCCACATGAGGGACATTCAACTCAAAGTAAATAACTACAAAGGTTTAAAGAGCTTCCATCTTATAAGCAAACAAAAAGAAAAAGATACATTGAAATGAAGAGAAAATATAGAATTGCTTTGAAAACAAGCTAAAATCACTCACTGTGATTTAATGAAAAGTCAAAAATTACAATCTGTTCTTATAGCATTTTTTCTGCATCTGAGTCTCTAACATCAGAATCTCTTACCTGAGACTTAATTTTATCGTCATCAGCAGCCCACAGACTTCAGTGGAACTATGCAAACGCACAGAGGTAGGAAGTTGCTTTCTGGACCAAAGCCCACATTTACACCAAAGACAGTAAGCAAGCCAGAAGGGTCACTAGCTTCTTTAGAGAAGAGCTCACCTATACTCTGTTAAAAGTCTGCTTCAAGGCTATACGTTAAAATATTCAGATATACTTTAAAAAGTACATTAATGTACAGAGCTTAATCTACATCATGTACAAAACAAGGAGATAAATTTCACTCTCCCAGAAATCTGATAGCACAAAATCCTGATCTTTTAAATCATTGCTTTTCTATGCAGAGGGAGGCTGCAGTGCATTTTCAAATTAGTATCTACACTGAAACATGTACTGCATAATCAGTGCATCTGACATTTTGGACTTATTTAAATTGTACTTATTTTGCAGCTAACTTGTACTACTTTAACTCACTGCAACAGCCCTTCTCCACATCTAACTAAGTTCAAACCAGGATTTTAGCCTTGTAATGAAAACTAACGTATCTACTCAAAACAACAGAAAAGGAGATATTACAGTATCCTTTCAAAACTCTACAGTGTCACAGATCATAAGAAGTAGGTTATTTGGCAAAATAGCAAATAATCCAAGTATGTGCATGTGCACACACGTGAATATATACACCTATGTGCACACACTATATTTGGTGTGTCTATTTTTATAAAGATGAAGAAGGCACATATAGTCTTATATCTTCCTTATGCAATCACAAAACGAGAATATATCTAGACTTATTCATTCCTCTGGCAATTTTGAAGAACTCGACAAGTTTGTTAGTACCCACAAAGTCAAAACGCTCCGTAAAAATAATAAAATAAAACTAATGATAGTCATAAGTATGAGTCAATATTGCTATTTCATGTAAGTCAAAAACAATGAGTTTTCAATCAGTATTAGCAAGTTAAGATTGTGAATCCAAATGTAGATACATCATAACTGGATAGTTCAGTCAGTGACAGCTTCTCTGAACTTTAACTGCTATCAATCCTTCCATAAATGGAAAATTTTCCCTCTCAGTTATGATAGTAGTGACCTATAATGTTCTGCAGATAATTTATAGCTATTTGACCCTATAATGACAATGCCTACATGTCAACAAACATACAAGCAGTGCTAATCTAAGGTTTCTGCAACTGCAAGTCTGAATCCAACTCCCAGATTCACAGGATACGAACTTAAACATCTGCTATTTTGGCTCAGAAATAGCAAACAAAATGGGCCCATGCAAAGTAAACCACTTCATTGCTGAATTTGTCTGGATAACTGAAAGGGCTTCATGCCTCCTGTTTAGCACTAGTCAGACAGTACGTTGCCACAAAATGCAGCATAATTGCAACTCTGGCAAGGCCTCCATCCCTAAGTACAAACTGCTTAAGAACTCTAATTATTCATATTTTATCTGCAGCTCACCTTTTTAATGATAATATTCCTCTCACAATAGTGTAAGCTAGAGAAGAATGATACCAAGCTTAAACTTTTTTAATATCTCCCATGAGCATAGTATTTCTTAGACATTACTATTTGCTGAACTACATTCATAAACATCCTCTGAAGGACCACAAGGAGATCCACAACCACAGACTGAAACACAATTTAAAAGCAAATACAAGCCAAAATCATGGTGACTCATAGAGCATAAAAATATCTGCTTTTCCATTAACAACAGAACACTTCAAAAGTTTGAGACGGTACCTGCAGGAGCTCATTTGTGAGTGTAGAGAAGTATTTTGTAGATTAAAATGCATTACTGGCATTAACTTGAGAGGAAAATGGATCCACATATAAAAGAGGAGGAGAAAGGAGAAAAGAAAGTAGCTTCACTAATCATTTTACTGATCAAAGAATTCATCTTCTAATGCTCAAACTTTGAGCCTTTCAGTGAGGACAAACTATGAATCCTGCCTAATGATGCTCTAGAAGAATTCCTTCTCTTGAACTGCATCTAAAAGACTTGTAAAAAACGTTATTTCAACAGTGAAGCAGTTTAAGTGACTGACTGAAACCACAATGTGTAAGAAGTACAGCTCAAGCTTGGCAGAACAGAGCCAAATAAATAGTGATGATAAGTGACATATCTAACAATGTATTCTCAGTGTCTTGTCATTAACACAATTACGTCAGTACAGTCAATCAGCACATTGCCTTGACTTTCATGTAGGAGTCTCAATGCATGTTTTTGAGTGGAGGAGGAGGGCAGAGGAGAATCATTTTTTTAAAGCCATAGTTATTCATGGATTTTTAGGAAAACAAGGTTATCCATTTATACTATGCTTCATGCTAGAGTAATGCTAAAATGATTCTTATGAGTTCAATACCATCTGTAATTGCCCTTTGGCTATACAAAATAAAAAGAGACTTGAGATGAAGCATGCTTTTCACAAATGAGAAACTGATTTACTACCTGAAGTGATAATTAATGCCATTCAGTTTGGTTTCAAGTGGGGATGAATAGGACAAAACAAGAACGCATGTTCCCAGAGAGCATTCCTCTCAAAAAGGCTCTGTGCTGTAAGGACTGACAAACCTACATGACTAGCAGTGGCAAGTGATGGTATCTGCCAGAATTAGCTGCTCCACAGGAACTGAACATTCTACCAGAAGCCACCATGATGGCGTAGTGGCCAAGCCTGTATAGAAGCCAGGATAGGAAGAAGCTGGGATATAGCAATACAATACCAAGTATTTATTAAAATTCACCTACATAAAGTTCTACATAAGGAGATATGTCTGCTTCATTACTTCAGCTTATCTTTTAGATAAATTGCTAAAATAATGGTGAGGCTCTGGCATATGCCTCCAGGTGCTGAGATATTCAGAAAACAAGTTGCCTAAAATCCTTATGCTGTGCCTTACGATTGCAGCCATCCTGAGAAATTACTGCATAATTATGAAGTCACAGTCAAGACAGCATCCAACAAGCCAAATCCTCACTAGAGATAAATTAGGTAAGAGCTTTGCTTCTGCTAATAAATTAAATTTGCTATATAACATATCCCAGTATTCTTGGTACTTTCCACCCTTACAGATGCTCAGTAGGGGCTTTTCAACTAATTGTGGTATTTGAGCAATAGGCTAACATGCCACATCATTCTGCCCCTCTGGCCACTTTAACCAAATCTCAATAGGCTTTGCTGACGTACTCCTGGTTTTCCTGATACTTCTTCATGTAATTCTTTTCTGATCCTCACTCAGTCTTCCTGCTATCCTGAATCCTGCTGCATTCCTCCTGCAGACCTAATATTTGTTCTTCCGATATGGCTCCCATTCTTTCACTGCTTCTCTTCCACTCCCTCCTCCATATATGGAGGATCCAAATACCTCATCCAGCTCTCCTTATTTCCTGCTCCTCTGACCTTGTCATCTAGTACAAAATAGGGCTGATCCTGTCCCCCAATCCTCTCTTTTCCTTTTCCCTGGCATTTTGATCCTTCCTACTCCCCATTTGTCCGGTTTTTATCCACTTTCAGCTTCTTTAGAGCCTCTGCAATCCTTGTTGAGCCTTCTTTTGCTACCCTGATCCCTCCTCTGCACTCCCTGCGTGGCTCCAATTGCCCATCAGCATTTATGTCTTCCTCGAAATCCTCCAAATCTCATCTCTATAACACACAGTATATTCCATATGTGTACTGTGAAATCAGTAGGAATTTACCAGCAAAAAAAACCCAGCTTGCCACTACAGCTATAGAACAGGGTCATAATTAAAGACAAAAAAAAAAGTTCTTACTACCCATTGTCAACACCTGTTTCTCAAATATCTTACCTTATTTTATTGCATTTTGCACACATTGCTATGACATGGCCTTTTCAATTCCAGTTTTAAATAGACACACATACGCGTAGATATGTTTCTACTTTCACACACACAAACATCTTACTCTCACTGTCCTTTAACTACTTCCATCAAACAAGCACAAGGCGCTAGAAATGGGCCAAGGCAGAGTGAGGCAGCTGCTGTAGCAGTCTCTGAGAGGCTGACTTCTTGCTGCAGACCCTGAAGAACTGCTGGTGCTGCGGCATGGCACCAGCATACCCCATGACTCCTGTCTGGGTGCATGCAGTACACATCTGCAGCTTGCAGTGCTGGGGGAGTTCAACTGAGTGCAGATTCATTCAGTGACTGCAAATGGAAATATTTCTGTATTTGCCAGTGAGGCACACTAATTGGCTCCCCATTAAACACAACCACAGTACTGCATGATGTGTGCAGATGTGTGTGTTCAATATAGCAGAAACTCTTGTCGTCTCCACACTAAGATGGAAGTGCACTAGTGAAGGCCCCTTGCTAGGCAATCATTCGCAGGTATTTCACATTAACGAAGAGGAAGTTTCCAAACAGCTGATGGTTCAAGTACATGCTGAGAACATTTTTCTCTAAGGCTATCCTGTGTCAGCAAAAATTCAGTAAGGAGCATTAATTATCAAATGTGCCAGTTTTGTGACTATTAAGTACCTCATTAGATTCAGTTTTGGAAAATGCATTTATGAACTCTTTTATACAGGAGGGCGCAGCATGTTTGGTGTTGTTTAATCCTTCAATATGATTCAAAAGAAGTTTACTTTTCAATATATTAACTTATTTGATCAGCTTTCTTTTTGTTTTGATACATTTCCTTAACGTATAAAATTTTAGAAAGAGTTTTAGCTGTTCTTGAAGAATAAACGTACTAAAGATATTAAAAAATAACATTCTTTTACTAAGTTCAAGTTTGTCCTTAGAGTTGCTACACGATTTTCATTCAAAACTACAGCATAAAAAATGTTAAAAATAAAAATATCGTCTATATTGTGCATAAGTATACACTCAAACATTTAGGGCTGACAAAAATACAATTCTTTGCTTCTGTTTATATTAGCACATACAGAGTATTTTTTTTAGCTACAATATATTTATTTTAGTCTGTTGGAAAGAAATCTCATACTTCAAAAGAGAAGAAAACAAAAAAATAAATTAAAACCATATTTAAAATGTATCATCTAGTATAACCTTTACTCCATTAGGGAAAATATGCCTGCAAGAAATATTAAATACAAATTTGCTTTGCTTTTAAACCTACTTAAGAAGTACCTATCCTATCTGTCCGTATAAATTCCAATGAAAAACACAATGACACGCAATTATTAATCTCAATGTACACAGCTATGCCTCAGAGACTCAGAGGTTCATATTTTACTATTCTGTAATCAAATACAGAACTAATGAGTAAAAATATGCTTCCCCCAATAAATTCCCAGCACCTGGACAAGTGTCTGACAGGGAAATGGAGGATGCTCACACAAAATTCATTCTGCAAAGCTATTAAAGTGTTATACTTGCCAACAAGTGTTCATTAAACAAGAATGAAGGATCTTTATGCCAGTTCCCTAGCAAAGGCTTTTTAATATTTTAATGGAGAGTAAAGACTATTTATCTGAACTCTGATCAGTTAACGTTCAAATCTGTTATGAAGAAACAAGGACTCCTTTATAATACCTTTCATAAAAATCCACTTTGCAATGCTTCAAATAAAGACTAAGAACTGTAAAAGATTATGTTGCATATAAACAAAATCAGTATCATTTTGAAATTATATGGTTTTCTGTGAAGCTCCTTAGCATATTAGTATCATGTTGTATTTTTTATTTAAAAAGTGGTTAGGAAGATCCATGATACAAATGAAAAATAGGATTAGAGGTGACATCGCTTGTACAAGAGAGTCTTCAGACTGCAGAAAAAAATAAGCAAATATAATAAGACAGATGAGAGAAGTGGGAGGCTAATAGATTGTGCAAAGCTATGCTGTATACCTGTTAGGAAAACAAAAGCACTTCAAGAAACATGCAAGGAAGGCTAGCTGACAGTATATTTATTGAGAAGGAATTCAAGTTTGAACCCAAATCCCAGACCATATCTATTATAATCTAGAAAACAAAAACAAAACAAAACACAAAAAACCAATGACAAAAATCAGAAGTGCCCTTTAGAAATAAATTATGGATAAAAACCAACACTTTATCACTTTCTTTTGCAAGGGACTAGCGATTTGAATTCAGGATTTTAGTTTAGCCCTTGGGAATATAGTCAGAACCCGTACATCCCTAGGTTTGAGAGCAAATCCAAAACGATGGATGGGCTGAAATTGTCTTGCACAAGACGGGTCTCACAGTTTGACCTCTGTCTAGTGAAGTCTCCAGCTGGTTACTACTGGTGTTTCAGACTACTTAGAGCCACATCAGTATGTAATTTAGGCTTTGTGGTGCCAAACACCAAACACCAGGAGAACTGGTCCTTGCATTTGAGCATTATGTCTAAATCTCTCCACATGGCTCAAGGATAGCCCTGGGAAGCCCCACATTCCCCAGCCACTGACTCAGACTAGGTACTCACCCAGTTACCCACAAGCACACTGTGGCCTGGCACGTTGCTCAACCTGCCACAAAGGGCCAGATAGCTGAGAGCAGGTTTGTCCATCCAGGACTGTAAAAAGCCATCAATCTTGCAAGGGCAATCTTCAGCCCAAGAGCAGAATAAATAGCAGCCAGTTTGACCTTCATCACAAAATCTCAATCATTAGACCAGTTAGGTGGTAAATGAGAGGATTCAAGTTACCAGCTTTCCTCCTCCAGGCCTAACCCAGATTCACAGCTCCCACAACAGTGGTCACCACCAGACTATGGGATATTCTGGAATTGGTTGTGCTCTAGCTCTCCTGTCAAAGTAGGATCATCATAAAAGAGAGATGGGTGTTGATATGTTTTAACCCAGAGACCTGACTAAAAGCAGAAATAGCACAGAGAACAGTACTGTGGTCCTGGATCACGGTTCCCACACATTTTTCTTGATCTGGCAGCTTCTGAGCCTATATGGAAGCCTACGATCCAAAATACGATTTATATTGATTTTCTGGAATCTCTTGGAGTTTGGTGGTATTTAACAGCAAGTGCTTTGAACTGCTCTCAGAGCAATCCTGCAGCATTTGGAGGAGAGCTCTCTCCTTCTCATTCTTGATCCCAACCCACCTCCTCTCTCTCTTCCTTAGCCTGTTCCAGCTTCTCCTGAAATTGATGGAAAGTCTGACATGTGGTCCAGAACTTGGATCTGATTATCACACAGCTTCTAATACTGCTTTACAGTCCAGATTTCAGTGTAGTATCATGTATAGCTGTTTCATATTTGACAGTAAAGATACAGCTTTCTAAACATTAAAAAAGTTATATAAATATGTAAATAGTGAATCGTAAATATAAAGAGGCCAGTATTTCACAATCAGTGTAGGTAGTGATACACATTTAAGATACAGAAAAAAATAATTATATAGCAAGTACCCAGCTATGTGAGCAGGTTTAAGTTATAAAGACACACATGCCTATGTTTAAAGTATAATAATCCTATATGTTTAATAATTAATTTTTTAAATTAATCGATTAATTAATTATTTTAACCTCTGCTCCTGAATGTTTCTGAATTTCTTTAAGGAGAAGACTCAGATTTTTTTTTTTAGCCCGAATAGGTTTATGGTAAACTCTTAACAACAGCAATGTATATCCAAAAAGAAAAGTATTGCATTATGGAAAGAAGTATTTTTAAAGCACATGAAAGTTAGAGTTTAATAGGGTGTGAAGCTGTCAGGGAAGGATTTGTGAGGCTGGGAGTTTAGTTTAATGCTTATTAATTAGAGCAGAATTGGCAGCTACAAACCTGAGGGGTGAAGTACCTTTGCCAACGGAATACATTAGCTGGCACACAAACAAAGAAGTACATACTATCCCCTAATGTACAGAAAGAAGCAGTGTCTTCCCCACCAACACAAAACTGCTATACATAAGTCCATGATCCTTCCAACATCAAAACCTCACAAACCTTACAAAAGTCAGACTTATTCTTGACCGCATATTCAGACACAGGCCTCCTAACATACATATTATTAGAAGATAAGAAAATATTTACATTAGCACTCAGTGCTGCTCCCAATTAAAGTTTACCTTTGATTCAACTAGGATAAGGACTCACAGATCAAACAGATAACACCTTGTCCATTAATTGCTGCCCTAAATGGTAGGGTTGTTTGATATTTAAATTATACTTGACTCTGCATTTCTTTGGCATGAACTTCTTTAGAACTTCGGTTGAACTTAAGTACAAACAGAACTACCACTTCAATACTCCCCCCAAAAAGAAGAAAATAATAATCTATGCTCTTTCTCCATTACTATCCCTAGCTCAAATATTGATAAAAGCAAATTTGTTGTTTATGGAGAACACGTGTTAGTAGTAAGAACAATTTAAGACATTTTTTAACTCAGTTTTATTATCAGCTATTGTAAATATTACACTGAAAAAATGTCTAGATGCATTTGATATCAACCTTGTAACTCTGATGTAACATTACAACGGTACCATCAATAAGCAGATTTGGAGGAACCACACGTGTGCCCTAGTGTGCATATATTAATGTTTTGAGAAATAAGGTCTCTAATGTTATTGCATTCATCAACTCCAAGTAGAATCTTTTAATTGAACTATCCTGTTGAAATACCAAGCATGGTGATGGAGCTTTTAAATAATACAAAATAATGATTAAATAATATGTGAGAGAAACTCTTTGTAATATTAAACCCCCATTTAAACGCGTGAGGCACAGTCCAATAAGTTTTCCTCATGAGTTTAAACTACACTGACATTAGTTATTCCTCATCTGCTCTTCTACTCATTCTGATTTTGTTGCTGAATTCTCATTATTTTAGTCTCCCATCTTACCCTTATTGGTTTAAGCAGCTGATGGGGTGAGAGTATGTTATAGCTACTGAAAAGCTTAACAAAATCAGTGAGACATTGCTGAAAATCACTGCATCAATAGCACTGCAAGGAATGATTGGCATATTTCCAGTATTTGATTTACATAGACTTTAATCAGTAGGTACAGTATCTCTTTCCCTAAAGAGAATCCATTGTGTAATCTTTCATATGCAACTTTTGTCATTTTCTCCAGTGAAGCTTCCTTTTTTTTTTTTCTAAATTCTATTTTTTTTAAAAAAGGAGATCTACATGTTAATTGTACTCACTTCACACACTTCATCACTTTACCGCAATAATGTATAAGGCTTTCTACTGGTCAAATGATAGTTTTGAAGCATTACAACATATCTCAGCTATGTCCATTCCTTCTGCCTTTCAGTGAGGCAGGTTTCTCAATTCCTCTCCTTTTAGAAATAGTCAGCTAAGCAGTGTACATTAGTGACATTGGAAAGACAATTGGCAATTCATTTGTAGTAATACAGGTGCATGGAGACCAGGGCTGTTCTCGTTAAAAAACAAACACACACAAAAAAAACTAGGTATAAGGCATAAGATGACTGAAGGGTCAGTCATCTGAAGGGTCAGTCATCTGACAGGTATTTGGGTCAGTAATTTGCCATGTATCACAATAGTTACAGTCTAATGTCAATTCTGGAAAATATACTTTTGATTTCCCTTTCTTTTTGTTTATGTATGGCAAGGACCATTCCACCAAAACCAACTGTTTTAAAAGAAGGACAGTTTTCTAATATAACTTACATACTAAAATGTCAGCATGTTTGCTGGCCTGGGATAGCCAGTGAATAAATACAAGCTGACACAAATTCTAGGAACAGGTGATATATGCATAATAAAGTTATAAAGTAAAGTGGCTATTATCAGTTGCCACCGATATCCACAAAAAAAGAGCATCACACTCTTCTTTACTCACAACCCTGCTAAGTAAAAGGGAATAGGAAATTTCCCCCTCAGTTTTAAATACAACTAGCAGATTACTTTCATACTAGAACCTGGAACAAAGATGAGGCTTGTCCCTGTGCATTACAATGTCTTACCTTATAAGGAAGCTTTTGACAGCCTTAGATTAAACTCATGAAAGTAATGAAGATTCCTCCTTAATACACATTTCTTTTTTCCAGTTCGGACTTGAAGTGACAACATTACAGAAATACCCTGCAGGTTTTTATTTAAATAGCATCCTATAAAACAATGTCCTCTTGTCAGTCAACACTAATTCTGCAGAAATCAAGTTATAAATCTGTCCAAAGGCCAGCAAAGTGCTTAACCTGGCACATCCCTAATAAAATTAGGAATGTGAGTTTATTACATGAACTTTAAGTAGGTTTGGCCACGATATTAGGATTTTTGCTTATGGCAACCATGGCTAATGTGGATTGGTATTTTCATTATAACGCACCCCACAGCATTTCCCAGTAATGTCTCAGGTTTCTAAATTGGACAATAATTTTCTACACTATCTGACACATTGCTAGGTGTTACAGATAAAACTGTCACTAAAGCTGCACACACTTTAACCATACTTAAAATCAGTAAAGGCTTTTCAATAATGCTAATTCTACTGAATAAATGAGGGCAAATTAATTAATACTTCTATTAATATAACCTGGTTTCACTTTGTTCAAGTAAAGAAGCACTTACAGGCTTTTAACCCGAGCTCAGATGTATTGTTTCAGCTCAAGGCAATTGAGAAGTGATTTATACAGCAATAAGCTGAAAGGCATGTTAAGAAAAACAGTGAGAATTTAGATCATACAGTCTGAATTTGTTTTTTTTTTTTAGCCAAATATGCTTCATGATGATACTTACACAGAATGCCTCTTCAGAGCATTCTATAAAGCAGTCTCACACTGTAACTCCCTTCTCACTGTCTTCCACAATGAATTTTTATGTTACAGAAACATCTTTCCTTCAAGAGAAGAAACAAAGTGAGGCCCAGGAATGGAGACCATATTAATCACCTTCTCACCTGGCTAAAGAAATACAGATGATTATTGTCTTCTACAGAAGCAAAGGCTTCTGGTTATTAGTGCCTGGCACAACCCAAGGCACCACACTGCACGCTGTGTTACAGCCACCACAACAGAGGAGATACTGCTTAAGATGCTGCAGTATCAGACACATGAATGTGCAGAGTCACTAAAGTTCACTTCATGAAAAATACAATATACTCTCGAAAGGAAGTATGATTGATGTCCCCTGAGCAGACTGTTTATCAGACAAACACATTTTGCAAACTTTGACATAAATTCTTCGTTTTCTTATCATACTGACAATAGAAGAACAGTACCTTTGTCGAAACTTCTTGAAAACTCTTTAATGACCTCTAAACAGTGTTATCTTATCATCATCTGACTTTCCACTACAATAAATCATTCACAAATAGGTTAAAAGAAAAATTGATATTCGAAATATGGATTTATTTTCCATAGCTATAGACTTCAAGATGTGGGGAGCCTTTTCAAGGAATGGTTATGATGCTGATAAAGCACTCAAATCTCTCTGTGCCTGCAGCTGTTTTGTAAGAAAAGAAAGAACAACTCTCATTGAGAAGTCCTAGGAGAAATTAGATGAAGATTTGTAGCTCCTAGGTCCTTGTACGTAAGGGTACGACAACACAGTTCACTTTCAAGAAAAGAATTGCATGTGCAAATGACTATTTGGTGTAATGAGCAGAAAGGTCCAGTGTGGTGCCACTAGATGTGTACAAGCAACTGGGGAACACAAAACAGTGACCTGCTCAGAGAGAAGGCCAGAACCAGCACCCTCCCAGGTTTATTTAGAACACATTCTCAGCTATCAGGTTATTGCACAATACACTGTGTACTTATCTAATAGCTCAATGTGTGCTTCATTAAGATTTCAAACTTTGAAAAAAAATTATATATATATATATATATATATATAAAACAATAAAAAAAACAATACAACAGCAACCTACCAAACCTTTTGTTGGTTTTTTTTTTTTTGTGGCTGCATTTGCAGCTGCTATTGCAGTTGGCCACAAGACCTATACAAGGAGCACAGTGACAGAAGCATTAACCAAACGAGCAATTAGGAAACACGTATGGAAGGAGGCTTCCCATCTGAAATAAAATACTCAGTTTAAGAATTAAACTCATGTAGCCAGGAGAAGAAAAAAAAATACACGATCTAAGTGACTATCAAAATGTGCTAATGCTCTTCAGACTCTGAAAAATCAATTTTCAATGGACCAGTCTAAAACCAAGAATATTTTTTCAGAATTACTCTCAGTGAAACTTCAAACAATGAGTATTTTCACAGGCGTTGCAAAGCTGCCAGATGATCCCAGGAGATATAGAATACATTATAGTTACTGTGGTGAGTAATTCACAGCCCTGTGGATAATACTAGCAACAAAAAGGCCACGTCTACCTGCCCCATAGCAGAGGAACATGAAGTACCTGTAAAGCCATGCACCTCCACTTCTAGCTTTCCTATTTTCTTCTGCTGTCTGCAGAGAGTCTGCTGGTGACATGGGAGTCCCAGGGTGGTAGGCTTCACCTGCGGCGCAAATACCGTGAACACAACAGAGTAGTTTCTAAACGTGACCAGGCAGCTCACATTTCCATGTCTTTTGTTAGTCAATCCCTGCAACATGAAGGTGCACTTGGATGGAGATGGTTCTGACTTTCCTGGAATGCACTGAACAAAACTTCTGCACCTGGAGAATTTGAAACTGCACTGAGTGTGGATCTCAGCTCAGAACAAAGCTCTGCAGAGTAAGCCACAATTCTTTTTCAGGGCTATAATTAAAGCATCTCTCTTTCTTAGAGATTTTTTAAAAGCATTGCAGTGGATACTAAAAACCTCTCTCGATCCTTCTGATCCCCCTCGATATCTCATTAAATTGACAGACCACAGCCTATTACCATACTTTTGCCAACTGCACAGTAGTTGTATGATCTAGAGAAGAACTTGTACTTCATCACCAACTAAACTAATACTCTCTAGTGATCTTTATCCAATTTATAAATCCTTTTCCCTCCAGAGATGAAAGACCAGAGCAGTACTCCATGCTTCACTCCACACCCAGTATCACACGTGTAAGAATAAAGAAGGTGAAGAAACATGACAAATATTGCTTTAGAACTGAGAAACTCTCTCACTGAGCAACATAATTTACTTCCATTTTACAGTTCTCCTTAATTCCACATCTTCTTGCTGGAGATGGTACAGGCACAAACCATTTCATCACAGTCTTTAGTAGAAGGGCATTAAGAAGACCACCTTGTCTTGTACAGTTGTTCCTACCCAAAAATTCAGTCATGCTAACTACTGTATGATTCTGAGCATTGGGGTGAGAAAACTTCATTATGTGATCTGAAAGCTTCACAGTATAAAGCTAGGGAAATAAAACAGTAACGCATTTTAAGGTATGATTTGTATGATTCTAGAAAGAAAATATTATAGACAAAAGAGAAGTTCAATTTAAAAATACTTTAGACTTGCTTTTGAAACTGCAACAGTCACCAGCTCTTTGCTTAGAAGAAAAAATTAATTTGCTTCCAGTATTTACTATTTGAATTACACGTGTAAAACATCATTATGTTAAACACACACAGGCTGCAAGAAAAAAACCAGACTCATGTCATTAAACCACCTTAGTTATCAAAACTTAATGAGCTTTGAAATAGATACAATCCCAATATTGTAGGTCATAAAAAAGATTTTCCTAGTGACCTACATCATTCACATAGAAGAATTACTAAGTTAGGACATCTTTCTACTTCCTGTTCAACGTGTAAGTGCCTATTCACAAATTCAGACTACTCAGGTCAAGGAAGTGTACCAGATCTGGCACATTTTCCCGTGCTGCATCACTGTGGTGCCTAAGCTCTACTCTGCTGCCCACAGTTCTGCATAAAAGCAGTGTACAAAAGTTGGCCCCTCCTGGGCCAACCACTGAGATGGGCGGAAGGTGGCAAGATTCAGCATGGCTTAGCAAGGTGAACATATGGCTTTCATTCTACAAAATGTGATGTAGAAGATATAAACCAAAAAAGAGCACTTAATCAGCACAGTAAAGTTACAAGCAGTGAGATCAGGCCACAGGGTCACACCAGACCCAGCTGCCAGCATCACCCACAGCAAAAATGAGCAAGGATCTCCCAGCCCAGGGCTGGTGAAATATACCAGGTTGCAGGGCAAAGCAGGGCCCCCAGCTTTGTGCCCAGGGTTAAAACATTTAAACCCATATGCAGGAAGTCAAGCAACAGGATTTTTTTTATTGCAGAATGTTATCAACACATTAAAAAAGCTCACAATCTTGCTTTTCTATTTGTTACACTGTAATCATTGTCCCAGGTTGCTCAAGATCTGAAAGGAGAACCCACCAGATTTACAGGTGGTTTAGGGAAAGCAGAGAAAACAGTATCTGAACATTGCATGGGTGCAAACAGTGACTGAAGAGGCTCTCTTGTGGAGAGGCATCAATTGACAGAAGCAATAAGCCAGTGGTAAAAAGGGGAGGGACAAACAGGAGCATGACTTGGGTGTGCTTCAACAATTCTGCATGTGTACAGTGATGAAACTAGACTGCTTCACTTCTAAGTTTTCATTCAATTAGTTGTGGTTAGATTAAGGAACAAGAAGAACAGTGAAAAGAAATGTGAAATGAGCCTGCCAGGTTGTTTGCATTGCAGCAGGAAATACTGCTAACTCAATAACTTTCAAATACCAAGCTCTCACAGCTCTTCCAGAGACATCCACCACAGCACCTCTTCTAATGCAGTCTCCTTAGGTTGGGTAATTTAAAGGAACACAGAACACTGCTTGCAGTCTACTTGAGACAAAAGCTTCCTTGCACCCCACCCCCATTTTTAATGATAATCTGTCCATGTCCCATCTACTATGCATTTTAAATTAAAATCACTCCTTTCTCCTTGAAGAAATCTACATGACATGCCTGCAAGAAAAGGAAATTATGACCAGTACGCATAGAAAAACAGCACTTATAACAGTGTATTTTAGAACATGCCATTGAAATCTTTTCTGGCTAAAAAAAATTGAGAGCAAAGTCACCTCAAGGCCCAAGTGAATCTGTTCATTTCTTGGATTTATAGAGAAGTGAAAAAGAATCCCATCTACAAGCAGAAACACTGCTAAGAGATGCACTTCAATCTTGAGTCTGAAAATATTGCAGCCTAACCTAACAACAGCTTGAGAAGATAACATTCAGAAAATTAAGACTATCCAATAAAATATTATGAAAACTAGAAAGCAAATTCTTAAATCTGAGTTTGATATTTCCACACCAAAATACAAGTGCCCAGGCAAGAAATGTGAATATTTCATTCACATCTTCCTTCTCCTTCAGATAGAAGAAACAGAAATGTGTGTGGGAGTTGGTATAAAAGTATTTTTAATTAAACTATAGATGGATTTATTGAGAGGAACTAAATGGTTCATACAGTAATATGAAAGTAATTTGATGTTAATGTGGATAAACAATATTACCTTAATATTAAACTTTATTAAAACTATTACCCTGAAAAAAAGCCAAAACAGCAAAATATATTTTGAAAGATATCCAGTCTTCAAAGTGGTATGCAAAAGCTTGCAGAAAGTTACAACCCACTCTGGCAGACTAAGAAATGGAAAAGTTTTGTCTGTGCTGAGAAACTCTCTGGCAGTTTCAAAATTAGCACTATGAAGTACCAGAACTAATAGCGTTCTCTTTGTTCTAAGAGAGGAGAGCATGAATAAATCCTGACCCAATACACACTAAACATTTTTTCCCCTTCTCATTCTTAGCTCCCACTCTCCCACCTCCAAATAAAATAACTCAAATGAGCTTATAAACCTTATCTTATATCTCCAATTTCTTAAAGTTATTATGCAAAAGCTACTGTAAAAGTACTACACTTTATAACCCTCAGCACACAGTCTCTGTGGACCTGAGAAGCACCTTAATGGTGAGTCAGTGTGTACAAACATTTTATCTTTTTTCTTTTCTCTTTAGGGAGGAGAAAGGAAGAGTTGAAGAGTTAGAATTTAGCAAATTTCTGTGTGTAGAGAATTTTGTGGAACAGCTTCTTGTCCATTTAGAAAGCCAGAATTGCAATTGCATGTGGAAAACATCCACTAAAAGGAGTTGTTAAAGAACAGGCTGGAGCTCTGAAACCTTTGAACAGTGAGGAGTCAATCCCCTCTGCTTTGCATGAGGAGAGAGCAGAGAAGTCTCAGCAACGGTGCTATAGCTAGTTAATGAGGTAGAGAGATGACAGGGGCCCTTTGCAAAGTGGATTATGACAGTGTGGATGACCTGCACTGGATGAATTATTGTCAGATAGTTCCTTGAAACATGTAAAACTACAGCCTTGTTAAACAACGTTCTTGAAGTCTTGTTGCTCTTCTGTTAAGTCTTAAAAGAAAAATAATAATAATGTGAAAGGCAGGAGAAACTGCATTTCTTGAGTTGCTGCCACAGTTGTTTAGTTTTCTACGGTAGTATCTCCAGCAGGATAAATAACTTAACAAAATTTTATTGGAACAGAAGTTATCATAGTAGATTTATAGAAGGAATTCACCTTAGAAACATAGTTTAAAGGGGGGAAAAAAACTAAACAGCATGCAATTAGTGTACATATTTGAATCAGTCCTAATTTCCCCCTATCTTTTTACATTATTTAATCTATTCTTCATTCCTTCAGAAAGCCAGGAGTGTTTGCAATAGGATAAAATATTAAAAATGCCAATAAAGTACTGAATTAAAAATATCTTCTGGATGTCCATGTTCCTGCATTTTTCTCTTCCTTGATATTTTGGGGATCTACTTTGGAAATAGGTGCTGACAAAGTTAGGTTACAGCAGTAAAGGCTCAGGGATTAACAATGGGGAAGAAAATTCAATTCAAAGAAATAATTTCTTCCCATAAAATTACTTGGTCTGTCCTATTCTACCTCACTTCCACATTTTTCCATCTTGATTTCAAGCATTTTTCAAGATCCATCATTACATTCTGTATCTTTCCACTCAAAGCAAGGCAAGAAGTAAGATGAACCTACACTATGAGGGCACTCAGCAATTCCTTTTTTGAAAACAACACTTCCTCTGTTACTACCTACATAAAACTGAAAACTGAAGGCTGAATGAGTTCTAAATAAATTGGGTCAGGAATGTTTTAACAACCTTGGCAAAAATTAATTTGCACTGAGACAATCTCCAGCATAACAGCTTGTTGAGCAGTCCTGCAGATACAGTGCCTACTCACATCTGTAGAAAAAGGAATGTGAAAGAACACATTTTCACTCATTAGACAGACACGTTCTATTGTATGCTCTACATTTGTGCTTATAGTTGACTGCACAGCCAGCAACAAAATAGATGTCCAACTTGTAAATACTGAGCATACTCCAAAGGAATCTCATATTTTTAACACTTGCAGCTTCTTCCCTAAATGAGGAAAAAGCTTGACTTGGCCAGGAGGGAAAGAGGAAGTACAGCAGTGTCATACCACCCAGTAACTCTCCTGGTCCAGAGAAAAGAATGGTGCCAGTGGTATTGGGTACGTGCAGTAAGCCAGAAGCAGCCCTATGGAGCTGCACAGGGTCACAGGGATCTGCACAATTTGCACAGCAGCTACCTAGAGAACCTCTCACTTGCTCCTTTACTGCAGCCCATCACTGACTGGAAGAATCAGGCATCACAGCATTCATATAAACACAGCTTTGGCCAGTTCACTGAAACTAACAAATCAAACTAAGAAAACTTTTTACTGTGTGGTATGAAATATTTTGAGGAAAGTGTTAATAGCAATAGACTTTCAAGTCTTCCCCTTTCCTACAGCAGTTTCTTTTTGAGAATCCAAGTCATCATTCAGCTGTTTCTTCTGGCAAAGCCAGAATCCAGAACAGAATCTTCACAGAAAGGAAACCAATAAATTAGAGCTCTTTGTGAGCAATTTGCTGTTAGTTCTGTTCTCCCGGCCTATTAAGATTCTTTATTTGTTTCACCAAGAGATTTCTGCTGACAAGTCTATTCATTTACTACTAGCCTAGATAAAATGCTAATAAACAAAATGTCAAAAAATGTATTCATTCAACTTTCCCTTTTTTCACTGGGCTTGTTATTAAAGGGACCACAGAATTAAACATTAACATCTGGTCAAATCAGGATGCTTGTTTCTCATCCCCTCAAGACTAGGCCCTATTTCAGGCTTGAAAACAACTTGTAAAAGAGCTATTTGAAGCTTACATATTTCTCAGTTCTGTTAGGCATAGAAAAGCCTTTCACTCCACTAATTTCAACAGTCTACAATTCCTCATCAAAAACAAACATGAATACCTTTATGGAAAGATACTGCACAATACTACATTATCTCTAGGCTTTCTATGGTATCCCACAGATGTTTTGCAATGAGATTATGATGCTTTGTTGTGCTTCAGAAAGGTTGTCACCATTCTAACTTCTACAGAATTAAGCAGGAAAACTCTGGGACCTTCCTCCACTTACCAATTTATGCTCCACTAATTCTGACTGCTGTGGAAGAATTTAAATATGCTCATTGGCTGGAGATTCTCAAGGGAATCCCATCTGTAGCCTGTGAGAGCAAAGTTCAGGTGCATGGATGGAGCAACATCTAGATGTAACCACCCCAAAACAAAGACAGCTGAAAATGCAAACAGGAATTAAGGAGTCAGATAGTGAAGGCTGAGGACAGCTGTTCACCAGGATCTGAGCAAGACAGGTTGTCGTTAACAGGGCATAAAACATCTATAAAGAATGCCAAACAGAAAGGAATCCATACAGGACTCCTGTGTCATTTCCCATAAATCTTGGCTCTACCAGGAGTTCTGCATGCTGTCATTTTCCTTACCTAAGACTGTTCGTTCAGGCTTTCTGAATAAACACGCGGTCAAAATGAAAGACAGGAAACTGCTAAGGCTCAGGTATGATGTTTCTTCTTACCTTATTCCACCAATTCCTTTTAGCTTAGAACATATGATCCCCCAGAGACAACCAAATGTTTGGTGAAGTTTGCAGGAGCACGTCTCTCCAGCCAAAGCTGTCAATAGTCCTAAGCTGTTTTGCTAAACATCTAAAAGGAGATGGATGGGAAATGCAGGCTTGCATGTTTCACATGCAGAGGTAGAGTTTCGCAGTGTGAACAGCTGATTGCTTTTGGAGTGCATCTTGCAAACCATTCAGGTGAGTGGAAGAAAAAGCAGACCTGAACATTTCCATCCTGCTCAAACTCTTAATGAGACACCTATAATACCAAACAAAGAGGTAGCCCCAGGGCAGTTTTTACATTATAAAACAAGGATTAAAACAATTATATGGAAATTAAGGATAATACAGAACATTTGTCTTCCTCTCAAGAAGTAGCATGGCCTAGTTCAACAAATAGCTTCACAGCGTGAAGCACACCACATGCAAAATGATAAAACTGTTTGGGTTGAGAGGACAGCCAGAACAGGAATGGCTCAGCTCTGTTAGGTGTGTCTCTCACAGCAACAGAAGAGATTGTATTTCACTGCACTATTACTCTTTGGCTGAAAAACAAAACAAAACAGTAAATTTTCACAATCACGTAGATACTTGTTGACAAGCTTAAAAAAGCTAAAGAACCAGCACGGAGAAAATAATGGAGCTTCCCCTCTGTTTAAAAACTTTCCACTCACTCAGTGAGTTCATAAAAGACATTGCTCTTCACAATGAACTGTAAAGCACTGTGATTTTCTCCTAGTTACAAGTGCCATACTTAAGCAAGTCACAGCTCAGAAATCATACTTTTAAAGGAATTATAGATGTGTATTCAAATATAATATTAGAACAATGCTCTGACTTTGGTTTAGTTCCTCTGACTGGAAGTTTCTCTTTCAGAGAGGTCAATCCTTTTGCAGTAATTCAGTGGGAAACATTCCATTTGAAACATGCTTTCTCCATTCCAGTGACGCTAAATGACACTCACTAATATAACCCAGAACATTTATATACATAAGACTTCATAGATATTTCCAAGTTTAACTTAAAAAAAGTATAGTAAGATAAATTACAAAACTTCAAACACTATATGCTTTCCCTGGGAGAGAATCTTTGCAACTAGATGAAGTTGCAAGGAAGAAGACACCACAGAATAATCTTCTATAAGCTACAATTTCAGAGCAGCCATGATATTAAACTCATAGCAATACCCAGAAGAAGCAGAGATAATGATCAGTAACTGGAAGAATCACCTGAAATAATGTTATCCTGACATCTGAGGAATATTCACTTAATTCACTGCTATCACTAGCTTTTCTTTTGGAAACTTTTTTCCACAGGAGCTGGAGAAAAGAATACTGATACAATTCCCATAGTTTTAGGAATGTAAATAAAAAAAACTTTCTGCTTTTAGTCACTAAAACTCAGAACTTGTGAACTGAGTAACAGCATCCTTCAAGGTACATTAAAACACAAGGTTTTCATTACAGCCTAATGCTACTTATCTGAAAGAAACTTATTGCTTAATTACAGGTTGTTTTTTTTAATGTTGAAGCAATAACCACTGTTGTGATTCTAAATCACGTTCTAAAGAATATCAAAATAATACAGTGATTTGCCTTCACAAAAGCAGAATACTGTTGTAACTCTTTTCTTTTACTCCGAAACTATCACAAACAATCCTCTTAGTGTTAATAGACACATTTGGAATATAGCAATATTACATAAAACTGCAGCACGGTTTGTCCTGTAACAAGTTCGTGTCCTATCCTAAGAAAGCAACAAGAAGTCCTTTACCCTCCACTTCTGCAAATGTTTTGAATATAAGAATTCATCATGATTTAAAGGATTAAGAAACCACTGTCCATGGAAAAAAAACCTGCAGATATTTTCATTAGTTCTTTTTATTAGTTCTTATGAGTTGGCAGCAAAAATTCTAGCTGTGAACTTTTATGAAGCTATAAATATAAAGGACCTTCTGATACTGGTATGATGATAATTCTAAATTTCCTCTTTGCAGCTGCAGTTGATCCCCTGTATTTGGTAAAAAAAAAAAACGCTCTTTTGTGATTTAGCAGGGAAAGTTGGCTCAACTACTGTATTGCCTTTGAGCACTTTGAGTGGAAGTTCATGAATTAAACCCACATGGCAACAGAGCCCCCCTCCCCATCTTTCCCTTAAGGTGGCTATAAAATGTCAGCAGAAAGCCAAGCTGTTTATTTTACTTAGCATTTGATTCTGTAAGTAAATGAGTTTCTAGTGGGGCTTACATGCAAAGCACATCTTTGCAACCAGCTCCTTTACTTCACTAAACTTTTATTAAACTATGCCATAAGTATTAAAGGAATCCTTATATGCTTAAGCTTAATACTAACAACAACAACAAAAAAAGAAATAACAAAAAAGTAAACAAGAATATGCAGGTAAGTAACAGACTTCATGGCAACCTATTCTCTAGAAGACTAGGGTGCTTGATCATCCTTGATCATCTGGTAAGAAGAAAAATTCTTCACTACTGACAGCTTTTAACAAAACTTGATTTCTCAGGGGATTTATCTTTCAGGAATAAAATATAAGGAAGGATTTTGTCTACATTTTGCTTCATATTCCACAATCTCTACAGTGAATAGCAATCTTAAATTCTGATAGATTTGCACCACTCTAGATATGTTTGAACACTAAGTACCAATACATTCCACTTTTATTAATAAAGCCTAGTAAACACAATGAAGACTCATTTCCTCACAATATCTTGGGAAAAGGGCACAATTTGAGACAGAAGGGAACTCATTCCCTTGGTTTCTCAGTCCCTAAACAAATACAAACGCTGTGCAGAGTAAAAGCCATCCTGAAACTGCAAAATGATTGGGCATCTTGGGCCAGTGATGACTCTAATAACATCACCCACTGTTCTTATTTTTCTCTGCATGGTTAGAAAAACAAGAAGAAGAAAGTTAAATTAACCAGGCTGCCCAAACATGCCAGAACTCCCTGTGAGATCAGTTGCATTTGCTTATATTTGTCCCAACGCAAACTGAAGATCAGCTCAACTAGTGGAAAGTTATCAATCATGCAAAAGAAGGACACCATTAGACACCCACCTTTTGTATCTGTAAATCTAAGAAGCTGGATGTAATGTCATTACTTGTCAACTCTACTTGTGATTATGAAATAAGGTCAAAACAAAATCTGGAGATTATATGGTCTTTGGACTGAATGAACAATGACCTCTGCACTGAATATGGTGAGCTTGCCTGGAGTCCTACACTCAACAGAAAACGTATTTTATGAAGTAACCACTCTGACAGGCTGTTATCCACATCCACTGAAATGTAGACACAAGGAGCTTACACAGCTTCTTACAACTGGTGTATTTTCCTATCATACAGCTGAGTAGCATAATATGTTTGATGATTTAACTATGAGAGTAAATAGCTATCACTTTTTTTTTTACAGCATTATTCTATAGTGGTCCAAAATATTCTGCCTTGCAATTAAAATAAAACGCATTTTGAAAGAAGCTATAATTCCTTAGAGAATAAGAGAGCAGAGGATCTCTGTCCCTCTCCCCATGTGCCTCCATTTTACAACACAGACCACAAACTACAACATTAGAGAACTGTTGTCATTTTAATAATTGATAAACGTATCTCAGTTCAAGTTCACAATTTCTTAAGTTCGGAAAAAATACAGTCGTAAGGTGCTTAAAATCATACTTTATTAGGTGCTCTCGACAGGTCCACTGTAATTAAAAACAGGGTCACACATACAGAAATTAATTCAGGTGCACAGGTATCTATTTGTCTCAACTACATGGACAATACTGTAAAAGAAGCACATGGATATAACTTATAAACCTAATTAGATCATTAGAAGTAAACTTTATTGAGAAAAAAATAACACTAAAAAACCTTCAGCTTTAATGATAAACTGAAGCCATTTCAAGTACTGCACTAGCAAGTAAAACTATCATTGAGTAATTCAACATTCTGTAACATAGAGCAAGATGAGAGGATTGAGAAAGTGCAATTGCTATTTTCATTATGATGTGCCTTTTTGGGAGGTATAGTATAAGCCTCATATCACTGACACTAATTATTTTGGCATTTCATTGGCAGGCACAATTGGACAAAATGTAAGAATTTCTACAAGCAAAACAAGTTCTTGGCTAGATTTCTTCAGCCTGATATACTTCAGACTTTTATTTATGGCTAAATTGAAGCTGGATGTCAAATCTTGGTCCCTTAAAACAAAATCTTAATAATTAACTGGCAAAACTGAACATGATCATTTCTGACACACCTACACTGGTAATTATTGCTTTGAGGCCATTTACTAATGAAATTAATGTATTCATTGCCCTAACAAATTAGCATAACTCATACATAATGCCCCACATTTCAAGACCTTCCCAGAAAAACAACACTTAATACCACAGAGTGAAATGGCAAGGGCATTACATGGAGACAGTTTTCACTGAATTACTACATGTAAAAACCACAATAGCTAAAGTGTTATAAAGCAAAAATGTAAATACAGTGTGGGTATTGAAACCATTAATAGCGTAGTTAAGAGCATACAATCGATGATTATCTTTGCACTTCAAACATGCACATATTACAATAGCAGTAACCATGGAAGATAATTAACTGACTACTTTTCATGATACAAAGTATGAAAAGGAGGCAGTGGAAGAACGATTTCTTCCTCCTCAAATGGACAGTACTCATGGTCTAACTACTGTGCTTCTCACCCCATATTGCCAATTCAGATGACTTCAGCGCCTAAAGCAGCAGCCATCAGGTAAAGCAACAGTGAAAGACAGGATTAAACAAGTTACCTTTGGAAATGATAAAAACCATTAGTGGTCATCTACTGTCATTTTCAGTCGGTAAGATTCTCACTTCATTCTGGGAAAGAGCTACCCCCTTATGCAGAACAGAAAGGAGGAGAGCCAAGCACCTGGTAGATGTGCAGCCCCACCGGAAGGCAGAGCAAGGCTGCAGAGACACTTGCTGAGTGGGCTGGGTCTGCACTGGGAGCCTGGGGCAGCAGACTTGGCACTCACTTCCACCTCTGCAGATGCCAAAGATTGAATGAGGAATCAATGCTTTTGAGTAGGAACTATGCATTTACACACACCTCCTTTAAAATATCTTCATAATTTTAGGATGTTTTAAAAATACATTGGGGTGGCAACTGTTAAGGACTCCTCACTGCACAGAATTCACTGCTGGCTCAGCTGTGGGAGGCTGGGAGCTGAGGATAACTTCACCACACCTTTCTTCTATACTGCTGAGGACCCAACCCCCAAATCCAGCTACAGCAATGTTATCTTACCCACGCTCTCCAAAACTTTAAATGCACCAAACAGCAGCACATGATTGTGACACCCCCTTCTCCCATCCTACACAAATGTAGTTGCAAAAAAGCAGTTCCTCAGATCTTATTGCATCAGTAGCCATTGATACAAATGGAAACAAAAATTCAAAGGGGAAAATTACAGAATCATCATCACAAACAGGATTCCTGTGGAATCCTATGCACATGCACTTCACTCCTTCCTGCAGACTACATGTTTTATGTCTTAACTTACTGACGTTATTATTCTGCTCAATAAAATTTGAATTTTCTCCTTTTCCAGATAAACATCTGATCTTTCCAATCATCTGAAGCACATATAATTACCATACAGAACTCATTGCCATGAGATGCATAACATTTTGTTTTGACCAGTTTTGTATTTCATGCTTATCATGCATGACTAAGGACACTATCCTCGTGTCTTCTAAAGTCAGCTGATCTTCAAAGTCTGAGTTATCAAGAAATTGATTCTCTGAACCTTACCCTATTGCCACAAGCAGTAATTTGTATACATCTAGATAAAACCCATTGTTGCTTCATTGGAGTCCATTACCTCTTTCATCTTCACAATTACACACTCAGGGACTGATTCTCATTAAACACTAACCCTTCTTTAAACTTACGTCGTAAGTAGGTCTCTGCACACTTCTACCTATGCTACGTAACACCACAGTAATAACAGTCAGCATTAGTGAGAACAAGAATCAGGTCTTCAGCACCATTTTCTTGAATAAAGAAACGGGTAGTATAAATTGGAATATCACTAAATAAAAATGGCAACTTAATAGTAGAGCTCAGAAAACACTGTAAAAATTTAAGAATACCATACTAGAAGAAAGGAAGTTTAAATTGCCATCAAGTTACCATATGTTTCTACACAAATATCTGGCTTGCCTACACAAAATTCTTCTTGTGGTTGTTCTGTTCCACATAGTTCATAGACACATACCAAAGTACTCCAGTGTCTGATTTGTTCTGTCCAGCTAATAATTATGCACATCAATATTGCGTATGTCTCATCCTGTTTGAGCTATGTTTTCAGAAGGCCAGCCCTCTCCCACCCCCAGGCACATAGTTCACTTATTTTTGACTTCAAGTCTCTCACTGGCACATAGGTATTTTTGGCAGTGTGCCTACTTTTAGTTAATTCCTTTGTCTGACACATTGTTACTTCCCTCAAACATACCTCCATAACCTTTCTCCCTCCAGGTCAGCTGTAATTTCTGCCCTATTATTTACCATTGGATAAAGAGTTACCTTCGTATTGCTGACATTCCTAGCAGATGTCTTTGTCTGACCCAAGGGCTCCTCACCACCTGACACCTTGCTTACAAGTTTGGCTGTAAATAATCCTCACCTCACTGCTTTGACTATAAATAATCCCCTCCCCACCCTTTTGGCATCATCTGGTTCCAATTTGAATAGAGTGAAGCTTCTCTTCCCTCTAATGAGTTAAACCTCACTTTCATCATTGCATCACCCATACAGAAATTGTACCCCTGCACAAAGCCCAAGTATTAGCAGAAAGATATCAGTAGATCCCAAAACCTAACCCTTTTCCAGTTCAACTACATTTTCATTCTGGCATCCCTCACACCCACCTCCCCAAAGCACTGGTATCAGCACACAGCATCACAGAACTTGTGCTTACAATCAAACCCACCTGTGCCCTACCAGTTTTTCCATGGGAGGCCACCTTGGCAAGCCTCGTTGGGCAACCTCAGCAACCCTGCTCACACCTGAACTTGCTTAAGGGCCAGGGCACATCTAAGAGCTGTGGTTCTCCAGAGCCTTCATCTGTTTTAGCCCACTCAGTAAGTGCCCACACAGTCAACTTCCAGCCACCAATGCAAACTCTGTCCTTACAGAAGGTGCTCCCAGTATCCCCTTCCTGAGAGCCAACAGCATTTCCTGCTTTTCCAGCTGCCTGAAGCAGGGTGCATTGAAGATGTCTATGAGGCAATATGGATAAAAAGCCATGATCCTGTGAGCTCTGAACAACAAACAATTGTTTCTTAGCACAGCTGCTTCAATACGTGGCTCTAAGAGCTGCAGCCAGATCAGGACAGGCACCAGAGATACCCAGGAACTGATTCTCCTGCAACATACAGCTGATGCTTACTGGTCACTGGCTTCTCATCAGCACTCACCTGGTACTGTAACAGCATATTTCAGGAGTAAGGAAATAGACTAAATTCATCATGACTTTGCATATGAATTTTAGAGGGGGAACAGGCAACTAATGCTGATTTTCAAGGTTTTGCCTCATGATTGTGCTTTACTTTTAAGGCATCCTCATAAAAAACAATAATCACAGTAGCAATAGATCTTCACCAAGAAATGCAGTGTGATAACTACAGAAAAGGAAGTGACAACCAACTTTCTCAAAAAGCTTGAAGAGTTTCTGGCTCAAATCAACTTGAAGAGTTGATTTGAGCCAGAAAACAAGTTTTTTTTTACTGAAGATGTGATGCACCTGAGTAAATAAGGAGGAAAAACAGACTTAGTCTGCAGAAAAGAGCCAGTGAGACAAAGCATAGAGAAATTCTGAAAAGATATAGATAGCTGTATTCATTCAATGGCATGAAACCAATTTGCACACAGTGAAGACATACATTATTTAAGATAGATAGAATCATTCCTGCAAAGGGGGTTAACTTGGAGAGAGCCAAAGCATACAGTGATGTCCCTGCATGCAACTGGGGGCACGAACACTGCATAGCTGGAGGAACTCTGTGTGACCTTAAGGGCTGCGCATACAAGTCTTGCTACAAAACCCGTGAGAACTTTTCCTCTATGATTATAAACTTTACTAAGTTAGACTCTCACAGAGTTATATAACCGTATGTGGTAGTTAATGAAGTGTTGGATGTAAGAAAAATAACTGCAATGTTATTTTGCCCCTGGTATGCCTTGCCTTTTAAGGATTAAACCTAAAGCTAATTCACTTGTGTTTTGTGATCTCTATCATGCTGCAATAATAATACTTAGCACTTTATAGCACTTTTCACTTATAAAAAGTGCTTTACAAACATTATCTAATTAATAATCTTCACAACAGTCCTGTGACATAGGTATACAGGTCAAGTTAATGTTCTGTTTTAATAAACTACTAGCACTTCAGTAAATTGAAAAGTATAAAACACATTAAACTCACTTAAGAGAAACAAAAGTTAGTGAACAAATTGCAATTCTCCCTACAACATTCTAGGTGGGCAATACACATAGCAAACTGACAGTGATCATCAGCTCTGAGGTCAGTCTCTATAACAAGTATTTTAATTAAGTAGTTGGGAGACTTTTTTTTCTTTTAGAATATGGAAGAACTATTTGGTTCACATTGTTCATTCTGTCAGAGAAGATGAGATTCTTCAATCAAGGCAACACTACACAATTTTATATTAAAAAAAGGAAAACACAGTAGCCCCTACTCTACAATATTTTGGACGTAAGTACAAAATAAGGGATAAGAGACAGGGAATGAGAGGAAATCAGCAGTAAATCTTCACAGCTCAAATTATGTATGCCTTCAGAAACCAATGCAGAGCCATTTTATTTTATGCTTGCCATCTCATTAGTACTCCGCAGTTATCTGCATTGATATACATCATGCTTCAGTTGTTTGTGATCAAAGTCAGAACAAGTGTTTGGCATTTGGGGAACATTGTAATTGTATAGCATCATACAGACTTAGTTACATAGTCAAAAACTAGTTTCCCACAGGGCCATAATTGATCCAGTGCAAGGCATGGACTTGCCTCTGGGATGTACCCATGCAGGTCAGGAGGGTACTACTTGACGAAGAGAACCACTGTACATTGACAAGGTTCAGAGCAACATAGCAACTGCGGAATGCAGGGAGAAAAGGAGAAGAAAAAAAGGCTTCCTATTTAAGGTAGTCTAGAAGTTGCCTTGAAGGGTTGGGAGACTAAACTGTTACCATGGGAGGGACTACCAGATATGGGATAAGATTCTTAAAACCAGTCTTTTCACACATCTTTGTGTGTTCCTCATGTGTTTCAGTGCCCAAATTGAAACTCGAGCTCTGCCTTGCTCCAAGTGCTGATTGCCCACAAAGGCAGCTTTAGTGAAAGAAAGCTGTGCATTCAACAAATTGCCTATTGCATTATCCTTAAGTGTTCTGAAAGAGTCTGAAGCAGAATGTCTCAGACTGGGTTCACAAATTAGTAGGTACTTTCAAACTTGAACTGCTGTGTCCCAATCTCCATCTGTCAAATGAGGACAATAATTCCTCCCAATTTCACCAGGGTGTTATGAAAATAACTTCATTAACAGTTTGTGAAGGACTGTAGTGTTGAGTACTGTATTAATTTCTTCCTAGGTTTTAATAACTGTCCCTGAAGCAAGTTTTGAAAAACATGCAATAAAAAGAGCCTGAAGGCACATGTTGAAGAAGAAAGGAAAAATCTTTGAAATATTTCAACAAAATATTTGAACTGCTTATTGAGCACTTTATCTAATGGATTTCACCCTGATTTTAAATCTACAAATATAAAAGATATTACCAAGATTGCAAATTATCAGGTTCCTAAGAATTCAGAGTTGTCTAGCCCTCCACAAATGCCACAGTACAGAATCACACCGATGAGTCTATGGCTCATTAGCAACATGGGTAATATTCAGGGTCTCTGTACAGGCCTCTGTCATTTTAGCTCATGGAAATGAAACAATATGATCTTTCATGTGATGAACTAGTACTTCAAGGACAGATCATGTTTTGACAGTAGATTTTTAAGGCATTTCCTATAACATAAGAAAGATGCAAAAGATGCAATTCAAGAACAAGTTCAGCCCAAACAATTAAAATCTGTTAATATTCATAGGCATATATGTTAGAGAGATATAATTTATAGTAGTTTAAGTGAAAATTTTCCAGTAATCTTGAAGACAATCAGTATTCTGTGACCTACCTAGAGTACATATGCATACACTGTTCTTAGAGCAAGCACTTACTTTACTAGCAAGTTGTCTTGAATGCTGAAGGTCTTCTATTACTTGTTTTCATTACACACCCCTTAGCTGTTTCTTACACAGAAAGAATAATATACCACAGCTTCTCTTAAATAATATACAGATGACTAATCACTGTGGCACCCAGGAAAGATATGTCAGGTAAAGTAAATATTCTGGAAGGAATGAACCCTTGAGCTATTTCTGCTGAATACTCTTACCTGGAACTGTCACAATGATTGTGGTGCAACCAAAGAAGGAGCCTTTGATGACTGAGGAGTTTTCTGAATTAGTAAACTGCCTGATAAGTAGCAAAAAAGCCACTGCCATTTAGTTTAAATCAGTGGCATTTAACAGGGACAACAGAATCAGGCCACATTTTTCATCTGTGACATTGAAACTATCAAAGACTGTTTCAATACGCAAGACAGAACTAGAAAACTTACGGGCCGCTTTACAGCCATTTGCCCAACGTATTTAAATATTAGCAGTGAAATGGCTACTTTTCAGTTGGACAACTTTATATTGGAACAGATTCATATGGAGATGAAGATAAAACTAGAAATGTAACTACTGCAACATGTGTCTACAGTGTCTTCAAGACCCTCCTAAATCCAGACTCTATGAAAACCAAGTGTGCAGAGGAGACCTCTTCTACAAGAGGAACAGTCTCTCAACCTGTACCTTATCCACCAGAACTGAAATTAGTTCTGCAATGAAAAATAGGTTAATGAAAAGAGGAAGATACCTAAGCAGAACACGTCCAAAGGCAGAGAATCCATGTATATGGCTGCAAAACCATGAATCAACAGCACTAGGCAACTTCACAGTCTGTCCACAGTACCATAATAAAGTACTGAGCACAGTACCTCAGACAAAATGTAGCTAATGCCTCAAATGTATGCTTAAAATGTCTAGGGTTTTTTTTTTTTAGGGCAAAGTAAAGAAAAAACCTTAAAATAAGCTACAATTCCTTACAATAGTTCCCCACCCACAGTGACCTCCTCATTACCATATAGATGTTATTTCCCTCTTCCAGATGTATTCCCCATACACTCTGTGCTATAGACAGTAATAGCTTGTTTGGTTCTTACATGCATCTGGAACATAAGCCTGTGGGACGCAGATGGGAGATGTATATACAGAAAAGCCTTGGCTAGAGCCATAAAGAATAAACTCACTTCAAAGGAGCAGCAGGGAGAGTCAGGAATTGGCTGGACAAGAAGGATCATGAGAGGAAAGGGAAAAGATAACGGAAGCTGCAGTTTGCTATGTAACACTCATGAGAGGATTAATATACATAATCATAAGCAGTTCGCAATAGTGTCCTCCCAGGTGGACTGCATCTGACTGCTGTTAGCAAAAGTCCCTTGTAGCACAGGGTCCAGCATGAATTTATTCAAGTTTTTTTCTTAAGGTAAAATATTCTTAACTTATTTCTATACTTCTGGCAAGAAGTAGTGAGAGTTAAAGGAAATTCTCAAACCATATTAACATGCAACAAAAGCTTGTTGATAAACTTCTAATGTGAACAACTACTTTTTTTCTTCTGTACTCTTCTGCACACCTCTATAATACACAGTTAAATGAATTACTACATAAAATATCACACAAAAAATGCAAGCTATGTCTTTTCAAGCAACTCATCACCTTACTCCCAAATTAGAGGAACATTCTCTAACAAGAATAAATCTCTCCCTTGATTATACTGAAACTAGAAAACACCTTTTACACTTGTCCACAGCAAGAGACAACCGATAGAGAAGATAGGAATATATGCAATCACAAAAAAAGAATTCACACCCAAGAACAGAGGAAACAACTGGTGGAAATCAACAGCATCACACGCCAGATAACTCACAGACCTCAAGTCCATATGTTTTGAAGAAAATATTAATGACATTACATGGAAAAGTGACTTCATTCTCTAATATAGTTTTCCACCTTGGAACTGCTCATCAGCATTAGAATAACTTACAGTGCTTAAGAACACACTGCATAGCTGTACGTGCCATTTTAAAAGCACAGAATTGCTTAGGTTGAAAAAGCAACTTAAGATGATGGTTGGACCTGATTATCTTACACAACCAAGTCCATCATTAACCACATCTCAAAGAGCATCAACTCACATGGCTCCTCATTACCTCCAGGAATGCCAACCCCGTCACTTCCTTGGACTAACCATTCCACTGCCTAAATCATCTTTTCCGTGAAGAAACCACTCCTAGTATACACTATATATCTCCCCTGGGGCAACCTGAGGCCACTTTTATTATTATTAACTCAAGAATAATTCTCAGGTTTTGTTTTTTTGATCTTCAATTAATCAATAAATTCAATATTTCAAGTTTTTTCACATGTAATCAATTGTGTGACTCACCAATACCGTAAGTACTCCACACACATTCCACGAGAACACTGAAAAAAAAACACATAAGAAACAAAATAGACTTAGTAATGAAAGTTGATTTTTTTTTTCTTTCCAATCAAATATACAAATACAAAAATTCTCTAGTGCAATCCTCCTGGCAGGAGAAGGAACAACAAGGCTAGATTCCTAATGAAAAATGAATTTCTTATCACTATAAAAATCTGCTTTGTGTTTGATAAAAGGCATATTTCTTCCATTTATAGTTTACATATTATACAAATGCATATACTCTGAGTCAATAAGGTATAGAAAAATAAGCTTCTGACACATTATGGACAATTAGAATAACCTAGAACTCAGGACCCCAGTGCTGTGAGCCTGTGAAAACAATCAAGGTTTACAGCATTCAACTATAGTTGCAAGGAAAGCACGTGCAGCTCTGATGAGACAATGTACTCAAAGTACTGTTTTTGCAGCAGAAAGTATGACTTGCCAAGGAAAACGACTGTCCTCCATAAAACAGCTTTTGAAAGTGTGATTATCAAATTCAAAATATATATATTACAGAGCCCAAATATGCCAACATTGCAGACACAAATAAAATTTACTGATTCTTATAAGTAGAGGAGAATGTTTATCTCTGTTACATCAACATTAAGATTAAGTTTATTAAAATGCTAAAAAGAAATTCAAGGAACAACTAAAGACAAACAAACAGTATTTCTTGAAAGCTCTGCAAGAGCAATTCTTCTCACAGGTGCACAAATGACCACCTGAGAAATAACGATCAACAGGCTGCCACAAGGAACATCAAAATTAAATACTCTTACAGAAAGAAAGAAACATAATAAAATGCTAACATGCATCCTAGATAAACTGTGCAAGTCCCTAACTCTGGAGGTGTTCAAACCTCAACAGCACAAAGCCTGAACAATCTGATTCAATCTCACCCTGCTTTGAGCAGGGAGCCAGCACTCAAGAGTGCTTCCCATCTTGCTGACCTGCCCTAGAGCCTGTAGCTTCTGACTTAAAGTTGGCCACTTCTAGCACTTTAAAGAGACTCATCACTGCTTAAAACAAGTGAGAACTTTAAGATAGAAGAACCTTGACCTTGATATGGTGAACCAGAATTAACGGTAACCTAAAGTATACCAGTAAATAAATAAAGTAACTGATATTTTGCTAATGAAGAAGCAAAACCACTTCTGACAAGTTCCTAGCAACAGAGAGCAAAGTACTCACAGGTAGGCCAGTAGTCACACACAGAAAGATGACTAGCATTCTCAGCTGGCAAAGGCTCTCTGACTATACAGCACTCCTTCACAAGAAGTCTGGGTAGAAGAGATACTCTCCTTTCAGTGGCTAGCCCTCATATGAGCCCAGGGTACCTCCACCCTGACTTCATCCTTTCTGGTCACATGGGGAGCACAGGTGCAAACAATTTGCCTCTGCTCCCTGTGCCAGCCACACCCCTTCACCAGGTGCTCAATCAGCAGTACAAGCCACAACCTAACAGTTCCCCTACAACTGATTGATTTTTCTACAAGAAAAACAACATTTTTAGTAGGAAATGTCCTTAGCATAACTGTGTTTTTCACCCAAGAAAGGTTGAAGCAAGGGTGTCTCATACTGAACTACTACTCAATATGGTGCCTTCTTAAAAATCCTGTAAAAATGAGATATGGCACAGAATAAAGATGAAATTAAAATACTATGCTTATTATGTTGGTTTCCAAATGAAAGCACACAGAAGATGGGAAGAAGGTCGGAATGAAGGGGTGGCTGGGAATGCTAAGTTCAAAGCAGCAGTGCAGTTTCAGGTTGACTGAAACAGTGACCAGATCCTGAATGGTCATAACTAACTGTCATATAGGTAGTTTACAGGAAATTGATAATTCATGCAAGAAAGGGAAAGATTATCTGAGGACAACCATCATGAAATACTTGCTGTTAGACAGAAGGAAATGAAATATGATGAAACAGTTTTTGAAAAAAATGTGACACTGAGGTGCAAGCCGTTTTCAGAAAGTGACTTGCTCGTGATCTCAAAGATGAAAATAAGAACCAGTTTAAGATTTCATCTCTGAAACCAGAGAACTAGCTCCCAATAGTGAGAATCCCGTCAACATAATCACTCTGAAGGCACCATAGTCTCTTGTATGAGTTTTGTACTTCTTTCTACGTGCAGTTCCAGAATATTTTAAACACAGAAATCAAGCTAAAATTATTAAAATAGGGAGAACTTAATGGCAGACTGAAATTCACAAAAAGTTTTGAATACCAGATTACACTGAATAAAGCACAACGTTGTATGGCAGGAAAGGTAAAATAGGAATGAACCAGAAATTACTTAAGGTTAATGAAGTATCTCTCTCTTCATTTCATTGTTACCTGTCCTTTGTATTGCAGAGTTTCAGAAACCAGTATTTCAAACTACCCATATTTACAAGTAACCCCTCCAGAGTATTCTCAGTTTAAATAAATATAATTTATTTATTTATTCTTTGAGTTGTTCTTTTGGTGATGTGCCTGCCAACGTACTCCAGATGAACCATGTCAGTCTCGGTCTTCATTACCTCTCCTTCCCTCATCTCTCCTGAGCCTTACATAAATCTTCCTGGCTGAACTGTAGGTAGTTCATGTCATGGGGAACATTTTTCCCTTACATCTTAGAATCCTATAATTTATACCATGAAATTAAAACCAACATAAATTAGTAATTCAATCCCCATATTCCAACTTAATGAACTAGAGGCTTTATTGCATTATTGTTTTGTGCCACTGGACCAATCATTCCGTTTACAGATGGAATGTACTTCTTTTTTAATAAATAAATGCATCAAAAAATAAAGGTATCCTCAATGCAATTATGTTGATGTCCCTCAGGAACCAGAATGCAATTATTTAAAATATTATTTCCTTAGATTACTCTCAAGAAAATAAGGAAAGAAATATGAAATTTGTGTCCTTTTAGCTTAAGCTCATTTTAAGAGCAGCAACAGCAATGCGAATAGTCCCCAGTGGCAACTGAGATGCACTTAGCCAGAAAATTGTTATTGGATTACAGTTCTGGCTTCATAAAATGTGGCTAAAGATCCTTTTAGACATCTATGGAGTGACCCATTGTCAAAACTGGTATGACAAACAAGTGACAAAGTTATTCTATTTGGTCATTTTTGAGGATTTTTTAGAACACAGAGGTAACTCGGGGCTGTATCAGCCTATACAGTTTTGATTCAATTATAAAAATAACTCACAATAAGAATAATTCTAGCATAAATAATTGGACCCCTCAGGAGGAAAAAAAATCTCCACAAACATGTGCATGTACTTTCAAGTGTTCCTGATATATAAGGAATTGTGAAGTGATATGGTGGTCAGAAGTCAATTCCCATATTGCAAACTACTTTTCAAACTAACTGGTCTTCTTCATAAAAATAATCAAGATGAAAAGGGCGCCAAAGGACACTGCATGATTTTTAACAATGTGCAAACTGAGACCACTCAGATACCACTGAAGTTCATATGATCCTTTTCATTTTACTTTGCAGTCTCTTTCAAACAGATGGTTTCCTGGATAAGAATCCTGCCTTCCATATTTTAATCTGCTGGTAAAAATGAACAATTAATGTGAATGTATTTTGATGTACACATGCAAGCTTAAACAAGTGTAAAGAAGAAAGCAAAAATGAGGAACTTCATTGAAAGCCTAACATGAGATTTATTTTTTTAACATAAGCTCTGTCATTTTCATTCACTGTCCATTACAAGGTACGTCTTTGCTCACATAATTACATAATTAATATCCTCAGCACCTATTTCAACCCTTGTTAATTTTGCTAAATATAAATATAGACAAACTGAAGAAACAAACTTGGAAGGTGAAGAAACAGAACCAATCCCTATGTATCACTAAACACTAACTGCTTCTAACCCACACAACAGCCCTCTGGGTAGGAGTGCTACTGGAAGAAGAGCTTTTGCTCTTTCCATCTTTTCACAGAAGTGGCAACAGTGTGGATAGGAGACCTTGGCTTTGTCTGTCTTTAGGCACTCGTGCAACTTGCAGCAGCAAAACAAAGCAGAAACATTGATCTCACAACACTACTGGCTACCAAATCTATTTTCTGAAAATGAACATGATTTGGACAGGGAGGAGATAAGCTTGTCAGCTAAAGGCCTGGGCTTTTTGTTGTTGTTTTGCTCATTTCTTATACAGGTCAGAGCCATGTTAGCTGAGAGAAGTGCGTGACTATGGTCATAATTCTATTGAAGATCAGTGGATCGACAGAAGATTCCTCCTTCAGACCTTTAGCAGAAAGCCTACAGTAAACAAGGAAGATTCTAGTTTGAACTGAGAATTTGACAAAGTTTTAACCAATCTACCCTTGGCAATCAAAGTGGCAGTTTTATTTCCTCCACAGAGATGTCCAGAAAGTAATTCTGCTCATCCTTGTGAGAAAAGAAAATATCAGGTGGGTTCCATTTAGTGGGGTCACAGAGACTAGATCAGTATTCATCCTAACATACGGATCCTCACATTTAGGGTCAGAATTTAAAAGTCTGACTCTCAACAAAAATTATTTAGCTCCTTGAATGATAGCAATTGGTCATGAAGAAGAGAAGTTACACCAAAGGAAAAGAATCACTTATGGCTGTTTGCAATACAAATATACTTTTGAATTTACTGCTTTCATACAAAAGGATACTATTTCTCTATATGGATGCATAATGTCATTTGATATAGCAGTTAGGGAGGAAAATTACTTTCTTTTCAAAAATCCTTCCTATTAAGAGTCAGTATCAAGCTTGTTTAACTGCGCAAAAGCATAATCCTAAACTATACTGGTCTGTCCCTGAAAATAAAGCACTGACCTGCTTATTTCTAGAGATCTATTTAATTATCCAAGTGTATGAGGAAGTGGAACAGTCCAGTCTGAACACCCTCCTGTTGTCTCAGCAGTTTCTGCTCCTGGTACATGCTATTCCAACAGCTAGTGATTACTGGAGTTAAAGTGCATGCACCCAGCTGAATAGGATGCAATTCCTATTCTTATGATGAATATCAGGGTCAGGGGTGAGTGCCAGATAACGCATGGCAGATGTGGAGGGAGTAGAAGGAATTCTGTTTACTTTAGGTGACCACCTACATTTCAAGTATAGGGGGGTTGTGGTGGGGAGGTGTCTAAAACTGCACGGTAAAGACTATTCAAGGGACTGCATTGTACAATATCCTCTAGGACAAAGCTACCTTCTTGTATTAGCATGAAATATTGTTGAAATAGAAGCCCAAATCAACCATTCATGCAATGCATCTCTTTTAGAAACAAACATGAAAAAATCTTACTAAAAGATACACATTGCCACTTTGGTTGGTATTAAGAAACTGTATTTCTTTTTGTGTTGTCTGTATTTCTATCCATTTCAGTATGCTGAGGGACTAGCAGCAAAGTAACCTTACCAAGAAATGGAAAAAAGTGTTCTGAATCTGGGTGAAGTTCTAGATAACCCCTGTGAAGGCTGCAAAAATACAGCACATGAGAACCTATTTACAGTCTTGCTGTACATGTCAATAAGGTGCTGCAAGTTATCACTGGCTGCCAAGGCTAGATCCTCAGTCCTGTAGCCCAGGTCATGCAAAAGGGACCTGAAGCTGCTCCAAACAGTGGATGATTCTTCTACATCAGATGTACAAAGCTAGAGATCTACAGGAATTCTTCAGGCAGGGAGAATTATTAGCAGCCATTTGTTACTCAGCTTTTCACAGTCCATGATTAAATCCTTTTTCCTCTTCTACACCATTAGCTTTAAACTCCTGAGCAGCAAGGAGGCACTTCTGTGGTATATTCAACTACTATGAGAGACATGGGAGAGGATGGAATATATCAGGTATAACAATGAGCTTTACTGTACAAAGAATGAACTCACACACTGTATTTCTCCTGCTCCCTCTTCTCTTCCTAAAGAAATCATGAATGTCATTAAGGATTTTGATGTTTTCCATATGGAAAATTTGGAAGGTCAAAGTGGACCAGCTAGGAGAAATTCAGTTCATAGAAATGACTGGAAAGAATAAAGGGAGGCAGGGGAAAGAAAAATAGTTACTTATAAAAGTAACAAACAAACAGCAAAAAACAAACTAATCTGGGACAAGTGGCATTACTCAAGATCCACTTCCCAAACTACTGAAGCCAAATATCATTGTGAAGACAGTGCTACAGCAAACAGATGGGGTGGAGGGCCATGGGTGGTTTGATAGTTTTCCCCGAAAAATTCCATTTATTTTTTTGAAACAGGTCTATTCAGTGCTCAAAAGAGTCTTAATGGGAGTATAATTACAATTTCTAAATTCATCTTTACAGAAAATCTACGGGAGGATAACATAAATCCTAGAAAATAGTTGTGAAGGGAAGTTAAATCCAAGAAGAAAGAAGAAGAAAACAAATCAATAAATAGATCACAGTGTAGATGCCCACCAGTTAGCCTGCTGTCTTTTTTAATGAGTTGTTTTGTTAATGCCTTTAGAAGCTTTGGCCTATGTGCTGAGGATTCAAACAAGTTTTTCTAAGTGAAGTACAGTGAGGGACTGAGTGTGGCAAATGACTTCTGATCTATTCTGAACTCTTTGAAGATACTATTGTGCTATCTTTTTAAAGATACCTCATCTGAAAGATGGAATGAAGCAGAGGACAGTTCAAGTAGAAAATCCAATAGCTTTAAGTTCTAAGCCTTCAATGCAATATACAACTACGGTACCATTAATGATAATAAAAAATAAAATAAACAATCACTGTTTTATAAGACTGAAGTGTATTTGCTGCATAAAGCAGTCATCAGTTGAAATCAAAACGATCTGCAGGAAGAACTCTGATATTGCTACAGCCTGGCTGAAACAAACGAGCAAGAAAACAATCATTTCTCAGAAAGTGAATGTATTCCCCTCCCTGTTAACTTTTGGTCTGCTGCCACACTGCCATTTTGGAGCTAAAGGAATGCTATGGGCACCACACAAAGGCATCTGTGGCCGCCTCAGGGCTAAAGCAGACATTTCAAATCTTTGACAGATGGTTAATTCATGGTCATTACTACTAAATTCAATTGCTTGATAATTTAGATATGACAAAGATGTGCATAGGAATATATGCCAGGGCACCCTTCTAGGATTCCCCAAATGCAATATCCCCCTCCCTGATTTCATCATATATCCCCTTGCTGAGTTTGACAGATTGAAACAAATTTAAGCTTTTGAAACACTTCAATTCCCTGGTGCCACTCTTCTTACATTAGAGGTTCTAAATAGTTAGATAGTTACTGCATCCAGACCCAGACAGGGTTGAATTGGCTTCACTAAAACAATTGTTTTGCCAATAAGTGCAATGCAAGTTGTTGTCAGGTGTTTTTTTTCTTTTATTTGTTTGTTTTTGTTCTTTTCTTTTAAGGCCTAACTTCTGCAGTGGTGTCACTGCAAGTATCATCACACAGGAAACTATTTTGCCTTTCGTGAATAGCACTGACTTCAGTTAGGCTCTATTGACAAGTTGCCCAGAACAGGTTTAAAGCAGGCCATGCCTGACACATCCACACATGCCCATCACACATAATTAAGTCACAAAGTGAAGCCACTCAAACTGTCCTTCCCTTTCCATTACCACCTCTAATCCCAAACCCAATCAATTTTCTCACGTGAGACAGCCACGAAGATCAGAATTTTTACTTAAAAATAATTTTACAAGACCTCTTTCCCTCCTTTCACTAAACCTCTCACCTTCTCTGTTCTCACTCTTACCTCTGAACTGGCTAGCACAAGTAAGTGTCTCAAAACACCTCCACATCTCACTTACTGAAGTTGAAAGCGTTTCACTGACTTCAAAGACATTTGGATTAGGCCCAAAGCCAGCATCCTAACATGCTAGCACAGACTACCAAGCCACAACACTGACTGAAATCCATGTTGTGTACACACTATTGCTAAAGCAGCAGCAGAAGCTTACACAGCCTCAGATCTCTGAAAATTTTTGCTGTTCTTCCCTTATTACTGTGCAGAACATTTTCTGAAGTTTCACAAATTCTTCTGCTGGTGTGGGCCAATTTACAGGTTTCTCATTTGAACCACAAAATCCAAAAGGTATCACAAACTGGCTTTGCTTTTGAGATCAAAAGTGCATACATCTCTTTCCCCTTCCTCACTAGAAATTTCATCGCCTTTGTGCCCTTATAAAGCCATGAGATGTCATACTTTTAGCTAGAAAATGAACCTTTTAAAGCAGAGACCTTGCCTTTACTTGTTAGTAATTCACTTGGTACGCTATTGGCACTATATAATAAGAAAGAATAAATACAACAATGTGGGAAAAGATTCTGTGCTGCTTTTCCACCACTACCAATAATGCTACACAGATTACAAGACTAAAAAATTGCAGGCAATGGTGTGAAAACTAAATTTAACCTGTAAGCTTGTGAAATAGCCACAGAAGAAACCTGAATCTAACCTTCTCTATGCTCAAGGCAAGTGATCATCTCGTACAACTGATCCTTCAGTAAGCAACTGCTCTGACATCTGGTGGCATTAAACACTCTCCTTTCCTTGCTCTCTGTGTTTGGAAGCTTATGGTTGTAAGAAGCATAGAGAACTAAACCAAAACTAATAGAAGAGTCTCATATCCTGAACAGTACGTTACCATATGGGGCATCTCACAGAGCTAAAGAGAAATAAAGCTGAAAGAGAAAACTGAACAAGCTTCTTTCACCTTTAGTGTCCACAGAAACCCATGTTTCTGGGAAGTAATCATGGTTTTGCAGTCATGAAAGTGCAGCAGAATATCTGAACCCATCTCATCTCCTTCACAACAGATAAAGAATTCTTTTGTCTCTAATTAAAATGATTAATAAAGTAAAAGAACACATCAGGTTTGCATCAATCATTGACCATGTGGTTCTTATTACTGTAATTAAAAGTTATCTCCTTAAAATTGTTGGATGAAAGTGTCATGATCTACAATTGAAAACACATTGAAGGGAGTTATCCAACTTATTTGACTGTTTTAAAACAGACCAATTTAACAAGACTACGGAGATAACGTACTCGTAAGAATCCTTAAAGGCAATGTTAGTAAAAGCGCATTTCTTCCCTACAGACTCCCTATTCAAGAGTGGCAATGTTGGTAAGGTTTCTGGGGAGTGGAAGGAAAAAAGTTAACAGTAGGAATTAACACTTTATTTATCTAAAAGTCAATTTCTAGCTCAACTTCTGAAATATAGCATTTTGTCTTCAGAATTATTTAGGAGTCACTAGGAGCATTCAGCTCCCCTAGGACTGAGAATCTTTACATTGAAAAGGACAAATTTCAACTAAGCCTGAACAAACCTGACTCTTTTGCTTATATTTCACAAAATGTCATGTTCAATTTTGACATCCAGGCTTTCCTAATAAATAGAGTTTGGGAAAATATTGATTTAAACACAGACTTTTTCATATGCAAGAACGTAGACTTAAAAATCCGTGAAATAAGGATATGCAACAAACAGAATTTATAATTACACACCCTATCTTTCAAATGTTGATGCATAACTGTTTTAACAGCAAAATTAGTACACCAAAGTTAGTAGCATGCATAAAAATAGCCCTTTTAAGAACTTTCTTCATGCAAGGTAACTGTTAAAGAGTTTGTTTCTTCCCCTCACTCTTCCCCTCCTTTCTCTGTACTGAAAACAAATCTTACATTTTGGCACAGGATTAGGATATGCTGACTTAATGGAATAAAGTTCAGGATAATTCAAGATACAAAACCGCTCACTCTGGAGAATGATTTCTTGGATGCTATTTAATAAGAGAAATTTAACACAGAGAAAGTCAAGTACGTAACTTGTACTCAAAGGAAAAACCTTATTTGATACATGAGAAGAAAACACCAAAAGATATTAAAAAAAAAAAGGGAATTGTTTGGATTTTATTGTGGAAGAGGAAAGAATATTTTCCTTCCATCTTTGTTTATATTTGAGCTCGCCTATCAGTTTCTTTGTGTAGCATCTGAAAACCAATGGTCTCTCGCACCTTCCTTTCTAGCACCAGAAGACAGCTTGATGTGTGGGTAGTGGATTTACATGACAAGAAATGCACATTCACTGTCCAAAAGCTACTTAGAAAACATGAAACTATATAATTTATCCTATAATCCTCAGCTAGAAGAACAACTTTTCATTTTTTAATTTTTTATTTTTAGATGGAATTACTTGATTTGGGAGGGGGAGGGAGGCAGATAATCAACAAAAGACTTCTCAACAAACAAAAAGCACTACCTAGAAGGAAAACAAAATGGGAGAAGCATGAAATTCTTAAGCAAGACTCTGGGAGGCAAGGCACATAGCATTTCACTTTAGCCTCCTCCATCATTTCCTATAGAAAAATTACCCTGTATCAAAGAAAATGTAGAAAAAAGAGAAATAGTGATGCTTAATATGACCAAAAAAAAAAAGCTTGTTTATGTATAATACATAGGAGAAATTGTTCAAGGACAGTTAAGTGTGACCTGTTTAATAAACCAAGGTCTCTAATACTTATGGTGCTGTGCTGAGTAAGTGCTGATCATGCAAATTAAGACTGCCTGGGGATATACGCTGTTTTTCAGTTGCAGTTTGAGTTTTCCAACTTCTCAAAACAACTCTTAGCATTTTGGATACACATTACAGAAGAACCAGGGCTATTTCAGTTTCTTCAGTTGTTGACATATTTTTGAAAATGCATCTGACATTCTTACACATCCATATGCAGGAAAGTAAAAAATCTAATTGTCACAACTACCTGTGTAATTTGAAATAGAGATAACCAAGTGAATTTGAAAAGATGTCTCAAGACTAATACTTCAGCTATGACAAGAGAGATGAGTAAAAATCCAGTGGTCACTGTGACTTTGATTAATTCAAAAGTTTAGTAAGGTCTGGGATTAGTTATAGGTAATGCAAATTATGCCCTCGGTATATACTATATTCAAGATCTGATACCTTCTGGACTTTACTGGCTTAGATATTTACCCAGTTTGCAGTATGTTTACAAATCCCTCTGACTATAATTTGGGCTCATTATTTCTGACCGAACGCAAGGAAATCCAAATTACGTATCGCCTCTGAAACCAGCATCAAACAACCAACCAAAACTTTACAAGTTAGGTGAAGATTAGGTATGAAATGAAAGGGCTAAGAAAAATACACAAGAAGTTAGGAAAAGCAATGCTTGTCTAATAAGGGCACAATGCACCCACTGTCTGAATATAAAAGCACACAAGGGCAGGCAATCTGTTTTTATAATTTTACTATAATTATATAGATTCTAACCTATAGGGAAATTATGCTTTAAAACAAGTTGCCCTAACCCCCATTTCACAAACATCTCTCTGAAAGATGAAATTGTGCTATTTCCTATGGGCATTTTTAGTAATGGCATCAGTAATTAAACACATGATGGTCTGGAGCCCCAAAGAAAACATCTCTCTAGGTTCTGGATGTGTTCCATAGAATCTTGAAATAATCTTGAAAAACATATTCAGTCAGCATTGCATTCCTCAGGGATCTGCAGGGACCCATTAGGATCTCCAGGGGAGATGGTAGTGGTGACAACACAAGCGATTTCGCATTACTCACTGGAGCTGAGGCATGACTGTGTGAAACTGCTGTTGTTCTCCGTGGTTTCTCTGAAGAGGCTTTAAATCTAAGCCTAATTCGTTGCTGGAACCGCATCCTCTCAAGGGGGCGTCCCAAGCACCTGATAACAGCCTGCTCCCAAGGGACAGAGCTCCGAGCCTCCGCTCTTGTTGATTCTCCACCGAAAGTGGACAAATTAAGGATACAGTCCCCCGTTCTCCCTTTTTAAGGTCTGCAGTGTTAGGCAGGCCTAACTTGACTTGGGTTAAAAAGAGAATCCACTTCACTCCAGCCCCAGCAGAAGTACTCTCCTTCAGTGCCGGAAGCTCCTGCAACCCATCTCCCCAGGAGCAGAACTGGCAGGGCCACGTGCATGCTGCAGCCACGGCATCAGCGCTTCATGGCCCAGGGGCACAGGGACAGTCACGGGCCGAACAAGACTCATGAGGAGCAGTGACCTGCGCTCAGCTCCTCCGCGCCTCCGCTGCAAACTCTGAGCGCAGGGCCATTAAGGTCGATCCTTATCGACCGACTCTTTAACACCGTTTCTTTCATTTACTAAACCCTGACACGAAACAGTTAATTCTTTGTAGCGCAAACAAAACGTTTTCAGTACTTTCACTTTAAGTGAGGGTGTTTTTCTTTGTTGTTTGTTTATTTTTAAAGTGAATCCAATCTCATCCAGATTTTCTTTTTCTTGAGTCAGTTTGGCTGCCATGCTACAAAATCTATTATCTGTGGAATTCTCGTTTACATTGCGGGGTTAATGGGGCAACAACTGTGGTCATTTTTGTTATACAGCCTAAGTCAGCAAGGAGTACTTTTGATCTTTTCATGATTTCTCTTCTTTCCCCTTATTCTTAATAATGACAAGTTTGAAAATTTGATGCTCAACAAAATTTGATGCAAATGTACACTGTATACACTACCTTCACTCAGTAAACAATCAGATGAAGCAGGCTTATTTTTGCTCCTTATCCATTTATTTGGAAGGTATCGTTGATCTTTATTGTAATATTTTTAGAGAGATATAGTCTTCATGTAGTCTCATATCCAGAAACATTAGAGTATGAATGATTAACATGGGAAGGAGATCCTCCTTCTCCCTCAAAAACGGAGAATTTGAAATATTAAAGATTGTTAGAAGCCACCTGACTACAAATCTGGTTGTTGTTGTTGTTGTTGTTATTATTATTATTATTATCATTATATTATTACGCATCTTGAAAAAAATTGATTCTCTGTTTTTATTTTGTACTTACCAAAATAGAAGCTAGTGAATACTAATGGAAAAGCACATGGCTGCCTTCCTCTGCATCTCACTTAGTATGATTTTCTTCCCCTTGCAGAAGAAAATCTGCTTATAAGTTAATTGTTGCAAAAACATTTCCAATGACTGCCTGTCAGGAAAACAGACTCAGCCCTTAATGCCAAATCACTGGCGCAGGCAGTGAGTGCAGTGGAGTTTAGTCTAGCCACTGGAACGTCTGACACTATGAGACATAATACTTTTCTTGCAAAAATGACATTTTATTACTAAGGAAGTGAAAAAGGCATGGGAATGTTTAAGGACACTGGATGTATACTAATTTCATACGTCTGAGTATAAACATCTATCATTTATGTGCAAGTATATGCATCCTTTGACAGAGGAGTACAGTACAGACTGAGAACTAAGCTGGGAACTTCCAGTGATACTCTCTTTATCTTGGTGTGTTTGTAAAAATGGTTCAAGACACAAGACACATAGTGACAAACAAAAAGCAGGGAAAACATCAAACACACAAAGAGATGGTACACTTAAAACCTTACTTATTGGTATTAACAGTTGTGGTGTGGGAACATAAAGTTGACCTTGTTTAGTCAGTGTTTTTAAGCCACGGAGACAAAGTGGGTTTCCTATATATACTATAAAAACCTGCACCGCGGAAACATTTATGGGGTACCACTTCTAAAGTGCATAGTGAGGTTTTATAGCTATCTCAGGCTCAGTGGGCTAAATTCTGAGCTAGTGAAATCAGCACAGTTCCAGTCTCTCCAGTAGCACTACACCAATTGACATCACCCGAGGATCTAGCCGGGAGCTGTAATGGGACTCCCGTGGCCACAGCTTTCACAGAACAATCTGATACTATACAACATAATCTGACAAACCTGAGAAATTTGAAATTAAGACCTCTACTCTCTCCATATTTCACACAGTTGTGTTTAAGTGCATTGCTGTGGAGAACTTGATATTACAGTCAGTGCACTGGAACAGAGCAACAAGAATTTTCTCCTCACTCAGAAAAATATTCTATTGGTTCCAAAAGAACTCATATTAATTTCAGTGAGATCTTGTTTAAGTACAGTGTATTTTTGGGATAGGCCCAGTGACTGCAGCTCTGGTAAAAGGCAAAAGGCTTTTTATAGTCTGATTTCAGACACTATTTTCCTGTGTGCTGTGGTCCCGATATGGGTGACAAATTTCGTTTAGTTGAGCCCAAATGACAATATTTAGGTCTGGACAACAGTTTCTCCTTACACTGAGAAAGATGTCCCTGAACTTCAGAAGCAGTGTTATTTGTGCCCTACAAAGCTCAAAAAGAGATGCTCTACAAAAAGAAGTAATTTTGAAAGAATCTCTAATTCAAGGCCACTTTCTCAGCTGGCACAAAATTGGTGCAGCTGCATTTACTTCAGTGGGCCCAGAAAACTCCTGAGTTGAAGACTAACTCTTAAATGTCTCCAGCCTCTGCCAAATATCCTGGTATCAGTGACATGAGTTCAGCTCTGGCTGAAGTTTCATGAAAGACAGATTAAAGGCCATCACTGGGCAGAGACCATAGGGCAAGGGCAAAAACATATTTCAGAAAAGGAAATTTCCTGTTTCAAGTTAAACTTGTCTTCAAAATTGAAAGGTGACCTTTGATATCATTCTTGCCTTGCTCTTTGTATTTAAACTCTTTTTGCTCTCAGCACTTCTCAAACACAGATGAGCACTGTCTTCACCGTTTCCTTAGCGTTCCCATTTCAATATTCCAGACTCAAGAATCATTTACCCCAGCAGTCCCCTACTGTGCATCTGTCCCTCAAATCTTAAATACCTGTCCTCCCAAGCTGTTCCAAGGCCGAGTCCAAACGAGCTTTGTGCATGTAAATTCTATTATCTACATGCATAAATGACAGAATCTACTGCCCATGCATGCAAATGTTAGCTATCTAGACCAACGAATGTGCCAATGTGTATTAAGGGATGAAGTTTTTTGCACTCAAAGAGAAGCCTATTGTGTACTTTTGAAACAGTGGCCCCAAATTTATGTGGAAGAAAAAAAAAGAAAAAAAAAGAAAAAAAAAGAAGCACCTCTGCCTGTAAATAGTAGATATTTCCAACAGATATAATATTCACATAGCTTAAACCTCTGGATAACCTTCAGCAGTTGAGTTACCCTTGTTTCCATCTCTTCAGGATTCACCTGGCCTTTGCTAATGCAAGAGCATATGTGCAATCTGTCCAGTTAAGGTGTTCAGAGAAAGAAATATCATCCCAGTAATACAGATTATCCACAGCATCTGAAAAGCTTTGGGTCCTAAAAACATACAAAGAAATTTAACAGTTTATTCACCAGAAAGGTGCTGCAAGAGACAAGGGGTAACTTGAAAAGTTAGGTAAAATTTATGTTTTGGGATTTTAAAAAATTTTTGGCTGAGGCATTCGATTATCTTCTTTTATGGCTGCAAACACCAAGAGTTTCTTTACATTCAGTCCTAACCAGGTAAAATTAGATGAGACTTTTCAATTCATATTATTTAATTAATTATTCCTTCCCCATCCCTTAGGCCAGGAACACTCAAGCCAGGACTCAGGACTAAGAAATTTTCAGTCTATCAGCTTAACAGCTATAACAATCCCCTCCTAATGAGGTCTAAAATAGAATCACTTATTTAGCCTTCATTAAGGAAATGTACTGTATATTCTACATTTTCCATGTCTGTATATAAAATCAGAGCTCAGGGTATACCAGCTCAGTTCTGTTGCACAGCTGTAACTAAGAACTGAATTCAGTGTATGTGTATGTTATCCACACATTTATATACACCCATTATATAGACTCCAGTTATCACTCAGTGCATGAATCAATCCCTTAGCAGTTTATGATTTATGCAGCTTGCTAGAAGTAGGCCAAGCCAGCCTTGAAAGCACTTTAGCTTAGTTGTTTTTACTCATGAAGGACATGTTGTCCTGTAATTATTCTGTCATTTCTTAAAAGGTGAAATCCTTAACAGGTTCATGCTTTATGTGCTGCTATGTGTATGTGTGCGTTTATGTCTGAGCACGTTTCACCAAGTAGGAATCATCATTCCAAATTACTTTACAAGTCAGTACATAGAATTGGACAGCTTAAAATGTGTTAAATATCCTCAGAGTTTACATGAACCATTTCAAGGGGAACAGGGGAGGAGCACGATAAGGGGGTGTCAGGGAAACCATTAATATATTCCAATTACTGCCTTGACTCACAAAATACACAACTGCATAAAAGTGTCACATTCTGTTTTGATCTTGTTGGAAATGTAATGTAACTGTGTTGTGTTTTTGTGTATCATTTAATAGGGGCAGTATCAGCGGAACGTGCAACTTTAAACAATTATGCAAATCTTAAAGTAATGTGTTCAGAGAAAAACTGAACGGAGATTCTGACATTAATCAGAGACTGCAGGCTCTGCTTGCAAGAGTTCTGAAATATGGGCTAACCGTAGTTTTAGTGGCTGAAAGGCAAAGTTTTTCTGCTGCATCAAATTAACTGCTGCTTTAGCTTATTCGAGAAACAACAACAAAAAACAAACCAAAAGAAAAAAAAACAACAAAACAACAACAACAAAAAAACCCACAAAAACAAAACCCAAACCCAAGAATATTAAATTCTCTTTCCTACACAAAAAATCTGCCATTCTCAGCTTAAAGGAATCGTACTCAGTACTGACCCCAACCTTTCTTATGTCAGGATACATTGAGAATTTTATTAAACTTCTAGAATGATCTATAAATCACATGAATTATGGGCGCTCTACAATAGATTCTCTCTAACAAGTCCTGCAGTGCCTAACTAACACGTATCTGATATAATGGCAATACAGAGCTAATAAAGTGTATAAACACAGAATATCAAAGTGATTTGAATGAAAAAAAAAAGTCACTCTGGCCCCCAAATGAAAATGGCAGGTATCTGGATCCTCCTGATACTTTAAAATAGAAAAAGGGGCTTCTGATTGGTTGAAGCTTCTTTTACCCACAGATTAAGAAGAAAGAAGCCTCTAAGCTTCACTAAGCTTCACTAAGATTCACTTAGATTCTCTAAGCTTTAGATTCAAATTTTAGATTTCTGTTTCTTAGAAACTACTGGCGTGATAGTAAGCTCGTACTGTTAACCAGAGACAGAAGCACAAATCAAAGAAAAGCCACATTCAGCACGACCATGAGAAGGAGTCATCATATCTTTCATGAGAAAGAATGATCTTGAAAGACATCTATCCTCTACTCCAGGCTACTGCAGCTGAGGTAATATTCCAGCTGTTAAGATTGTTATCTGAACCACTCTCTCAACTTCTGTTTCCCCACTGTCAGCTGCAACACATGAGGGCGGTATCCAAGAGTGTTCGTTACTCCCTTTGAATTTCCCAGCTTTAGTTGGTTTAAGTAAGACCCTTAATGTCACTTAAACATAGTGTTTTTCTGTTATATTTTAATTTTGAAAGGATTATCAAGAAAATCTACCCTTTCCATTGACTTTCTTTGAAAAACGATTAAGAGTTTTAGAAAGGATCTCCAAATATCCTCACCCTGCCTGATAAATTATCCAGAACGAAGCATGTAATGTGGATGAAATTTTGAAAAATGTCGAAGCAAAATGAAAAGCTCTCGAGGTGAAAATACAAATACTGGCGTGTTACTTGGGAATGCAGTGCACCCTGGTAAAACACAATACATTATACTGAAACTTTCTTTTTGTTGTTACGCAACTCTGTATAGCTTTATTGATAAAAACAGCAACTTAGTTTTCTTTTTATGGGGTTAACAATTACATACCACTCAAAAGAATTTGCTATTAGCTGCCTCCAGCACTCACAAGGAAAAAATCCCATTGTCTTACACGAATGTTACCAGTAAGTAATATTTCACCCAATAAAGACTCTGGAGAACTACTAATAAAATGAGCCTTCTTTCACTACTTCCTAAAATTCAACATTTGTGATCTCAGACTGCAATCCTTTTTCCTGATACTATGTGCAGAATTTACTGTGAAAACAAGACAGAGATGAGCTGTAACAAACACATCACTCATAAACATAGTTTCTCAAACATAAAAATCTGGCAAAGCTCAAAGAGCAGAGCAGGAGGTAAGACAGCTTTCATATGTTGCTGCCTTTAATGTTCTTAATTTAGATTGGATTATTATGTACTTCATTTCTTCCATACTAAGTAAGATATTTTGTTTGAAATCTATTTGTGGAGTACGCTGCAATATATCTCTTTTAGTTTAGTACAGTATTCTCAGGTCTAAAGCAAGCGGTTCTAAATTAAACAAACTAGCATGACTATTGCACAAAGTACCCAACTGCCTTCCATTGAAGCCCCTTTGAAAGCTATGTCAAATCTCTGCTGTTTCAGGAAGGAAAGTACCTCATTCCCCTTGCATTAGTCACCTTGCTAGCGATTAATCCTAATGAGCATTTTTCTACAGACTTGGCTGGCACACCCAGGATTTGCACTACATACCTGTGATTTCTCAATATTTAGCCCAAAATGTGTGCACGAAACACAGATAGATATCACCTTTCCAGAAAGTATTAACCACAGCATTACTGTCATAGCTTACCAGGCTTAAAGAGTGAGGCCAGCCACAGACTGCTACATCAGCTTGGTTAAGAAGCCGTCACACAACTAAGTACTGTAAATGACACATCTCTAAAAAGGTCACTGTATTAAAGAACAACAGTATTATCTTTTCTTTATTTCATTATCCTCATTAACTACCTCATTAGCTCCCTATTTCACTGATTTTTATCAAAGAGCTGGCATCCATTTGATGTGACTTAGATTGTTTGCAGACTCTGTCAGAGTTTCAAGCTTCCTCCCAGATGTATGCTGCTCTATCATTAGGCAAACAGCCATCCCTTGGCCTTTTCCACCCACTGACATGGCAAAGGACTAACAAAACACAACTCCAGTTCTTATAGAAACCAGGTACCTGTATCTTTGACCATGCTTATTTCACTCTACAAATACCTTGCCCTGAGCAATTCTTATTGAGGGAGCAATCCTCACTGTAATCAATACCTGCTGTACCATCAAATCATCACAGAAAAATCTCTCACTCAGGAAGATGTCCATATGCAACCTGGCTCAGTACCTTTGAAAATGGAATATTTACTATTGGAGCCATGAATTAAATCAAGAAGAGTGGGCTCTTCTGGACCAAAGAGCTGGAAAATAATTTTCAGATCTGAAGAATTTTATAAGTAGACGGTTAAAAGCTCTGTGCCAGATAAATGAGGGTACTGTGACTTGGTCAGTGCAGTCAATCTTGATCACTGTAGCACTCCATGTGGAGAAGTTGTGGCTTTAAGGTAGCCAAGGACCAAATTGTTCACAGTTTCGCAGTTAAAAAATACCACTCAGGCTTTCCTCAGAAGCAAAGTAGAAGTCAGCACAGTTCAGCCTAATATGTTACACTGTGAAACCAGACAGAAGCTTGACTGAGCACTAGTGCATACTCCTATGCACTCTTTAGCTATAATCTGGCAATGGTAGCAAAATGAGTGCATAAGAGCATAAGATACAGCTCAGGTTCTATGAATAAAGTAGCACACTTGTGCTTCATCATGACAGTCCCAGTCACATTCACTGTCTCTAGTTTCTAAAGGTCTGGTCCAGCAACCTGTATTTAGAATTCTATCTGGGTAAGTGAGGTACTACAAGTTATACATTGGAAAACTTAACTTTTGGCCATCTGGCTGTTGAAACACTGCACAACTACATTTGTGTTAAGTGCCTAAGTTAGGTAGTGCTGCCAATAAGAGCTGGCAGCAGCTCTCAAGGGTCATTAGAACTATCCAATAAGAAGCATGAACATAGGATGGGTCTAAAGTTCTACCTCACTGAATGTGATATGGTCAGGCAGCTGAACAAAGGAAAATATGTATTAACTATTCCTGTACAAGTTTCCTACCTACCAGGCCATCTGATAGTCACTACCTCTCCACCAGCAGCTCCATGAGAGTCATAATCACTGTGAGCAGCACACTGAGTCTGGTGACTTCAACCAGGGCAGAAATCTGTAGAAAACTGAAGCCTAAACTCCCAATACTTTTTAAGGAGGCAAAAAGCATAGGCACCTAAAACATGAATAGAAACTGTCTGGAAATCTAAATATGCTCTTTTGTTGTTGGAAACCTATGATGAGCTCTTCAAGAAGGAAAACTAAACCAATTCTGCCAGTTCCGTGAAGCAGGAATCCCTTCTCCTGTTTCCTGCAGGCACGCTCTGGCAGAGACACTGCCAGTGGGTCTCTGTTCACGCAGGCTTCACTGTGTAAAACAAACAACAACATCACTTTCATGCTGCACCATTTAGCTTTGGCTGAAACTGTAATCGTGTGTCTGTGGTTTTCCTGTTTGGGTGCCTAATTTAACTGGCTGAGCCCATTCCTTGAAGTGTGGAAGGGACTCTGAGGGTATAAGGAATTAGCATGTTTCTGCCAGAGACATTCCACCAGGATCCCATGTTTGTTTTACATGTACAAACAGCTAAAATAAAATATTTGTTGGCCTCAGTAATAAACAGAATATAAAATAGTGTGAAATTAAGCAAGACCAGCTGGGGTTCAGGAAAACTGAAATGAACAGTTAGCTTATACTACACAAAGATCTGGAATGCAGATGCATGAAGACGGACTGCTATTGATGTCTGTTTTTTATGCACTTTATAAACAAAGTGCTGATTAGATCTAGCTACCAAAATTATGCCCTTTCATATCCATGTGTCAGTAATAAAAACTATGCCCTTTCATATCCATATGTCAGTAATAAAATTTAGAGTAACAAATTTTAGGATGCTTTCTACTGTTTTAAATCGACTGCCTTGCAAGCCAAGTTTGCAGTGTTTGATGCAATGCTGCAGAAGTGTGAAATTATCACAGCGGTGATAACTGATCTAACTCTCTAAGAAGAAGAAAATAAATAAACAGATAAATAAAATTAAGAATACTTCTGTGTTAAGGCAAGATTTTTTCAGCCCTCAAACACCTGTGAGAATTTCAGGATACGTCTCTGCATATATTTTGTATAGGAATATCTGATCTTCTTGTGTGTGTGTATACATATATGTATATACACACACATATATATAGATACTGAAACCACAAAGGAAGCAACTATGTAAATAGAGTTTTTTGGAGAACTAGGAAAAGTTGTTCCATGCCAACACAGGATGATTTGCCATGACTTCTCCTTAATTTGGGAAGCACAGTTAGAAGGACACTGGTGTTTGCCCTGACCCTCTTCTCCACGGGTGGCTTACTTCAAGACAATATTTTATTTCATAGCATTAGTAAAATTTTGAGCAATTAATACAAATGGACATTTGGCTTAAAATGTGATTCCTGAAGGACACCCTGTTATGCTACCCAGACCACCCTTGCATCTTTTTCTCCCTGTTCACTTTGCTCCAAACCTTTACTACTCTACTTTCCCTTAGGTAAACTTCCAGCAGAGTTCTCCTGGCACATGGGCATTTTGGAACTTTCCCAGATGATTACAAAGAATATCATAGAACCATGGAATCATAGGGGTTGGAAGGGACCTCAAGAGATCATCGAGTCACCAACCCCCCTGCCAAAGCAGTTCCCTACACCAGGTTGCACAGGTAGGCGTCCAGGGGGGGTCTTGAATATCTCCAGAGAAGGAGACCCCACAACCCCCCTGTGCAGCTGTGCCAGTGCTCCGTCACCCTCACCGTAAAGAAGTTCCTGTGCACATTCATGCAGAACCTCCTGTGCTGCAGTTTCTGTCCGTTCCCCCTTGTCCTGTCTCCACACACTGCTGACAAGAGTCTGGCCTCGCCACTTTGTCCCCCACACCTCAGATATTTATAATATATAAGATGCATTTATGTTTCTGATAACTCTGTTAGAGAAGAAAGGCTGAATGAGGAAATAAAGACTAGCCCTTGGACTGAGAAATGAACACTAGTCAGGGCTAAATCACTGGTGAAATAAAAAGGCTGGAGGAATGTATTTAGAAGTCTGTCTGAATTACTAATTTTATCTCATTTTATTGGCAGCTGGGCTGGTGTGATTGTTCAATTTCTGTGAAAATAATATGCTTAAAATAAATAAGCTGGGAGCAGTAAACATTCATGATCTACTGCCTCCTCTCCAGGAGGAAATTGCCAAACAAACATAATGAATTTTCTATCAGTCACAGTGTAGGTACAAGATCACTTGCAATCTAAAGACAAGTTTTGTCAAACCATATCATAATTAACCCTACCACCCAAGATGCAGCCTCCTGTGGAAGATCATAGAATCACAGAATCATTTAGGTTGGAAAACACCTTCAAGACTGTCAAGTGGAACCATCAACCTGACCTATCGATTCTCATTACTAAACCATGTCCCTTAGTACCACATTCACACTATTCTTCAATACTTCCAGGGATGGGAATTCCACCACTTCCCTAGGCAGCCTGTTTTAATGCTTAAGAACACTTTCCATGAAGAAAGTCTTCCCGGTATAAATATAAACCTCTCTTCATGTATCCTGAGGTCATCTCCTTGTGCCCTATCACTTGTCACCTGAGCAAAAAAACCAACACCCTCCTTGCTGCAACCACCTTTCAGGAAGCTGAAGATCGCAATGAGGTCTCTCCTCAGACTCCACCAGACTAAACAATCCTCATTCCCCCTGTTGCTCCTCATATACCTTGTTTTCTAGTCCCTCCACCAGCTTCTCTGCTCACACTCAAGTAATTCAATAACCTTCATGTAGAGAGATGCTCAAAGTGAATGCAGCATTTGAAGTATGCTCTCATCAGTTCCATGTTCAAGAGGCAACCACTTCCCTTGCCCTGCTGGCCACACTGTACGGTCCAAACACACTTTACCTATGAATGCTCAAGAACTTCAGGTAGGTCATAGAGAATGACAGCTTTAATTTTAATCTCCTGATCACTTAAAAACACTACTTCCAAGCATTGCTTGGTGCCCCACAGCTTTTCTGTCATAAAACCAAAGATCAAAGTGACCCAGTTGCTACAAGAGTCAGTTTGAGAGGAAAAATAACTCAGAAGTAAAAGAAAAAGAATCTCATAGCAGCATCTGCCACAATGGCAGAAAAAACCCACAACCACAGCATCATCAGACAAAAGTATTTGAGCTATTAGTTAAAATCTGCATGAAAGAGCACTGTCACTTGAATGCTTTTTTCAATCATCTACTATTTTTCTTTATCTATGAACTGACTGAGTTATTACTGAAGTAATAACTTGAAAGTAAACTGTTTTTTGATTCATTGTAAAAATTAAAAAATTTCATTCTTAGCCCATGAAAATAATTTTGGGACTACACATCTAGCCTGCCTCTTCATTGACGCAGCCCCAGCGTTTTGTCTCCACACTTGAGCTTAATGAGCACACGGAGACACGCTCTAGTGGCCAATAATGTACACCCTATTGGGTCTTATTGCATAAAGAGCAGGTAATGCTCTGGAATACAAAGTTGCATATATTGCTATTGTAAAGGTTTGAATATGATCTAGTAATAGAGATTGGTCACACAGTCATGGTAGAGTGGATAAATCACTATATAAATCATTCGTTTATACGGTACAATACAGTTACAGTAATAATACTGTACATATGGCGAGGGGCCCAACTGGGGAAAAATATTCTTCAGCACCCTGCACAGTCATTCAAGAGCTATGTTTTAACTACTTCTATCAATTATTAAAGCTGCACAGTGCATAAGTACATTAGGTTTCCACCTTCTAGAACCTGTCTCCAATGCCTTCTTTTCCCCCTCCTGCCTGGGACTTCGTCTTCCAGCACTAGCCAACATTATTCTGTGACAAAATTATTGATGAAATTTCATGTTTGGAAATGTGAAGTGATCCATGTTGGAATCAACAATTCTGACTTTATGTATAAGATAATGGCCTGAAGCTCATTACTACATCAACAGTAAGATCTGGATAGTGGAGTATAGTACTGTAATATTCAGATGGTATAGACTGCATAACAGAGAATAAAAACCTCAGCTCAAAGAATCAAACCAATTAGCATCAATATGAAACTATGAACGAAGAGCCAGCTGTGTGCTAAATGACCAAATCAAATAATGTATCCCAGTTCTTTACACATCTTCATTGTTCCTGTTTTTGGAGTCAACATGATTTTAGGAAGGGACATATACTAAAACCCAAACTGAGAACTGGGACATTATCCACTATCTTGATTAAAACTGTCCACAGCCAGTGGATTAGAAGTGGAACCTGTGCCCCACTGGCTGTTGTAATAGAAGGTATAAAGTGCTTCTCGAGAGTTTCAGTCTATTTAGTGTACAAAACACCACCATGTTGTTTTTAATTTTGATGAAATCACTTAACAAATAAGAACAAGGCTAGTTATATGCAAGGACAGCATATGTCTTTGCTGGACTGAAAGACAATTGAAAGAGGGAAAGGACTGTAAAGAAACAGGGAAAAAATACTAAAAATACTAAAAAGATTTTTCTCTGCATTTAGAACATTAATGAGAATGTTTTTTCAGGGTTTGCATCTGAAAAATTGGGAAAACCTTCCAGCCAGAAAAAAAAAAAAAAAAAGACCAACAGAAACATTGTTCCTAGTGATTCATTTCAAAGTGGTGAACTCATATTCAGAGCCTGAAATCTAGGAACCACCAGCTGGTCTGGAATTCAAAATTCCAAAATGTTTGATTTGCAATGCGTTAAGCAGCAGAGGCAACTACTTTTCTCACATACCCTGCAAGGGAAAGAAGAAGTGAAACATTTAAGAGTTAAAATAAAGAAAACAGTATTACTGGGTTACAACATCTTGCACTACTACAGACTGAATCAGAATTTGCATTAGAAGGGAACTTAAAAGTTTTAAATAAATCTTTGACTGTGAGTTGTTTCCAAATGGAGTTGGATGAAAGACAAAATAAATAAGATAAAACTGTGCATACTAAAGTAGTTCAAAAAGAATCTGTTTATGTGCTGGAAATTCACTTATAATAAGAAGGGCAAGAAAAGAGGTGGTTTTTGTTTCTTTGTTTTGTTTTGGTTTTTTTGGCTGCCAAGTATCAGAATTATTGCCAAAGAAAGGAGGGAGAAGTTCACGTACCATGAATATGAGGGAATATCTATTGCCCATACGTAACAAGAATGGATAGGAAGGCCTACAACAGAAGGAATAGCCTTGAACCCCTATCCACTGTTTGAAAAAATTGAGAGGGTCACAAATTCTTCTATTTTAATTTGAGATTTGAAAAACAGTCAGCAAGCCACATCTAGTCAGAGAGGTGCCTGGTGGACATTATTTTCTCATGTAGTACCACTACTCAACTCAACATACATTAATTCAATCTGAAGCTCATAATGTGCTATTCAAAGCAAGCCCAATCAGATCAAAGGGTGGCAAAACAGGCATATAGTTTCCCACGAGTAACAGTCAACCTCATGCAGCTTACGGTCAGTGGCTGCAGTTACAGACAGAGCACAAAGAAGAGTGAGTAACATGTTGGCTATTTGTGAAAGTAAGTGGCAAAAGCAACATACGCAGGTTAGCATCCCAAGAACACAACTGAACTTAAAGATCATGCAGAATTCTGATCAAAATAGCCAACAGGAAGGTGTAAAATAAAGCAGACCTGATCTGCTTTAACTCAGCCTTCAGCTTTTTCAGCACGCACATGCACCCCTCCTCCTGGAGTCAATGACAGCAGTGGGCTACACTTACTTTCTCAGTGTGATTTACACTGCTCTACCTCCTATAGTCTCTTACAAATTTTAGTAACTTGCATCTTAAAATATTTACAACCATGAGGTACTTGATTTGGGCCAGAAAAAATTGATGAAAAGAGCTACAGAAAGCTCAAATGAGCTCAAAAGGGCTCATATCAATGCAATAAGGGTAACAGTAAATGCTCTAATTTCTTCTCTCTATTATTACTAAAAGTTTTGCTGCTATAACAAATTCATATTTTTAATTTAATTTACTTAGTACTACTTCTGACCTTCATTTACTTTTGTTGTTTCTCTTGGTGAAAACAATAAAAAGCAATAAAGCAAATTACACTTTTCCTTCCAGACAGTTTCACAGTTTCACTTACAGAAAAGGTTATTTATTTGTTTAAAAGAAAAAAATAGATTATTTCATTGGATTTGCAAGCTACACACATTTCTGCTAGCCTCTGATTGATAAAAGCTTTTTTAGAACACTTAGGTTTAGGTTAAATTAAGTTGACAAGAGGTTTGTTAATGAATATTTAATTGATTTACAGACATTAATTTAGTTCAGATTGCAAGCACAGCTATTGGTTTTAATTGCAAACAATAGAATTTCACAGCTTTGTAGAATATTTGAGGCTGGAAGGCACCTCTGGAGACCACCTAGGCCAAACCTCTACTGCAAGGACAGTCAGCTAGACCTTGTTGCTCAGTGCCATCTTCAGACCTGTTCTGTATACCTCCAAGGACAGGAACTCCACAACAATTCTAAGCAATTTGTTCCCATGTTCAATTACCCTTACAATAAAATAAACAAATAAATAAACATGTCATACATTTAAGTGGAATTATCTTGTCACTTCTCCTCTGACTGGGTGCCACTGAGAAGAGTCTGTCTTCACAGCTATTAGCAGCAGCGGGCCCATGTTTTCCCTGGCCTTCCTCGTGCTGCTGCTATAGCTGCAGGAGTCCTTGCTGTCCTTGACATCACTCACCCAGACCAACACCCCATGGGCTTTGGCTTCCCTAGTTCCATCCTCCCAACTGCACCCACGGACAGTTTCTGTGACTGGATGCTGCTTCTGCCTTTTATTTGTTTTCCTCTTATTTAACAGAAATTCAATGTAGCAAAGTGAAAATAGAATATTGGCATTCTGTTATTCCAATTTTGTGTGGGTATTCTCCTTATGCAATTCCTTTTCTAGCTCACTGCAAAGGAGATATCAAAAGACCTATTTATTCATTTCAAAAAATTCTAAATTAAAAAAAAAAAGTTGAATAAAGTCTCTACGAAGGTGCATTAACTCGCAGTATATTGCTCGCTCCAAGAGCAGGAGGCAGACTATAGTGTTGCACTTCCCACCAAGTCATGGACTGTAAACTCTGAAGAAAGAATGATCAGTGAAGAACTGCACTTTGTAGCAGTTACAATCTCCATAAAATAAATTAATGAACAAATAAATATTCCCTGATGGATGATACAACCAGCAAATATCCCACAAGTTCCTCTGCAGCCCTATTCGCACTAGTTGGCTGAGGAGCAGGTACCTAACTGCACTCCCACAAACGTGGCTGCAGGAAGGTGTAGAGGGGTGGCTGCATTAGCCCCCTTCAAAATATCTTCATAGCTTTCAGCCATGCTGGCTGCTATAGTGAGGTCAGCAGTTCCCTCCACCCTTCGCATGTCCAGCAACCATCTTACTCTGGGTAGCTCTAAATTTCTGTGTAATTTACCTTTACCTAAAATATCTAAAGGCTACCCACAGTGTTCTTGAAAGTCACAGAAGGGATGTTTGTATGCCTTCTATCTGTTTCTTAGTGTTGTCTCCTGTTTGGTGACAGGAACAGTAAATTGAGTCCAAATTCTATTCTGTGTTGCTTCTGCAATAAATGCAAGTAGGGTAAAACCTTTCAATTTATCCTACTATTAAAAAAGAAAAAAAAGCTTAGATTTCAGTGTGTCTGTTAACTCCTCTTTACAAACCTAGCTGATGAAACACTACACAGGGCAAATTAGTGAGAAAAGGCAAGTGTCTTGAGATCAGTATAAGCCAACAGAACTCTTTTTTACCATTCAGAGAATACTTAAACCACCTGAGAACGTGGGTAACTCTGTTAACAGCAATTCACTTCTATTACAAGTTTTGATGCATTTGGTCCCTCTGGAAAAGAAAAAAATTCCCACAAAATATCATACCAAGCTCTTTTTGGTTTGATTCTTTCCCTTTACTCCTCTGAAACATTACTGATTCGGAAAAGACAGGTGAATCTAGTCCATTATGGTAACCATATACCCACTCTGTCAGAGATCCAAATACCATACAGTTTGTCCTACTATCTCAGATCCATTTTGGAGTGCCACAAAACCACATATCTGGGTAGTAACAGACACACACACACACACTCCTTTTTTTGTACCACTGGCCTTCAGACCATGCATGTCCACAGTCCTTACTTCCCAGGGAGATACCAGAGTATTGTCTCCTGGGAGGACAAACATGAAGACTCTTGCAAGAACCTAAACCCATGATCCAGCAAAATGAGCAAATTTGAGTCAATGCTGAACTGCTATTTCACTGAGACATTTTCATAGTCATATTTTTCTTTTAGATCCTAACTTCTTTAGTAACAAGTTTTTAAGGAAGACTCCCACACACATCCCTTGAAAAACCAGTCACAGAAATGGCAAATATGGTTTTTGTTTCCTGTGGCTTTACCTACCTTAACATCTGACAGAAACACAGGCATACAGCAAGTTTCTTCACCAGGTGTGTCATTAGGATGAACAATCAGTTCTCTTAGTACAGGGGGAGGATTCAGGGAAGATTTTAAAGGATTCATAGGATTCATATTGTCCATCCTCTAGTTCTTTGACCTCTGGTGCTGTCTTTTATTATTAAAGCCTCCTTCCTCTCTGCTCATGACACATGTATGTCACTGAATGTACGTCGCATGTATATAATCTGATCTTCATGTGGTTGTCTTTTCTTTCAGATTTTACCACAGCAACCTGGGCAAATGCCCTAAATTTATAAATGGAAACCTCATGATGCAGCACAGTATCCACATCACATACCAGCAGCTAAAATATTCTCTCTCTGTCCTGAATACAAATGTTGGCATAGCCCATGTCACAAAGCTACTTCTTCTAAGCCAGTGCAGCAGAGGTGGTATGATCTGTGTAGAAAGTCGGAGACATTCTCACCAATGAGCACTCAAACTGTAGGATTAGTCACAGAATCAGTCCTCTTCTCTTGAAAGAGGAACCAAAAGTATGCCTGGGAAAGCCTGTTTTGCCTCTGACCAAACCAGCTGTCTAAGAAGATGCCAGACCTTGCTGCACTAGGGTCAAATATAGAATTATGTGGCAGTTTGATAAGCTACAGTACACTAATTTATTGACTATTTTAAAAAATGTAGAGGAAATTTTATTACGGATTACTTTGCTTTCCTGAAAACTTTTATAATTAAAGACATCTGGAAAACTTTTCAATATATCATAAACAAGAGGAAATCCAAAGCATGTGACTTCTAAGAAAATGATGCAAATACCTTTTTGTGCCAAAATTTACAGTAATCTGTCTTTCTTATTTTATTATGGGAAAGGGGAAAGAATTGATGGGGGAAGAATTAACAATCAGAATTCTACTAATACAAAAAAAATATTCTATATTAGGAACCACTCTTTCATGTAAAAATTCTGGTTAAGAGAAATCAATAAAATAGATACGACTTCTCTCCCCAGTTAATTGATTAATTTTCTGGGTCTATATTCTTCTGGAGCAGATAAGTGATGACATCAACTCTGCCAATAGTGGAAGGCTATCAGCAAGAAAGAGGGAAAGGAATATGTTTTAGATGACTGTAGGTAAAGGAAATTAGTAGTTTAATCTGCTGAGTACGCTGTTTCTTAAATAATACTACTAAATAGCTGCAGCCTTTTTGACGGTTAAGAAATAAAACACCAACACAGTTCAACATATTACTAAAAGTCTTAATCTGAGTAATCCATTGTCTTAAAAAATATGGTAAGATTTATGGGCTTTTAAAATAAACACAGCCTAAAAGCTTTACAAGAAATCCCTAACACATTTACAAAAAAACCCCAACAATTAATTACTAAGTTCACAGTAAATGAAATAATGAAATCATGCATGAGGAGAACTGTGAAAATGTTTATAACCAAATCTGAAAGTCATGAGAAACTTAAAACTGGTGTTGAGTTCACTGGAAAGACATAGAAAAACAAAGCTGAACTGTCACAGAGTTCATGGTGTTTTATATTTAGAATTTCAGTTCAGTGCACGGGCAACAACCATAAAGTTTATATTGGCCCCTAGCTATAATTTCACCCAAACTCTTTGCTATTTCAATGTAGCATCTCAGTTCAGCTCCATAGTTGGGCTTATCCACATCTGTTGCTCTTGAGAATGGAATTAATATGAAAAATACATTTTCTTTACACTTTCCTACAGCAGAATGGGAGAGAAATGGGTTAGTTACCTCCACATTGTGAAATGACAGGATAGTGGTTGTGAGAAATCTGGGCTGTGGGTAATGGAGTTTGTTCAAAATCAATTGTGAACTCTAACTATGACCTACAATTTCACATGAGCTTTGCTATGCTATGCGTTACTCTGCAGCTCCAAGAGGAGGCTGGTAGGGTGCTTTAGAGCACAATGAGATTATGTACACCGATTACTTTCTAATGGCATTGCTTACCTATTTTGTGAAAGTTCATGTCTATTCACTCAGGTCAACACCAGAATGTCCTTTGTTAGAGGAGTCAAAATGGGCAAAGGGAAGCCAAGTAAAAATATATCTGTGTAGACATGGAGAGGAGCTGTGGCTAAATCCAAGAACTTGCAGTGAAACACATGCAGACTATTGAAATCAATGATTTTATTATTGAATTTAGCTTATGTAAGACCACTGATATTTTACAGACCCTCTTATCTGTCTTAGAGGTAATGCACAGTTACAATAGCTGTCATTAAAATTTCTCAGATTATTACCATGAGTTATCTGAACACCTTTTAATGTTACTGTTCCAAGCTCTTTGTGGACTCAGATATGACTTACTGCTCTGACTGTGATGGCATCACATTTTAGAGGGTTTTTTTTTCCACACAGTGCTAATGAATTTCCTTAATAAACAAGGTAAAAGTCATTATGAAGAAGACTACGGCATTTTCAGAGGTAAGAACTCCTCCAACTCCCCAAAAGCCCTAATTTTGAAATGTTAATATTTAGAAGGAACTCAGTGCACTGCTTACTGGTATGATACCCTATAGTTTAGGGAAGAGATTATGAACTTTGTTCTCACAATTTCAAAGGCGTTTATGTTGTTGAAATAACTTTAGGTTATGTACTTGGTGGCAATGGATGTTTTTTACAAGCCGTATGTGCAAAGAAGGTCCAATTCTGACTCTGATAAGGACTCAAGATGCCAATGTATCAAAACAAAGATAAACGTAGTTACTTACATTTCTTTGTATTTTGAAAAAACTTTTGAGTGAAAATAAATATTTTCAACTATTAAACAACATGCTGCTTTTTCAATTGCTAAAAAGGAATTGTAGTAAGACTGTGACTTCCTTTTTAATGAATATTTGTGGGCCAAGTCTGAATGCTGGCACTATGTTTAATAATTGCATTTGACAATCATGGATTGATCCTTCTGTTTTTTCTGTATGTGGATAATACCTAAACTAGTCTTTGCAGAAAGTAAGTATGCTTGAATTTTTAATGAACAGTTTTGATCTTCTAGGTTGTTTGCAAAGGAAAACATTGATTATTTGCAATTTTGACTGTGGTTGATTATCAAATCACCTGATACTGTATCTATTCCCTGGTTTTGAATGAACTAATACATATTAGGGAAGAAACCAAGCTCTGTCTAAACAAAAACTGTTCATGCAAATGTTGGCAAATGGTGAACACAATGAGATATGAATTTTCTTGAACACAAATCTTCAGTAACACTGTTTGGGCAATATTCAACCCACAGTATCTTAGTTCAATAGAAAAGTCTCATTAACATTTTCCTATGAGAAATCTGGGTTTGTAAGGATATCATATGTTCATGGCATTATCACAAAATGAAGCCCTTTATCCAAAATAACTAAACATTTGTTTCCTGAAGTACAATACTGGAATGAAAGAACAAGTCAAATGGCTTAATCAATAACTTTTTAATTTTAGGACTTGTCAGCTTTCCCTCTTTTGTTTCAGATTTTTTCCCTTCTAGCATCAATGCCGACAGATTGAAGGGATATGTAAATGAGTGAAATGCCTCAAATTTGCAATCCGTTGGAAAATATAATTTCATTTGGGAAATCTCACCTCTGCAAAAAAGTGTAAAAAAGTTCCAAGGTGTAATTGCAACAAGTGAAACAATCTTCTGGCCCAGTATCACCTGTCAAGGACATATCTGCATTGACTTTTTGTACACATTGGCATATAAAACAGCACTTGGGAAGAGGGTAGGAGCAGGTGTTATAGTACCAGGAAGGCCTGCCAGTTCCAACCCCCACCCCAAATTCCTTTTATTAGCCTTGAACAGCTACCAGAGTGTTTGGTTTTGGTTTTTTTTTACTAAAATGATTGACTATTCACAATGACAGCCATTGCCTTTGGGCAGTGCTAACATGATTCTTCCCATACAGAGTAATAATCATTGGGCAGGCAATAACAAGAGCGAGCTGCAACATTTTCTACTTCTGTTGCTAACTTTGGAAAAGGTTGTCTCTGCCTGTGACCCTGCATTGGCACACAGATTATACTAAGGTAGCAGACGTAGCATTTTATATATGTTACTATTTGAAATTTGTAGTTTCATTCCAGTACAAGAGAAAACCAGGGCACGTGCATATCTGAACTGAATCTCAGGTGTCTGGACAATACATGGATTCTGGTCAGTGTAAATAAAATAAACAAACAAGTGCATAAATGGAGAGACTGTATAATCACAGAAAAATAGCATGATTGTTTATAACACTCAGATGACAGATGATCCATAGGAAACATACTTAGAAACTGAATGCTAAAAAGAACAGTGCAATGCTGTGCAGTAAGAAGAAAATAGTTACTTTTCTCCCTCAATCCGATATGAGCAACATTCCTACCTAGGGAGGTGGGACTGGAATCAATTCTTGCCCCCCATTTATGGTTTCCTGCCATGATCAGTTCATTTTTAACTCTTTAGGAGTGCAGTCAGGTTATGGTACTTTAACATCTTGTCTTCTATTTATTTCTTTCACAGCACTTTCCATACTCCCACTGTGCTGTGTCTCATCTGCCCTCACCATACTGCCTCCTCATTTAATCACGCATCAGAAGTCTCCTTCTACCCTCCCATCTCACTACACTGAGTCTAATTTTCTCATCCACAGAGGAGGCTGGCCTCTCCTCCCTGCTTTAATTATGACTCTGCATTAAAAATAAAAATAATAAAAACTCATTTTCCTGAAACATAAGTTATTGATGCTCTGGCCCTGTAGAAATATATATGAAGTCATTTTAAACATTTTGTTTCTACCAAAAAATATGTATTTAAGTAAATGAGAGCTGGGAATGTACCTTCTTTTTTTGGCTGACTGACTGGCCCCCTTGGAGCTTTGCCTTGGGTGTGTAACTGAGAGATGGCCACTCATGCATGAAGAATAGAGGCTTAATTAATTGGATTGGAATTGTAAAATGGTGTACTTGATGTGGGTAAGGCACTTTCCACACTTTTCCTCCATAAAGAATATGACATTTTTGTGGAAGTGTTGAACAGTGGGTCCAGGAGCCATCAGATGGATGAGACTTCATTAAATAGGTACAGCAGGGAACTCCTAGTCCTCTATCTCACATGGATTTTTCCCCAAGCATTCATTTAATTAACTCTCAGTCTGTATCTGGTTTGAGAAGAATTCTGTTTGATTTTTATGCTACATGCTATATGTAATTTATAGTACATAATAAGAAGTTTGTGAGAGGTGGAGCCATGAATGGCTTCAAACAAGTTTCCCTGACCAAATGAAGCTGCCACAGAAATCATTTTTCATTTTTGTGACATGTGAAGTTCTTTTTTTTCTCCTTTTCAGCCTTGAAAAAAGGTTAAAAAAAGTTGTTAAAACAAACAAACAAAACAACAAATTATTTAGGAAAGTTCATCAGGTTTCAATAAAATATTGACTTCATTGTTAGCAACTACTTATTTCAACCTTTTCATAAAATGGCTCCTTTTTACATTATAAGCATTACATCAAAAATAAAAATATATGGATTCAAAATTCTGTTAAATGACTTTTATTATAAAAATAAATTAAAAGTTTTTTTGGACTCTCATTTCCACATTAAGAGCACTTCACTTCTATTTAAAATATACTGGTACTGTGGTGGAGAAATCAGTCTCAGAAATGCCTTTTGTCCTCTGCCACATTTTAGTACAGGAAGGAATAAGTTGTCACGGGTAACTTCATGCATTAGTAACAGCAAATCACACTGTTCTGTGGTCAGCAACTATCTTAGAAAACAATAATACATGAGTTTGCTTCAAAGAATGTGTCCTCTGTAAATTCAATGGTCTTTTTGTGTTTCCAAGTCCTACATGTTTCAAGGCTTCCTGAAGTTCCCCGTCATATGTGGTAGCACATGAATTTGTTTCATCTTTACACTATTTTGGGGCTAGAATACATATCGTTGCTCCTGGTGTATGCTGTCCAACGTCAAAATGTTTTCTAATGATCTTTCATTCATGATCAAAGTGTAAGCAGCAAGTTCATTGCACTTACGTCCTAATGGACAGTGACCTTGCCAATATTATCCTTTCTCTTTTACCATGTTATCAGAGATATTTCAGCATGAAGATCTTTAGTTTTGATATCCTTTTACTTTAAAGCTACTGAGCTTTATGAAGCTGTGCCTCATATTCAGAACAGCCTGATTTAGAAAATAAAAGTACATAAGTGATAAAAATTTAACAGCAGTGGAATTTTGGTGATGCTCACCAAAGCTTCCTTCATCTTCCCAGCCAATGACCCAATAATATACAGCTATAACACACTGTGGCACTAGTCATCTAAAACAAAGAATTCTGAACCAAGTAAAATAAGTAATAAAATGTCACTTGCCCTTTCTACCATTTGTTTTTGACCAATATTCTATTATGAACCTGTAAGGGTCTGAAGGCTCAAACACTATATATTCTGTGCAACTCTGAAAATTTGGCTATTATTGGAGCTAACCATTCCATGAATATATAGCCCCACCTTACAGAAATTATGTAAACTTAAAAGGTTTACAAGCTGGAGCTGGGAAACTGCAAGTTGTCTCATGAGACTTTCACCTGCTGGATGTGCTGGAAATATATTGCAATGCTTTGACTTTCTTGTGGTAGTGTGGCATTTCATATTCAGGTCTGGGCAGAACTGGAATGAGCACACATTTGCAAAAAATGGAGAAAAAAAGAAAGAAAGAAAAAGGATTTCTCTGCAAATCCTATAAACATCAAGGAATTTGGTTTGTTCTTTCATTATCTGCCAATAATTAAAGAAAAAACATTCAAATTTTCCTTGCCTACTTCTTAGATGTTTTGAATGAAAAGAAGCATCCATATTGCATGGGTTATATGTTTTCAGGAGTAAGGTCAATTTAGTAAGTACAGTTAACAGTGATTAGTTCAGCCAATGATACGTCATTGACAGCAGTACTTACTGTCTCATTTAACAGCAGCCTTAACTTAGTAGTGTTCTGCTTTCTAACAAAACTGACAATGAAGAAAAAATGTACAAATTAGTAATTTTTACTCTTTACTCTTTACATTTAAATTCTAAATTTCACGGTAAAAGTGATCTCCTTTTTTATGAATTTGGAACAGATCCCTTTCTTATTTATTTCAGTAGATGAAAAAGAGGGAAAAGAAAAGCAACTGAAGAAAGTATGTAACAAGTTAGAGTGAAAGAAGATTGATATACTTTCAAAATGGTGATATAGCAGTCTGTGCTGAGTTTACAATGCTTGGGGTTTATAGCAAATGCCATAATTACTTCAGCTTAGAACAGAAATTGACTTTGAAAATCCAGAAACTGTTACTGTGGTTATAAAAAGTGAGACTTTGATTTTAGTGAATTTGTTCTAAGAGTGAGGAGTTTAACTTAAAAATGAAATTTCACCATGCATGCTTTTTTCTGAGGCAGGTCCAGGAAAAATGTCTCTTTAAGACAGCCAACTATTTTGCTGCATAAACTAGGACTGATGTCAAAATCTCAGACCAGAAACCGTGTAGACAGAAGTTTACGTTACTCAGATTATACAACAGATATAAGAAGATTCCATAAATAATAAATAACCTATTATTTATACAATTAATCTTTGAATTAGGATGGTGAACTAAGATAAATAAGTCTACTAAGCTCACTTGACATAGAAATGTAGAGCCCACTATGGCAGACACACAGAAGCGATGGGCAAATCAGTCAGAGGAAAGTTGCCATAGCTCAAAATAGGACAAGAGAAAGATGGCACCCAAAAAATTCCAAGTTCAACCACTTTCAGTCAGAAACAAGCCACAAAAAAAAAAAAAGAATAGAATAATAATGAGATTCACCAAAGATTTCTTTTTCTAGATGGTGACAGTACCAATACCATCTTGAACCTAAGACAGCAAGGAAAAAAAAGGAAAAAAAACCCAAAACAACAAAAACGCTATCTCCTGTCTTGATTTCCCTAACAAATCTCCACAGCAATATATCAGAATTCCTACCATTACACGTAGCTTTCTCAACTTTCAGTCACAGACACAATAAAGAACTGGCAAGCTCTGATTCCTACTAGTCTATTTAAGAAAAAATTCAGAGCAAGCAGACTTACTACTGAAGGCGATGCTCCTGAGGAATAAAGCATTATAAGAAAAATACAGGAGCTAATTCAAATACAACAGCATTACCCTACAGTACTTGGGGTGGCAGATGGAAAACACTCTCTTGTTCTTCGTCTCCTGCTGCGTTTCTCTTTGCTCCTAGAGTTCATAACCAAGCAGGACATTTTTTATTTCTGCCGATGGAAAGTGATCCATATCTTTTCATCAGCATAAAAAAAGACTTCATGAGGTTTAAGCAGTAAGAAATAGAGCTTGCCAAAACTGTCCTCAGTGAGATAAAATAAATAAATAAATAAAATCATGAACATTCCCCTCCTGCTTCTCACCCTTTCTGTTCATGTTTGGCAAGCTTTCATGCCACACTCATTGCTCACAAAGTCATATGTTAGGTGCAGCATCCAACAAGTCTTTTTCCACTGAGTGGGAAGTTGAAAGATGTCTAAATACTAGGTGGGTTGTGTTTGAGCTGTGTCTCAAAGCCACTAAGAACTGCCTAAAACTCTTAGCATTTCTTGTTCTGTCCTGTACAATAACTGCACATACAAGTGTAAAGTTCTGAGAGATGGTAGAATAACCAGGGAAAGAGAGATGACAGTATAATGCTTGCAGGAAAAAGAATGAATGAACAGCGTTGCTGAAGTTCCTTTAACATAACCCTGAGTTTGCACACAGGAGCACTGCTTGGGATCAGACCAGTGATGTATGCAGTCCATAAGATATTTTATAGTTCTGTGAGAGGCACCTTGTGCTCTTAGGTTTACTACTGCCTAGCTGGCTCATCACTCAGGGAGGTTCTGCAGAACGTTTTGATTTATTTTTTTTTCTATCTCCAGATGTGCTTTGTATTTAACGTATCTTCCCTAAGCTCATGAAATTTTTGCCTGGTGTGCAGGTGAGCAAGTATATTATCAACAGTGCAGTTGTTCTTGGCCTCAGTGCTTCACATGTAATGGGAATCTATAATGAATATTTTTTATGTGAGAGCAACAATGAAGAAATGGTACAAAATATAAAAGAAGTTATGTATTGCTGTAGAACAAACTCAGTGCAGGCTTAATAGGCTAAGAAGACTTGTATATACTGGGACAAGTTCGGGGATATGAGGAGGAAGCTATTTCTGTACACTGTGTTTTGGATTTCTAGGTCCATATGAGATTTGGAAGAGTCAGGGAGGAATGGTTGGAGTCAAGCATGAGATGTTTTGCCAAGAGTACCATCACTGGAATAAAATATTGTTAAAATATTTTTGAGAAGCCATTGCCGAGTTGTAGGATGAAAAGATAAAGCTATTTAGCATGATATGATGCATCTGCAAATCAAACATAATCCTTTCTCAGATTCAGAGTCTCTCAGTTTAGGACTATACTCTGAATCTAATTCTTTTGCCTGGTTTTAGTTTCGGTGATGATCCTTACATGGCAATTCAGCTCTATGTGATCTCCTGAGCCTTCTGCATGTCTTGCCTCCTGGAAGAAGGAGCTGCCCAAGTCACACACTACCTCCTCTTTGTTCTTTCCCTTCTGTATTCTCATTCCAACAAGATGAGAGGCAAATATCTCTAGTAGGCACTTTTTACAGGCTAGCTAGAGATGGAATGATTCTGACCTAGCTCAGTGTTCCTCTGAAGCATTAAAGGCTTACTAGGTCTCTTACACGGCCCATATGAATCCAGAGGAAAAAATATAAAAGTGATGGAACTTCAACTGTGAAAAAATAAATTTTAACAATGTAAATGTTAACAATGTTAAATCTATTTTTAAAACATGGCTTGGTTGAGTAATACTGCTTTACTTTTCCTTTTAAAAGCTACATGTACAATAAATAACTATATCTTCTACTCTAAAAACCTGTCATGAATAAAGAGATCACAGCATTAGAGATAATGTCTTAAAATAAAAATATTTTTTCTATGAAAATAACATTTTTAGCTTGCATTTTATTAATCCACATCTGTATATACTAATAAAAGTCCTTGTATTATAGTACATGCAGATTTGTGGAAATTCCAATTTATTTACAATAAATCAGAAATATATTATTCTTACTATCTTAAACTGAAAAATTTCATTTAAGTGGCTTAATCATATCCAAAATGCAAGTAATAAAATAATGACCTCTATTACAGATCATAAATAGCAATCAAATCTCTACAAAATAACGATCAAAACAGATAATAAGTCCGATTACATTCAGAATCCTGCGCTTCCACTGTTTTATTTCTAGAGTGTGAAATAGAAATTGACTTATGAAGAAGATGCTGGGCCAACAACAGAGGGGAGTCTAAGTAAACTGAAGAATGCCAATTAAGCCTGGAGGAATCCTAAATTGGGTAGCTTACCTCTTCCAGACCTCTCACTGTGCACATCATACCAATTTAGACCCCCTTGGGACTCACTTAGGCACATGTACTAAGATTTAGTTACTTAGGCAAACTGTTTTGTTATATGTAACTTAAACATTGTCTCCGAATATGATGCACATATTCTAAATTCAAATTGGCATAACTCATACTCCAAGAGCTCAGAAGAGAGAAATAAAGAAAAGTAACTAACTGCAAAGAGAAATAAACTGCAAGCTGAAAGAAGGCCACCTCTCCAGTCATCTTTTTCTAGTATGCCAGCATATGAGGTACACCAGTGAGCAAATGGTGCAGGTAGGCCTGCAGAATTTAACAAATTCCAGTGTTTCAAAAGCTAGTTGAAACACAATGGCCCAAAGCTTTGGGATGTGCTAACTTTGATCCGCAATCACAAACCTGAGAAATCTGCATGTTAACATTTTTTTTTTTGTTATGTATGGTTTTGCTCTTCCTGCTTTTCTTTCTAACAATAGCACCGATGTGCTGATCACAATAAACCTTCCATAAGATAAATACAAGATGAATGCATCCCAGTTTATTCAATATGAATTGTGATTTCTTAATTAGTATATCAGAGTCTTAACATTTTCAGGGCAAAACATTCCATCCCTACAGCAAGAATCCAGAAGTACCTTGAGATACTACTAAATTCTAGATACTAAATAGAAATGGTATATCAGTGGAGAGAGATATAGTCCTCTCTTTGTCTTCTAAACTATCCGAAATCACCCAGTTTTGGGACAGAAATTACAGCTTTTAACTAACAACTACTCATGCGCAGTATTACGATATATGAAGGCTCCTAACTTCAACCAGAATTCTCAACAAAGAAAAGCCAAACACTAGCTACTTGTCATTAGTACAGAAAGTCACTTCTTCCTTTTTTTTTTTTTTAATTTAGAACAACCTACAGTTGAGTCCTACAGAGACTTTCTTGCAACTCTCCCTCAAGGAGGTACTGAGCATTATCTTGTATTGATCTTTGCTGTATTCACCACTCCACACATTATGCTGGACTGAAGGAAGCACTTTTGTTCAACTTGTTCTGGAATCCCTTCTACTGGAATCCACTCTACAAAGCTTCATCAACAAGAGAAGAAACAAAGCAAATATGACTACAGCTTGCATGTCAGAGCTCTGACCTCTGAGACTGGATATTTGATTTTTGGTCCCTTGCTGATGAGCACAAGCTTTAGTAAGACCAAAGAACAAATACACACATCTGAGAGAGATAGTTCTATGAATAGAGTTTGGGAGACCTACAATAGTTCCCCAAAAGAGTGTCTGGATTTCATAATTGGAATATTCATCCACTGACAGTATTATCAATGACTTCTCTGAAATTTCCATTTCACTGTCTTTAAAAAAGGCTAGAGTTGTTTGTTTAGTAGCTGTATGGATCTCACAGTAATAACTATTGCAAACATACCTTATCTATTACACTGGTGATTCATGATGATGTGAACAGGTTGTACTAATTTCCAACCTGTTAGAAAAAAATTAAAAGCTTCTCATTTTGATAACACAATATTATGTTTGCTCATTGGCTGTGTCCCAGTAGTCTCACAGAATAGCCTGAAGTCAGTGAAATAGCCCTCAACAAGCCTGAATATCTGTTTTGATCCTCACATTTGAAAACTAGAAATCTAACTGAAAGCTAAGTGCTGATTTATGACATCAAAGTTTAGTCTTTAGGAATATATTTCATCAGGAGAATGAGGTTTGTGTGGACGAGTTACCAACTTAAAATCCATTGTCTATATTTAATACATACAGCTAAGGAAATGAGTAAGGTTTGCAGGCTACAAAAAGCAAAGACAGAAAGTACAGAAAAGGTGGAACAGATAAGAGAAGGCAGAGAGACATTACAGAAAGCCATCAGAAGCTACATAAGTAGAAGAAGCTTCAAGAACATATCGGTAACGTAGTTGAAAATGAGATAGGAGAGAAATTCCTTTATATTTATCAGAGACAACTGTTCTATCAACAGCCTGTTATCTAGGCAGAGAAGAGCATAACCTAATGAGATTCAGTTATAGAGAAAGATGGCACAGAGCTTTTTCTACCCATTCAGTTGAATGGCCTCTTGTTGGAGATAAGTATGCACAGCCAATATTGTAGTGCTTTTTAGAAATAAATGGGCAAGTCCTTTATCACTCCATGTGCTGGATAAACTAGTTTAAACTCAACATGGTTTTGTCACTATGACCTTGTCCTACCCTCCAGGTGTCAGGAACTACCCAGACAGAGGCTCTGGGGACTCTCTCTGTTGCAGGTTTTGTTGCATCTTGCTTCTGCCTAAGGAAGTGGTTCTCCGTCAGACAAACAAACAAACAAACAAACAAAAAAGACTGGGAAGGTGTTATTAATGCCTAGGAAGGGGCCCCGGGCAATGAGAAGCTATGTGGTAGGCACAATAAATCCACAGATATTCAGGGAATCAGTTGTTGGTGAAAAGAGCTGCAGTGACCTAATTCTCTGAAAAGAGCTTAGGGACAACTATGAGGGAACCATAATTGCACATTGCTCCCATCCAATATAGCATTTCAGCACTAATGTTCCAACAGTAAATGTTAATTGAGAGGTACTTAATAATTGAATAAATACTAAGTAATAATTTATTCACTTACTTTGCTTACAAATATCTTTTCACAGTATGATCTTTCAATACTACAAACAGCATCCATTTGCTTGTCAGTGCCGTTCTTTGAGAAAGAACTCAGTGTAGCATCTCTGCTGCGCTGCAATACCCTATAGAGCAGCATGGACAGTTGTAGCTTTACAAATTCACCTCGAAACATAGTATCAAACATATTGATTCTGATTATAAACATCGTCACATAGCATAATTTTATCAATTTCATTTTAAAATCTCCCCAAATAAATTTGGCAATTTAAGTTCTCTAGAAATTGAGCAAGATGCCTTTTTAAAAGCAGTTGTTTTCAATCTAAAAAAGTCAAATTCCTCACATTCTACAGTAGCTGTTTCTGTATTAGACTGCCAGTACCTCAGGGTGGAGATTGCCTTATGTTACAAACATGCAACACAGTAAATGTATTTACCTCCCCCCCCCCCCCCCCCATAACATTACTAATAAAATAATAGCAGAAGCAGAAAATCTTAACGTGAGCTCAGCAAAATAGTCTGGTAGGAGAAAAAAAGGTGCATTAATCAGATGCGAAACTCAGCTCATCATGAGTCAAGAGTTCGACTTAGATTTCAGCTGAATTTTCTCCTGGTCAGATACCAGTCCTATAAAATGCAGTGCTGAAGTGCATTATCCTTCCCTCTGTGAATGAGGCACTAACATTAGGTATTACATACAGCAAAGATTCTTCAGAAATGGTTCACACTCTCAAGTGCTTTTTTCAAATATTCTTTCACATACTGAGTGGATCTGGTTTTCCTCATGCTTTGAGGCATGGGAAAGCATGGGTCATGCTTATCCTCAGAGAGTTGGCCCTATCCCCGGTTATTCAGAGCTAACATGACGATCTTCTCTCTAGAGCTATGGGGGTAAAAGGCTTCTAGCTGCTTTCTCTCTAGCCCCAACAAGTCAATACAGTAAATTGAGGTATCTCTTGAGATGATTTTTATTCACAGCATAAAAATTAGACAACTAGAGAATTTGTCAATAAGAATGCAAATAAGAGACCACAAAATTTTTGGTGAAATAAAATGCTTGATACTTCTCTTAAAAATGTACTTGAGGAAAGGCCTCCAACTGGGGCAGTTACTACTGGGTGCCAGATATCAGAGAAAGGCTAAAGATGAACGACCAGACTGAAGAAACGTTGAGCAGACTCACAAAGATAGCTGATAAAATTTACTTATCTGCAAGTCTCTATCCAGACAGTAGAAGGCTGCAAAATTTCTCCAGAATGGGCAAGGTGAAATGCAACAGGAAGCAGGACTAAGTCTGTGCATGAGCTGAGGGCAGAGGCTTAGATACGTCTGCGTGGAGAGGCTAGGCTTAGAGCCAGGCTGGCAAAGAGCCCACTTTTGATAAACAGGACAACATTAGTCAAAGTCGGCAGATATTTGGAGCAACTTGCAAACAAATGAGTGATGTGGAGAGGCTCCTCCACCAAATGAGCAACTGAACCTTGGCTGCTTACAGGGGAGGTTTGGCTTGGCATTGTGCCCTTGGCACTGGCCAAATATAGGAGGAAAATATGGGGCCATCTTCACGTCTAGGTTGATTCTCCCTTAGGGCTCCATGTAGGTTTAGCAGTTGTGATGGAGAATATGCCACATTTAAGCTGGCTGCAACTTCCCTCTTATTCCCTCTTGCACACAATATTTCCTCATGACTGTGCTTGGCAGCACAGGTTTTGCTGCCTTCATGATCAGGGCTTTCAGTTTTCAAGGTTCTGGAAACACTAAACTAAATCCCAAAGCACAGGTTACCTCTCCCTTATGAAAGAGTCACTCCTTTTTGCCAGTCTCATTTCAGAGAACACAAGATAGACAACATTGAGACTCTTAAGCCACTTCCATCTCCGTGGAGATCAGATGTTAATCATAGAATCACTGAGATTGGAAAAGATTATCTAATTCAACTATCAGCCCACTATCACCACTATGCCCACTAAACCATGTCCCTAAGCACCACATCTACACACTTCCTGAACACCTCCAGGGAAGGCAACTCCACCATATTCGTGAGCAGCCTGTTACAACACTTGGCCACTCTTTCAGAGAAGAAATAATACTCAACCTGAAGCTCCCCTGGTGCAACTTAAGGCCATTACCTCTTGTCCTGGCACTGTTAAACGGGAGAAAAGGCTGACACCTATCTCACTACAACATGAGCCTCCTCTTCTCCAGACTAAGTAATCCCAGTTCCCTCAGCCGCTCCTCATAAGACATGTGCTCCAGACCCTTCACAGCTTCATCAACATCCACCTGAACACACCTCACCAGGGTCAAGTACAGATGGAGGATGACCTCCCTAGCCCTGCTGACTACCCTGTTTCTGTTACAAGCCAGGATGTTGTCGTCCTTCTTGGCTACCTGGACTCACTGTTGACTCGTGTTCAGCTGGATGTTGACTAGTACCCCTAGATCCCTTTTCCTTCCTTGGGACATTCTGCCCCAAGCCTGTAGCATTGCCTGGGGTTGTTGGCGACCAAGGCACAGAACCTGGCACTTGGTCTTCGTAAACCTCATACAGTTGGCCTCAGCCCATCAATCCAGCTTATCCAGATCCCTACGAGGGGCCTTCCTACACTCAAGCAGATTGACACTTCCTCTGAAATTGATGTCACCTGCAAACTTACTGATGGTGCACTCATTCCCTGCCTCCAAATAATAAATAAAGATATTAAACAGGGCAGTAACCTCAGATGGAGCCCATCTGGCCCCATGGACTTGTAATTGTCTAGATGGAATAGCAAGTCACTGTTTCCTCTTGAATTGTGGGGTATTTATTCTGCTCCCCATCCCTGTCTTCCAGCTCAGTGAGCTGAGTACATTAAGGATAACTGGTCTGACTATTAAAGACAGAAGTAAAGAAGATATTGAGAACATCAGTCAAGCCTCAGTTAAGCCACTGTGCACTACTTCAAATCATTCCATCCTCAGGGTCCTTACTTGCTTCCCAGTTCCCCTACTTAGCAGCCCCTTTTGCAATATTGCTTTTGCCACAGCATCTTCCAGGAAGTCACTTCAGAGAAGCCCCAGCCTGCTTGGGCAGCCTCATCTGACCTACTAGCAGGTTTTAGTCACAGCTGCAGCAGTAATTAGTTCCACTCTCACATGCTTTCCTGTTTGCTGTTTTCTGGGCTCTTAATTAGTCATTTATCTTTGTGAGTGACTTAGCTCCCTGTGTTTCACCTGGAGGGACAATAGCACCTTGCTCTGAAGGTGTAGAACAGACCTTGCTCTATTAAAAGCCTGGGTGCTGATATACTACAGTGCTCATAGCAATCCTAGGGAGTGGGGTCATTTACCATTAATATTCAACAAAGAGATGCTTGGAGAATAGTGAGTGACAATGAGATATCTAAGAGCGATAGCTCTAGAGAAATAAATTACCCCCAAAGCTTCTATGACTTCCAGTCTCACACACTGAAGCATCTAGACACAGGATAGCCTTACTAACAGCTTATTGTGAGGGAGATTTGAGCCTTTCAGGTTTATTTTGCTGAGAGACATTAAATGTCTTTAAAGAGATAATATACTTTATCAGGACACAAGAGAAAATTGGAGAGAGCAGACACATTTTCCAGAACACAGGACCTGCATGAGATCATTTAATGTTTTGATACTTTGAACACCATCACTCTTGGCTCAGTTTGGATACTGCATCTTTCCAAGGGCACTAATTGATTTGGCTCTGCACAACATGAATAAGAATATGACAACTAAAAATTTATTCCTGAATAGAATGCTTTACTAGTGAGGAATGAGTAATATATCTCTTTTCCCACTAATTTCTATAACAGGTTCTAAATTAAATATGGTAAAGAAAAAGATAAGTAGGTTGCCTTATTCAGAAACAAGTAGAACATACAAACAACAGATTTGTGGTATGGCAGTTTGGCATTTACCTCATCCTAGAAATTTGTACCAATTATCTTACCATTAGTGAAACACGGTACATCACAGATTGGATACTCCAGGCATATAATTTCAAGGGCAGGAAAGACATATCAAAAACATCATTTTCTAATTCTGTAGATGAGGGTTTGTTTACACAATCTTCTACCATTTCAGATGAATGGAGGCAAGATCAGTAAAACAGAATTAGCTTTCCTATAGATAATGTGAGCCTCAGCAGGACTATTTCTTAAGGCTTATATTAATGTCAATACAAGTTTCAAGGGATTACCCATAGGATACTCTTGAAAATAAGATGTCACATTTCAATGAATTTAACCCAAGGCACAAATTTTAAGCGCACACTGTAAATATTAAATAAATTTGTCTACCCCCTTGTAGCTGCTGCTTATTGTTTGAGAAATATTTCAACTTAAAAACTAAAAACTGTGAAAATTTTGGCATGTGCCAAAAGAATTTTCGAATTTTGACATAAACTGTGATCTAATTAAACAATAAGACCTGACAAAACAGTCACCACTGTCTGATAATGACCTCCTGGGGCAGTTAAACATACCAAAGCAAAGCAGAACAGACTGAGAAGGTCAGCAGCAGCACTAAGAAACCTTTTATAAGAGGTCTAATCATTCTTATAGCTCTCACTTCCTTTGTTATATTTTTCTTCTATTTGAAAAAAAAAGGAATACATATAGAAATGACACTATTCTGAAATATTAGCAAATACAAAATTCTCTAGATATATAATTCTGTGGTCTGATAAATAATCCCAGTCTGACTGGCACATTATATTGCAAATTTCATGAAAGCATAACTATTGTTCTCATCTAGGATAATGAATATCAATGTACTGGGGCTAACAAGAACACGATGGAGACAGACTGCACAAGGTACTAAGGTACTCACTCAGCTGCTAGCATGTATATTTCTCTAATACAGAGATCAGAATATTCACAGCTCTGCATCCTCTGTAACATGTAACAAAAGTACAACTCCGTAGTGTGGATGGAGCCTCTTTGTATGTGTTGCCCTGTGCAGTTACTCACAATTTAGGATTTTCTGGTGTCTTACTAATGGGCAATTATATATAACCTAATTTTAGTGAGTTAAGCTGTGCCCATAGAGTAACAGAAAATGATGGACACTTTCATAGGTTAGTTCAGAAATCTACCTAAGAGATATACCTAAGTTTACTTTGTAAAATGTTATACCATGGGTAGCTTCTTTTTCATCTACACCTAAAGGAGCCCTTCTAAAGGTACAGAAGTTATCTGGGGAGATGTTTATATTACTTCTTTTTTATAACACAGGGAAGAGGTACAGACAGAACCTCATGGAGATGACAGAAATAGAGCATCTCTGTGGAGTGGCAGTAGGGCCCATTTCTTTGCTATCTGCCAGTGGTTCTTTGAAAGATCACAGGTTGAAAAAAAGCACTACATGCAACATTCTTAAATGAGCCTCAAAAAATTATTCTACAGATTTGACTTAAGTAAATTAAAAGATTACTCACAAAAACAAAAAGTATTTCTTTGCAGAAAAGTAGGGACCACGTCCCAGTATAAAATCTCTTTCCAGTTTGGGGAAATAATCCACATAAACACATGAATGTACATACCCTGAAATTGCATATAACTTGCTTGTCTATAATATCCCAGCAGCATAGAAATTATTATAATAATCTCATTACATTTCCTCTCTCTAAGAATAGGTGTTCACAAATTCCAGAAGAAGAATCTAAAACATTTTTGCTAATTAAGAAGATCAGAATATGCAAAAAAAAAAAAAGATTCTATTTGCTTTTGTCTTCATAGGAAGGACTTGTTCACTTTCCTTGTCCTCTAAAACACTCTGATTTGTTTTATTTGTTTTATTTTTATTTTTAAATAGTTAATGCTATCTTAACCTGCTGACTTCCATTGGGATTTTTGCAGTTTGGTCTAATTACTCTTGATGCAGGACCTCTCATGCTATGAGCTACTTCAAAGGACACAACTAGAAAAGAGATTGCTTTTCCAAAAAGCGCAATATCAAGGAGAGAGAATAGTATTTTGTTCTCAAGATTAGATGGACAAATCATAAAGAGAATCTATTAGAATGATAGATAGAATATATTTTAATATAAAATGCCAGCAGTGATGCACTTCTTTTTCCTGGCTTTGAAATTATACAGTCACTGTTTTGTCCAAATTTGTTGCTAAAGCCTCTAGTTGAAAAGTTTGCCAATGAACAAAATCAAACCAATCAGTTTTTTACATTACAAGAACTAGTAAAATCTTGGTTCACAGCTATGATTTCCTAATGAATCACCAGTACCTGTAAATGAGTATCATTTCCTGCTTCAAGGCTCCCCAGTGTTTTAAGTACAGTGACTGTTTATCCATCAGCATTGACTATTGGATAATAGATACTATTGGATTGTGAACTGCTTTTTGGAAGCAACATAAAGCAGGTCCTTTTTGTTAATTTTTTTAAAAGGTTTAATGTAGCATGTAGCTTATTATAATTTTTCCAGCCAAAGGAATTTTTCCATAAATATCCCAGTATATCCCAATCAAAACATAGTTTTGGTTCCTAGAGCAAACTCTTTTTTCTATTCAACAACCAGTACTTTATTATTAATCCAAACAATCACCTATGTTAAAGCAATGTTATGATGTTTGGCTTAGAAGCACCAGACAGGCAGTCAGTCACTCAGTGGTACTGACAAGACGGCACAAACTTAACCTAAAATTCCAGAGCAAATGCAGACTGAAATTATGCCAACTCCTACCAGTCTATGCCAAAGTCTAGCGCCTTGCCAAGTGGTGGAAGCAGGAGAATGAAAGTACCAGACCTGACCAAAATGCATGCTAGACAGCCAAAGAGCGAATGGCCAGAGCAGCAGAGGAATGCACTGATTCAGCAGCCGCTAACAGCAAAGCTCATATGAAACCCCAACCACAAATGAAATTAATCTCCTTCCATCATCAGAAAACAGCAAAGAAAGGCAGAGTCAATCCCTGCTTAACATGCAATGAGCCATGCTGAAACAAGAAAGTGTTATTTATATCTTCCAGACCCAGCACTGGTGAATTTGGTCCTTCATCTATAAATTACTCATTTATGCCTTTTATAAGTATTTCAGGGCCAATGATTTGTAAGATAAAAAGAGGTCTGAGACTCATGCAATCACTCAGTGTGGTTACATGTTAACCAACAGATTCAGCTTTTACCCTAAATTTTCTGGGCCAAATTACAGCATTAATCAGAATGTAGCAAATAGAGTTGCAGGGTTATATTTGAAGGCTGAAGTTATCTCTTTGTTTTGCAAGTTTCAGCATTTCCAATAGCACAGTATGTTCCCAAGCTTCTGGAAAGAATATATGTTTGGGGCCATTTTGTAGTTTATTATATCCCAGCATCTGAGGTGTTAACTTGTTTCACTGTTGGTCTGAGTAGAATTCTGGCAAACCATGAGATTTTTAAATGATCAAATAAAACTAACAAAGAGCTTTCTTATATTGCAAACCATTCATTTTTTGGCATTTGGTAAATGTGAAAATAAATGCATTTTTAAAAAGCAAAGGGTTATAATTGTGTGGGTAAATTCACCTTAAAGTGCACGTTCTTTGTCAAAGTCACAACTAATAAATGTGGACTTATAACAAAACTAATGGCAGGAGTTAACCACAGAAGTGTCAGCAGACACCACTGTAATTGTTACTGTGATCTGCTTATTGACAGCTGTAACAAATCCTAGCAGACAGAAGCTGGAATCTTAAGGGTAGCAACTGGACTGCATTGAAGTACTGCTAGACGCTAACTAGTAAGAACTGTCAGGCTGGCCTTACTTCAAAACATATGGGAAATATCCCCAAAAGGAACACTTTTTTGAGCCCATCCCTTTTCTTTTTTCTTGAAAGAGCTTAGAAGGCTGCAAGTGGTTTTTTTTTTTTTTTTTTTTTTTTGAATAGCAGTCATTAGGGTGATGCAAAGGGCTGCAGCCTGCTCTCCAGTTCTGCCTTCAGAGAGAACCAGCCAACAAACAAGTTACCACAGGGTAAAGCGGGGTGTGAACTCACAGCACATCAGCTGCTCTCTGGTAATTGCCTGCATGCATGCTTTTATCCTGTGGTAACTTCAAGGTTGCTTATCTTCCTTTGATAGAGAGGGAAGCTGCCTCGAATTATCTGATTAGCTGAGGTCAGGGAGGGTGCAGATGGGCCTTTCCCCTGCAGCAGTGGACACACTGTGGGTTGCACCCACCCGTACCCCATGGTAACAAGCTCCAAGCTCTCCCCACCCCAGTGACCTCGCTCCAGCTGAGCCGAGTGACTCAGGATTTACACAGCTGGAGCTGCAAGCAAACCTGAGCCTTTACTCTTCATCGCATAGGGCCACACCGTATCATCACTTTTTAACTCTAAGTCCCAACTGGAATCAGTTAAGAGATCAACCTAAAAATCAATGACACAATATGGCCCAGAGATAGCAGCAATCCTTCCTGTAGATCTCAGATCTTCGCTTTTAAATCTCCTCTCTTGGACAGACCTGGTTTGTTCTGTTCTGTTCCTTCTATATCTGAGCAAAAATCAGAGATGGGCCTTGTCTAAAATACGGCATCTGAATTCCAGTCACCTGGATGTCTGGAATTCTAACTCAGACACTGATGGTAACACTGTACATGACCCTAAAGTCACATGCCTCATACACTGCATTTGCTGACCCTTCCCGAAAGAGCATGAATTCTCTACTATTGAAGGCAAAGTGTAATAGAAATAACTTCTGGGAGATTTTATCTGCTTTGCAAGATCAATTACTTATCACCATGGGATAAGCAGAGTGGGATGAGGCACTATGATGCATCTTAAAGTGAGAAGTTTTACTCTGACCTGCTACCTCCAGCTCACTCAGAACTCCAGAGCAGACAAGAAAATTCTCCGGTTGGGACTTTCCCTTTGGTTCACACCCAAATGATATGAAAGGATGCTTTGCATCTTCTCTAACTGGAAAGGTGATACCTCAAGGCGGTCCCTATGAATGTATTTTCCTGAATGAAAGACACAGTTATCGTGCAGCACAAAGAGCTCACAGGTTCTTCCTGCTCAGATCCCCAGGCACATCTGCTGCTGCTCAGACAAGCTGGTATGTGAATGTCTCATTTGAACACAATCAAGCTGGCTGACAGGTGGAAGCTCACAAATGCAAAGAAAAGTACCAGGGCAGTACAGCTTTCTTAAATGAAGTGCGCTTAGCTAGCTTTAAAAATAGCAATACGTTCTGAAGACAAAAATGCCACTGTTAAGGTTGGCTATAACTTCTGTGAGGTGAATAAGATTAGGAAGATGTTTGGCATTCCTACCATGGGGACCCCACCCCATAAGCATACCACAGCAACCTCCACTGGCAGCAGCACCAGGAGCACTGTGTGCCTGTGCACAAATGCGTACACGTGCTCATGTGTGGTTTTCCACTCCAAGTGGATTTAGAATTCCGTGGCTAAATTGAGCACTCATTGACACCCTCTGTAATCCCAACACAGTCGGCAGGGCAGCAGGCATGTGACGCAGCACCAGCCTCCAGGCTGCGCCGTGCCATTCAGCAAGCACACTGAGGCACTTGTGCTGAATGAATGCTTCTACATTCTCCCTTTAAACTCGATATTTTAGATATTAAGAGAAAAATAATTACATCCTCCTCCTGGGAGGTTTATTTCAAATCCTTGCTAGGGCCCCGCTGTGGCCAGTGCTTACGTTTTTCAAAATTGATTTTAGGCAGTATAAATAGTCTGAAGCTGCACGTGACATTTCCTCACACTAACAACACAGTATTGCGGAAATGTTTCCTAATGCAACATGTGGTTTTGTTTCTTTGGCATTGCTCATTCGTTAACCCTTTTGTCATGTACCACCGAGGTTTATCTGTACCCTATGAACGAGCACATCACTGCTGACAATTAGAAGAGGGCCTCCAATTAACATTTTAGTATATAGGCTAATGATCAAAAGTAACCATGCTCCTAGTGCTTGTATGACTTAACAAGCTATTCCTTGCCACTTGAACAGGTAACATGTGCTTTCAGCCAGTTGTAATGCTAAAGTATGTGGGCTTAAATCACCGCCCTGAACTCCTCTCAAGCTGTGTGCACAAATGCTCTCCATCAAGAGAAAAAAATGAAACCAAACCAAACAACAACAACAACAACAAAAAAATCCATAAATTAATATACCCTCTATTTCATATTAATGTTCTTCTATTTCTTTGTTGAACTGAGGAAAGAATATTTTAATTCTTAAGTTTACTTAATGACTCCTCTTTCTGGACAGCTAACCTGTGGAAAAAAATAAAAGGAAAACACAGCCCGTCTGTCATGAAATAGCCCTTTGAGCTTATGTTAATTTAAAAATAAGAATCAATGTAAGTCTTTATTTCTGAGTTGGTGCTCCAAGCCCATAAATGCAGGGTAGAAGGTGTATGTATGAAGAAAAACCTACTTAGTAACATTTAATGATTGAGGTGTGTGGATCAAAGGCATTCAGCACGTTGTAACTTCTGAAGGTAAATGCTCCAAGTTATAATTTTTAAGCTTGATATTTACATTGACATTTTTTCTTCTACGAGCCATGGACACTCTGTTCATCCTTTCAGCTTTCACCTTTCTTTCTGTTTCTATACATGTATTTTTAAATCTAAGAAATTATGAGGTGTCAAAATGCTTGTGGTGACTGATGCAAATTTTTGAAAACTGAGAGCAAACAGCTACTATCCCAGCTGAGTACCATGACCACTAATAACCTGCCAAAAATCAGCCTCTGAAGATGGGGGACCCTGGTGAATAGTGCAGAGTGTTCCATCAGTCCACAGCTTGAAGGTTAAGTCCAATAGAAACGCCTTAACTAATCTGGCAAAATGAGCAAAGCTCAGTGAGGAACTCTAATGTTAGCAGGCTTCTTACTTCCACCACATGCAGAACTGGCTCACTACTTCAATTAAAATGTAATCTTAAAGGAAAATCCCCAAAGGCCTATTCCAGTAGAAAAACACTTCCACAGATTTTTATTGGCTCTAGACCTGGCCACTGATACTCCTAGCCGTGTCTTGATATGATTCTGGTCTGAAGAGTCTGAATTTTTTAAATCCCTGAGCTTAAAACTCCTTCCTATGAGCTGAATTTAAAACACATGGGTGTGACTGTGCTGTGCACATATACACATCAGTGAAAACAGTGGTGACTACCCCTTTGCTAGCACATTTGTCTATTGATTTTGTTACAATATTAGTTACAGCAGTATCTTGAGTCTATGCTGTAAATCTGTTCCTGTTTAAATGATAGTATAAAACTCAGATCACATTGATGTTGTGGGTAAATGATGTTTTAGCTCAGTGTGTTGCTGGAACAGTGCTTAGCCAACTCTGAATTACTGCACTTCCTAGAAATCCTTGTACTTCTGGAACGCGGGCAGAGTCTCAGCCTCTGGTACTCTAATGTTACAGTAGTTGCTTAGCAAGGGCTCCTTGCTTCCACAGTAAACCTTTTTGCTGAGTATTTGAGTTTGCCATAATTCATTAACCCTCGTGTGCATGTGCACATTTGTGTGCACATATGTATTTCACTGTTAATTTAGAAAGCACGAGGTGAAAATAAGATGTCATATCAAGAAGAATCCCAGATACTGCAGCAATAAAGTGTTTAGCTTGGTAACCCTCCAACAAACATCTAGAAGTTAAGCTGCTTTGTTTGTTACACTGACCTATATGAGCTATTATTGCTACTGGGCTCTGAATTATTCACAATCAGCAGAAAGATTTAGCTCCCCTCCAACTCCAGTCTTGTCTGTCCTACAAGATAAAAGCAGTTTACTATTTGTGCTAGTTAAAAAACATCTGTGAGCATCTCAGCACTCAGCTTCTAGAGATAACCTTGTTAGTGTTCCCTATAACTGCATGTAACCACTCAGTATGACAACCTTTTGCATTTCTCTTTATAAATAATTTTGTTATACCTCATCCATTTTCGTGTGCTCTTTATTACATCACACGACTACATTTATTAGAGTTCCCATCAGAGAATTCTTCTTCATGTTATCCTTAATGGTGCCATGTACTGCCCTCTTTGCAATGTAAGGTTGGCACTTCTCAAATCACGTTCATTAGCTTAGAACCTTTAATTTTAAAAATTCCTGCAAAGAAATTAATAGGTGTCAAAATATGTAAATATTTAACACACATTAGAACCATGCTAAACACAAAAAGAATTTCAGATGAATGTGGAATAAAAATGGAGTGAAACTTTAACTCTGTTATATTATAGAATAATAATATAATATAATATAATATAATGTAATATAATATTTTATGTTGGATTTTTCAACCACAATTTTCACTTCCTTTTGAGTGACAAATTCGAGCAAATCTGAGATTTTTTTTTTTCAGTTACCAGTTTTATACCATTTAATCTGGATAACTGAGTAAAGGTTAGGGAAAAAAAACTATACACATTTCTCTACATTCACTGAGCTGCCAAAAAAAAAAAAAAAGCCACCTACAGAATATGGGAGAAAAAGTGTATTTTCATTTTTCTAAATTTGCTTTCATTACAAAACATTAAGGACTTCACGGTATGCTGTAAAGTCTAATGTTCCCATGCATTTAATAAAGATTTGTAGGTGGGAAGCAGGATTGGGGCTTCCTTCTCTTTGGTAGTAAAGATGATGTACTTTGGGAAATTGAAGTGTCAGGGGAAAAGGTTCTCGAGCAAACTGATAATTATAAAAACAATGAGTCATCAGGTGCAGATGATGGCATTACACCAACGGTTCAGAAGGTCTTAAATATAAATTGGCTAGGCTGCTGGCAAAAGGTAAGCAGTGAAAGGTACTGTTCCAAAGGAGTAGGGCCAAGTCAGTGTTGTCTCTTCACATAAACTCAGAATAATCAAGGAATTTGATCATTCATTATATATACCTGACTTGGATAAACTGATTCACATATGATAGTAAAAAGAACTAATGCTAAAGGAAACTGTCTCACAATCTGTTAACATTTGTGGTGTGTGTCGGTATCATAGCAGATAAGTAGAGCTGCTTGATGCTCTGTAAAAAATTTCTTTATGTGAAGCTATTAAGGAAGCTAAGTTGTCATAGAACTTAGATATTTTACCCCAAATATTGCTGGGGTAAAAGAAAAAGTGTAGCACAAAGTTGAGTGTAGAATTCAATTTGATTTTCTGTATAGCAACAGGTTAACATGAATGACCTCATGTTCTAAACTATGTCACTGATTATATCATTTCCTATTTGATACTTTGGAAGGTCCAGAGCACTGAGATAGAAGTAACTGCAGGATATGTGTAAGGGTATTTAATGTGGGACAAAGAAGGATCACAATGATCTGCTAATATATCACAAGTTGAGACATCATGTCCTTTGTGAAAGGACAAGAAAATAATTGTAGAGATTTTTAAATGATAAAAAACATGAAATGTGCATCTGAGACCAAAAGCACAACCTGAAGAGCCCAACCAAGTCCCCAGTAAAATCTGCAACTGCCCGAAAAAGAACAGTGTTATGTTATTGTCGTGTTATGAATGAGATACAGTGAACAACAATACTGTAAGAGTACTCTGAAAAGACTATGTAGCCTAGGAGAGAGATAAGCAAGGGGGGACTTGATGAAAGCATGCTATCAAGCAACACAGAGAAGGTAAATTGTGTTTTTTTCTTTCACAATCAAGAACAGCAAAAAATCAAGTTAAAAGGATTTAAAAACATTTTGTACTATTTATAGCTACCAGAAATAGATGAAACAAACAACTTTTCAAGAAAAGAAAGTTAAAGAAAAGAAAAGAAAAGAAAAGAAAAGAAAAGAAAAGAAAAGAAAAGAAAAGAAAAGAAAAGAAAAGAAAAGAAAAGAAAAGAAAAGAAAAGAAAAGAAAAGAAAAGAAAAGAAAAGAAAAGAAAAGAAAAGAAAAGAAAAGAAAAGAAAAGAAAAGAGAAAAAGAAAAGAAAAGAAAAGAGAAAAAGAAAAGAAAAGAAAAGAGAAAAAGAAAAGAGAAAAGAAAAGAAAAGAGAAAAAGAAAAAAGAAAAGAAGAAAAGAAAAGAAGAAAAGAAGAAAAGAAAAAAGAAACTGACACAACTTCTACAAAGAGAGAAAATAAATAAATAGCCACACTTACCAGAGCTAATTTTTGAAAATACTATTGAAGGAAGAGTAAAGTCCTTCCATCCAAATTTATATCCACCTCAAAATATTACATATAATCAAGACATTGACTACTGCAAGGGAGAAAAGTTATCCCATACATTCCTAATTTAAGTCAAAAGTAGACTCTTAACTCCAGTGTCTGTCATGGATCACTGTCAGAAACAAATCTAAAGTCCTTTTCCAAGTGCAGACATCACCATTCCTTTGTTTCAATTGTATATATTCTAATTTGCTAAACAGGCAGGTCAGCAAAGGAGAATCGGTAACCAAGTAACAGTAGGTTTGTAAACTTTCTTCTGTCACAAAATAATGACACATTCACAATGCTAATTATGAAGAATGTGGTTATTTCGCTATACAGACCATAATTCATACCATCCTTTGTACTGTTTTGTCTGTGAGAACCATTCCACTCCTCCAAATATTGCATACATTGATGCTTAAGCCAATCACGAAGACTCAGTTACCCACATACGTTAAGATTTACCCAGCTATCTCATACAGAGATCTCAGTATTTGCATGGCACTGTAGACTTGATCTGGTATAAAAGCTGATAGTCACCTTAAGACCTCTTATACAATAAGATGAGTTCCACAGTATTTCAAAACATACTTTTCAGTATACAATTCCAGATAATATTTATCAATATTCATAATAAGAAAAATAGTTGGCAAAGCATCAGTCTTTTCTATAAAATGTCTATAAAAATTACTTATGCTGTAATGCCTAATTTTGTAATGGAAAATACAAAAAAACTGCTGCACTCAGGGTAGAGGGCGCATCTGGACCCTCCATTTGCACTCCAGAGTCTTACAGTTCATTAAAAATTAGTAAGTCTATAGTTTGAAGAATTTTAAAGGAGAAAAAAAAACAAAACAAGCAAACAGCGAACATAATATGAAACAGGTGAAACAAATACAGATAGATTTACTTGATTTTGGAATAACTAACTCAATATTTTGTGAAATGTAGTTATTAGAGAATTTCCTACAGCAGCTTGCAATTAGGCAAAGTATGCTGTACTCAACACTACAAATAACTTGCAGTAATGCCAGTGAGTTTTGTGACCCAAATGCTACGGCAGTCAGAAAGAATTCTACAAAAACATCATTTTTATGAACAAGTAATAAAGGATTATAATGAATTTTGACCAAATTAATAAGATGCTTAAATCACTGTTTCCTTAGTAGAGTAAAATTTAGCTTTCCAGTAGAAGTTTCAACAAAGATTAAAGCGGGTCATATAAACAGGAAAAAAATAATCTATGCCAAAACAAGTAAAAGAAGGAAGAATTGGAAGAGACATCACACCACCAGCAGATTATCTGTGAAAAGTTTAAGGGTTTGATTTGTCCTTGTTACATAGGGCTACAATGAAAATCAGCTCCTATCTTAGTCTTTACTGAGGATGATTAATGTTTTAAACAATTTTGCAATGTAAAGCTTCATGCATAAGGGGTACAAGAACTTATATGACTTGTCTGCTCACTGTGATGTGTTGTTCTAAAACACTGAGATTCCCTTGTGTGAAAGACTCAGTTGATACATATGGTATAACTGTACATGAATAACAATAAAAAACCTGTTTGGTTGAAAGGATTTTTCTTGTTTACATATTTGAGTGTGAGAAAAGCAAAGCTGAGCAACACTTTTGCATTCAAAATTACAAGAGGGGGGAAGCATATTTCTTAAAGTGTCTCCCAATTGGTGCACAGTATACATAAATATGTGAAGTACAAATAGAAGGTTTTTGTTATTGGTGTTTTTTTTTTGTTTGTTTGTTTACAGGAATATATCCCATTCATAACTGCACTGTTCAATGCCTGCAGTAGAACTCTGAAGGCACACTAGCCACCATCTTCACAAGGCAATCAGCCTATCAGTCATCCCCAGCACTGTGAATGGCTCAGACGTTTCTGGCAAAATGAAAGATAAGCATCTGAGAATGATGCAGAACAATGAACAGGGATTAATAATAGAGTTTGGAGGAGAGGTAGTAGATGACTTCATATAAGATGGCTACAGTGATTCAATGCCAGGAATGGAAAGAGGTGACCAAGCTGATGAGCTGACTTTCTACTACACGATTCCTTACTTTATCACAGTGCCTTGTTGTCTGCCACTCCAGAGCACATGCAACAGCTGCAACCCAATCCACTGTCCTTTTTCCCAAGCACATCAAGAAGGCAAAGGTCAGTCTTTCCTTCAGGCCACAGTTCTTGACCCTAGACATCAGAGGTAGTGTAGAATCCCTTTTAAAACTTTGAGTTGCTTAGTTGACAATCCTTTGCATCGTTACCACAAATGAAAAATGACAGATGAGAGAAGGAGAAAACCATATCCCAGAACAAATGGATCTATCAGTTGGCCTCTCAGGAGGAGCTGGCTGTATATCCTGGAATGCCTAATGTTCACAAAATTTATCTTGGTAAAGTCTCAGGAAAATCTATGTTTTTATTTTACCCAAAGTAAAAATATTGATCAATTTGAAATTAATAAGTGAAAATAATACTGCCCTTGTAAAAAATTCCAGCCTCCTACACTAACTCTATCTCACAGACTTCTAAAAACAATAACATGCATTTTATGATGGTGGGTTTTTTTTCCTAGTAGCATTTTATTAGTATTTGAATGTACTACAGAAGACATTTTAAGAGGAAAAAAGGCAAGTTACAATAACATACTAAAGTGTTTAGAAAAGGCTGTGATTGCAGATACAGAACACGCTGCTTCCTTTCTTTCAAGGTGAGGAGCAGAAAACATCAGGCAAGTAACTCAAATCCTGTCTATCACCACACACTGACACAGGAGGAATGTATTTGGGAAGGCTACCTTTTCACACATCCTGGAACAAACTAGCAAACAAACTAAGTCTACAGAACAGAAGTAGCATATGTGGGTAGCAAGCAATTAAAAAAAACAAACTCACCAAGTACTGATAGGGGGCTATGCTCAGCTGAGATCTGAGCGCATATGCAGGACAAGGGAGAGCAGTCTGACTGATAACCCCAGTTTTAGAAGACAGTGCTACTGATATCAGAGCTTCTTTGCACTGCTCTTCTGTAGTCCTTGGCATCATGGTAAGCACAACAGCTCTCAGCTATTTCCGAGTGGCAAAACGACACTACATTGTCCAGAAACCTAACACCCATCTGACACTAAGATACACAATTGTTCTCCTTCCTGTGTATAATCATACTATCACTGCTTAGTTCAAGTTGCCTCAGTAAACACGGGTTACTGAAATAAATTTAGTGTCAATTACTTATATTAATACCTACAGCTCTCAATCAAGCACATTTCCACCGTAGTGCCCTTAAATATGTTTTATGCTGGTAAATTGAGACATAAGTTATTTCAAAGATCTGCTTTTTAAAGAACTGTAATCAAAACAAATACATCAAAGTAATGAAGGCCTGGAATCCAATATCAATAATACACTAATTCCTGTACCACAGAATGGTAAAATTCCTTCATATTTCAGCAAACAATCTGTCTTAAGGGCTGTAACAGCAAAGATGTCTAAGATAGTCTCTCAGGGGGTAGGAGGGCATGTAGAAATGTTCTGTGTTGCAGCTTGTTAACTGTTCCAATGGAAGCAGAGTCCACTGCCTCTAATGAGCTCACTATTTTAAAACAAAGATACTACAACAACTGCAAGGATCACTGGTGCCCTCAATTAGTGAAAATGGAGGCTTGGCTGTTGTTCCTTCTAAGGTAAAATGAACTGTCATTTGAGAACATCACTGGCAAAAGCACAGTTAAGTGAACCAACTTTGCAAAGGATGGAAAAATAAAATGATAAAAAAAAAGGTATATTATAGCACCGTGATGGCTGCTATCCAGATACAGTTGTTAGCTCTTACTCTTCCATTTAGTTTTCTTAAGTATGAAAGCTTATAATGTGTGGCTGTTATATTAGACTGTGTCTGTAAGATTTTGGATTAGTGAATTTGTTTAATGTTAGATGTTAGGACAAGGAAAAGAATGGGAATTTCTGGAACATCAGGCATTTACTAGGAATGCCTTTTCCATGCAACAGTGAAAGACAGTCTGAGATTGAGAAAGAATCTGTTCCTGGAATCAGTAGGAACATGAAGACAAAGTTGCATCACTGCACAATTTGCTGAGCCACAAAAGAGCTGGGGAATCCCTCAGGGAACCAGAACAAAGTTTTGGGACAAAAAGTGCCTTGAGAAAGGAATGTAGACAGTGGGGAGGAAACAGAAAAGAGGCTGAAATATTAACAGGCTGAATAAAAAAACAGAATCCCTACTAAAATAACCAGAAAACAAACGAGTGGCTTTGTCAACAGCCAGTTCTGTTCCCAAACTAAGGAACAGGAAGAGTTAAGAATACAGTGGGTTCTGATCATCTGACAAACTGAAATCTCCACAAGAGATTGATGGGATGCGTAGTTTAGTTTCCAAGGATGCAAGAGAAGCAGTTCTGATTGAGAACCTATAACAGATCATGAAGCTCTGTCCTCCAGGAAAAAGTAGAAATGATCACATCAAACAGCACTGTTTCAGTTGAGGCTGCAGTTTCTTTCCTTTTCCTGAGTGACTAAGCAGGCAGCTCCATCTCAGATTTGGAGAGGTGAATTCCAAGAACGCTTGGCCTTCTGCAGAGAACATACACAGTATTTGTCTAGGAAACAGCATTCTGTTAGTAACCCCTCCTTCCAAACAGACAGCGTTTCCTCATAATTTCTCACTTAGTAATTGCTGTTTGCTTGCGTTTTATAAGAGTTGGTCCAAACCCAGCAACATCTGAACCATTTCAAGCTCCTGGAAATTAGAGCTCACTGAGAATTCTCCAGAGAAACTTGTTGAAAATGCTGGATCAAAAAAATCTACGTTATTTTCCTTCAAATCTTTATTTCAGCCACGATCTGATGAAACCATCTGTCAGGAAGGTCTTGGCATTTTGGCTTTCTGCCAACCTGTCTGCTGAGCTGTTGGAAAGCCCAGTTTCTCAAACTGCTTGCTACTTGTCCCTCTGCATTCTTATCTGCCCAGAAGGCTTGCCAGAGGTTTTGGGACTATGGACTCTTAACCCACGCCTGAAAATGGCTGTCAGGATCTACAGCCAGTGGGCATCCATAGGATAACATCAATAATTGTACTGAATCTGAAAGCTTTCAGACTTCTGATTCTGATGACTACACAGGCTGCCTGCATCCCATATTGCTGTAGAAGCTAGAAGTCAAGCGGTCTGTAGGTCATGAGACCTTGCTCAAAGGACGGGCTGTATGACAGACTGTGGGCCCTGGAAGTCCTGGCAGCTACAGAATTCCCTCCACTTTGACTCTTCCCTGCAACTCACAGCCACAAAACTGACCAAAATTGTGTCAGCTTCTATCAGTCAGCTGAGTACTCCCTGCAGCACAGCCCATTTCAGATATGCCACGTTTCCTGTGGTTTTGGCTTTCATCAAAAATGGGGGGTAATTCTCCCCTCTTCCTTCCTCCAGCCTCAAAGAAAACACTAAAATCTATGGCAGAATGGAAACTTGGCTTCCTAGCCAGCACTACCTGTGCTGCTAGAAGTAACTTATTTGGTTATTTCATGACAGTATCCAGAGATCTCTGTAATGCAGACATTGGTATTTCAAGGCCTGTTTTCTACAGATCTTCTCTATTAGAGAGAGATTTATTTTCCTTTCACTAGGCATAGGAGAATGCACCTTGCCCTGCAGAGGCATTTTAAAGTTTTGAAATAGGCCTTTCTATTTCCAGCCAGCAATTTTGAGATTGCTTCAGTCAGTGCTTGATAAAGTAACCTGCATTGTATCAAAGTGTTGGTGCAGAAGCCCCAGGAAATCATAATTTTCCAAAACCTTTATGCTAAGCCTCTCAACTCCTGCTACAGTAGCTAATACTGTATGAACAACACTCATACTCTCAAACCTTTGGGTGGCTGTGTCTAAAAATTAATTCCTTTAGGGTTTGTTGGTTTCCAGATATCATGGGTTTGGTGCTAGATACATTTTGTCAATAATATGAAGAAATAATCAAAAGCATCTTCAGGAAACATAACTGAAAGACTGGCAGAGAGCTCATAGAATGTTGAAGTGGCATGCAACATACACAAGCTTGTTTCCCTTTCCAGTTCACTGAACATCAGGCATAATCTACAGTCTGATTCAGTTCAAAATACACCCACAGTTTCCCTACAGTAAAAGCTTGCACAAGGCTTCTGTACACTGAGCCTGAATGAGCTTTTTGCTAAATCATACAGGCCCTTAGGATTCCCAGAACACATACGTAAGCATGGCTGGAAATGGGGAAAGAAAAGGGGCAGGCTGCCTGTGCTGCAGTGCTGGCCTGATGATCTGTGTAGCAGACCAGAAGGTCAGAGTGAAGGGCGAGGGAAGCACTGTTCTGCTCCATTCAGGCAGAAGAATTTTATGTTTGTTCAGAAGAACAAGAAACTTTGAAGCACCATATATGGGCTGAGACTCAGGCCCTGCTGGAAAAACCTGCTGGAGCTGAGCTCTGCACATAATTCATATGAACATTAATGAGAGTTAAATGCATGCATTGAAAGAAGAATAGACCCTTTAGTGATTTGTCAAGATAAAATTCAAAATAACTTTGAATGCTTAGAGGTAAATATTATGTTTAGGAATTAAAAACAGCAGAAGTAGTGGAACAATTGCCTATAATGAGATCCAGGAACAATCTACTCACTGTACCAGGTTTTCATTAGAGTTATGGCCTGCAGCCATACCACCTTATGCTGTGATCTTAAATGCTAAGGCGGGTTGGGCTGGTTACTATTTGGAATGGAGACCTCCAAGCAAGCTTACTACTGCAGTAACAGCTTAGTGATGCCATGGATAATGTCCTTCCTTCTGAATCAGTATTGGATCCAGCTGTTAGAAGATCTGAAGGTCTTTTTTGTGAGATATAAATCTAAGGATATGATGATCTGTGGACATTAAAGTCCTTTCTCTTGCAGTGTGACTTCAAAACTGCTACCACATTTCAGTATAGGAGTGACTGCATGTCAGTGATAAATAAGTGATGCCAATATAATATACTGATCAACTTTAGAGGGAAGCTTAAAAGCTAAATTTGACAGTATGGGGAAAATGGTTTAAGCCTCAAGTGGTCCACAGAAGTGCTAAGAACCGTTTGCTGTATTATTTTTCAAAGTCAGTGTTCCAATCTTTTTTTGAAACATTGCTCCATCATGGAGATCTGCAAAGGAAGGGCACTTTTAACTCCAGGGTTAACACTGAGGTTATCATATTTGCTTTTGTCCTCTAATCCCCTGCACATGTCTGAACTGCCTCTGCAGTAGCACCTGAACCACCAGAGTTCACAAATTGAGCCACACGCTGTTAATAGTAAAGCTGGAAGAGCAGCTCCAGAGAAAGCTCAGCTGTCTGGCCTGATGATAGAACAGCGGACAGCTTGTCAACTGCCCCATCCCTGCTCTTAAATCTGCTGGGATTCAGCCCCTCTGGCATTAGCCCTGCAAGCAATTAGGTGCTTATTCATTTGAATATGAACTGGATAGGTGAACTGAATAGTTCCCTGTCTAAGTCAATGGGACTATATGCAGTGCACGCAAAGTTAAAGATGTATCTGTCTCTGAAGAATGAGGGTATAAATGAGCAGCGCAGCTACGCAATTCCTAATTGATGTTCTTGATTTATTAACCTCCCTGTTGTCAACCAGGGCACTGCATGCACATTGTTTTGCTTGTTCATGTAGGACACAATCCTGAATGCTGCTGAGAGCCCTTGAGTCTGTAGTGCTGAGAGGGCTGACATCATTGGGAATTCACTGAAATGCATCAATTGGAGTTCACTGAATTCAATGGGATTTGAGAGCATTTGGCATCCCTTAGGAGGCAATTAGCACCTTCCAGAAAACAAGCCTTAGACAATCAGGTTTAGGAAGTTCAGACAAGTTTTCCTCTGGGTTTTGGGACGGTAATTATTTGTATACAATAAATATTCCTGTTAATTTTTTTTCCTTAAAATGTAATTTTGAACAGAGCTTGGGATCCCTATTTTCATGCTTGGACCAGTAACAGAAACAAGACTGATACTGGTGAGTAACTTACCACTGGTTTGCCAGAACTGCGTTGCAAAGTTACCATGCTTTTAAGCTTTTATTTGCATCATGTGGCTGAATAAAATGATCTATGCAAGTTACTCATACAGTGTTGGGAGTTGCTCATCCCTGACTTCTTTTATTGACAAGGAGAAAGCCATGAGTCTGTGGGCTTTAAGCAGCTACTAGGATATATCATGTTCAGAGTATATCTTTTTGTACATGGCCCATAGATCCTTAATACCTCAGTTTTACCACTGACTTCATGAGAACAAGCAGGGTCACATAAGCCAGCTGGTGATACATGTTTGTGAGGAAGAGAGAAACCATCAGCACTCACTACCTGCTGCTTTATATCACAAACTCGTTCAACTTAATATAGATGAGGACTGAAAATCTGAATCATAGGAAAAGCCTATCTTTGATTTTGATATTTTTCTTTGCACGAAATAAACTTGGTCCTGAGGCTTCACTCCTATTGCTACAGGCAATCTTCTTGAATGAGTATGCTTTATGTCTGTGGCTGTTCAACACAGGGAAGGCTTCACTACAGAAAATGCTGGATGGGTTCCTGTAATCTGACAAATTGCATATGGAATCATATGGAATCAATCAGTTATTCAGAAAATCCTGGTGACATATTTGAGTGAAAAGAATTTGGAATATTTTCTATAAACAAAACACTGATCAGGATAATTTACTAATTGAAAGTATTTATTATAGGCAGTGATAGTGCAAAGGAAAGCACTTCAAGACCATTTGGAGGGATCTTCCTAAAGTGCCCTATGTTCACAATAGCTCTAACACCGTTTGGATAAATGAGACATCATTCTTTCCTACAGATGTGATCCAAAGACCACTGGAGTCCATTGGAATTTTTAAATCATATTGTTTTTGGATTGGTCCCTTAAACAAAGAAAATTTTTGAGGATAATGAAGTATTATAATTAACAGATTTTCACAACTAAATATTTTGTTCTCATAAAGACCGCTTTAAAGCCTGCATACTTTTTCTTCCTTGCTTTGCTGTTGATGGGTTTGAAGCTACATTTCCTTCTAATAGCAAAATATAACACAGGAAATGAGATAAAATGTCCAGTACTCAATATAGTCAGAAGAACTGAAGAAAGCATGTCTCTGTTTAGCTTCCAAATGCTGCTTTAATCCCTCCTAAAATTCTACTATCTTCTGCAGAAGTGCAAGGGAATCCTTGTGCTTCAGAAATACATCTTATTTATCAATGTAATAGGCAGCTCAAGGCAATAGAAAAAAATCCACATTAGAAAGAAGAGTGTAATACTTTTATAGAATCCAACATCAGCTTTCTCAACAGAAAGATGAAAACCACCAAATGTCAAAAGTGCACATTACCCAGGATAAACTGGACTGTTGCCACTGCCAACTGCTTTAATACATGAGGGCTGCTCCAAAAGCAATGCCACCTCTTTGCTTATGTTGGCCCACAACATCAGAAGTGAACATTGGTGGGATGGCAGTAGAGGCTGAACCTTCCCACCAATATCCTGTCACATTCTGTTGCTGTGTTACAGACAGCAGCAGAGGGGCAATCTGACAGAATGGCATCTGACATGGAAATTCGGATGAAGTAAAGGGGTGTTACTGAATTTCTCTGTGTAGAAAAAAATGGCACCCATTGACTTTCATTGACTTTTGCTGACTGTTTATGGAGACCAAACAGTGGGTGTGAGTGCAGTGAGGAGGTGAGTGGTGCATTTCAGCAGTGGCGACAGTGGTGTGAAAGACAAGCCATGTTCTAGACAGCTATGCATAGCTGTCACACCATGAAATTAAGAGTCTCTACCAGCTCATTCATGTGAATTAGCTAATGGTGTTGATAATGCTGAAAAGCAGTATTTTTTAGCTGAGAAATTTCTGTATCAAGTAGTGTTATTGTGGTTATTGTGTTCTTTGTATCTGTTTTGAAGGAAATAAATAGGAGGCATTACTTTCGGAACAAGTTCATTGTACGCACTTGAAGGCCTGACTGCAGTAAGTGAAACTTTTGCTTACATTTTTTTCTTTTTTAAAGAAACATACTTTTTTTTTTTTTTAATCCAGATAATGCTGTGAAGTTCTACCAAGAGGTGACACAAAGGAACTGCAAATAAAGTGTATGTACATAAATAACTTGATCTGACTTTTTGTTTAATGTCTAAGATGATTGGAACAGATTGTATCATGAACTGCTTTCCCTTTAGCTAATTAAATAGCCGTCTCCACTTACCATAAAGCATATTCTTATTAAAACAAGTATCTATATTCACTCTGTTGGATAAATTACTTCCAAGTAAGTGCCATAAAGTCCATTACACTCGTGCTTTAGAAGTGGATCAGGTCCAAACAGACAATCAAAGGATTTCACTGGGATTATTTTAGATTAGAAAAACTAAGGAAAACATAAAGCATTGACAAGATTGTAAAGACATAAAGGATATATTAGCAGTTACATACCAAAGTACAACAGCAGTATCCTAGCATATTCATAAAAGGGCAAAAAAAAAAACCAACAAAACAGAACAAAAAAAAACCCCTATTGTACTAACCTAGGTCCAAATGGACATTTGTTTATTCAGAAATAGATTGCCTTGACTCAGTGTTATCTCCCATAAAAATCAGGTTGATAATTCAAAGTTTAAAAACCAAAACTATTCAAAAACAACCAGGTTCACCAACCATCTGAGTACGAGCTTATTCTTTCCACAAGTTCCTTTTAAAATTGAGTAGAAAAGATCATGTTATGATTTGCTATATTAATGAGCCATTATTGCATAACTGTGCTTTTATTGCAGATATATTACCTGCTAAATGATGCTGTTTTTCCAGAAAAAGTTCACAGTACAGATTCTATGGGAATGTTTCCTGCTGACAGTTCCTAAATCTTTCAGAAGCTGTCAGCAACCTCAGAAATCAAGTTTGCTGTACCCTAGCAAGCAGAAGCACATGCATAGGCTTTCTATTTTTAAACTGCGACTCAAACCATTAAAGAAATGCCTTAAAAATAAAAGGTCATTGAAAATAAGATCATCCTAACTTGTCAATCTAAAGGACACTGTCAATTACACGTAATCTAATCTGAAAATTCTTGACATTTTAAAATCTACATTTTTTAAAAAATTAACTTCTGCTGAAATTTTCCTCAGAGCCACATTGACAAATCTTGATATAAAAAAATAAGTAAAATGTGAGCAAAACTCACATTTCCATAGAGAGCACTGATCCATGAGAAAGATGTCCTTTCTATTTACCTGTAACTAGCCTTTCTACCACACATTGTTCCCCTGTGAATCTCACGAAAACGATGGCAAAATCCACCAGAAGCTTATAAGAAATTCATCCCCAAACAATCAATTACTAAAGATCACCTGCTAGACATTTAAAATGTCCTCGTGCTTTGTGTCACTACAATGCTTTTTGGCTGTTGCATTTTTTGAATGAAGATGCAGAGAAATCAGACTCGGCTGACTGTAACTTTGCTCTATGATAACACAAAATACCCATTGTACTCTGAACATGAGCGCAAACATTTCTTACAAAAGTTTACTAGAAAAACTGATTACCAGTGCTTCCATTAAATCAGATTACTCCCTTTTTATTATATTGGCCATATTCTAAGTGGTGCACTGCGGTTTGCAGGCACCAACTCTGTTACTGGTAAATGGGATTTTTATGACTAATTTCCCCATTTGCTCTTGGTTATGAAGATTTGTGCACATAAACCTGGTACACAATTTCATGACTATATTTCAGAATGTCCCTCTGTTTTGGGTTTTAGCTAGAACATAACTTTCTCAGGAGCATAATGTACTCTAATATACAATACTCCATGCTGCTTTTCAGCTGGATGGCACAATACAGAGTAGCTAGACAACTGCTACAGTGGAAAAAGGAACTTCCTCACAACAGCCAAGAGTTGGAACATTTTATTACCTCCAAACCAACCTCTTACTTTCTGCAGGGCTGTGAATCAGGGCAAGGGTTTGTATTCCAGAAATCACTGCCTGGCAGAACATTTTCTGTGAAGACCATTTTACCTCTTGATCTCAGCTTAACAAGAAACAATTCAAATAGATGTGGATCAAGTTCAAGACAGGTGAGAAAAGGTGACTTAGAACAGTAATTCCCCCCCTAGCTTGTGGATGCTATATTGAGACCTGCTTTAGCAGTCCAGTCTATAATCTATACATGCCTGTGTGAAAACTCATTCCTATTTGTGAGCAGCTAGTACCTAACTCGTATCTCCCAGATGGGATGTCACCAGAACAAACTGCAACTGTTCTGAAGAGCAGACAAAAAGTATAGATTTTTAATCTTATCACTATGGAGGCTGCAGGTTCTACAGCTCCACAGTGAAACAAAACTTTCTTTTACTTATTATTTAAGAAAAGAAAGGAAGATGTTTGTTTTCTGTTTTTTTATACACATTTTACTATTTTTATACCATTTTTTAACTAGTCTTAATTAAGCTTTATATATAAACATGACTTAGCTGCAGTTGGCAGTGTAAGTAGTGCTGTAAAAGCAAAACCCACGGTCATGGGGGTTCCCTTAAAATTGAAGCCAAGGAAGAGAAAAGAGTGAAAATGTGGATTAAGATTTGCTACAGAGAGGGAAAGGAAAGGATGGGTCACCAAATATAAAGTACATTGATGCAGAAGGGTGCGTTTATACTCACCTGTGCATCTATATCCATGCAAATATATCTTTCCAGTCTATACATTACTGGGCAACATAGTGCACCCTCAGCAAATTTGCAGACAACACCAAGCTGAGCGGTGAGGTAAATACACTGGAGGGAAAGGAAACCATCCAGAGGGACCTGGACAGGTTGGAGAACTGGGCCCATACAAGAAAAACTTACAAGGAACTCACACAGAATCACAGAATTGTAGGGGTTGGAAGGGAACTCAAGATCATCAAGTCCATCAAGTCCAAACTCCCTGCAGCAGGCTGCACAGGTCATTCAAGTCCAGGCAGGTCTTGAATATCTCCAGAGAAGGAGAATCCACAGCCTCCCTGGGCAGCCTGTTCCAGTGCTCACATATAACTCACAGATAAATAATTTATTTTATATATACTTACAAGTCAATTAGTCTTGGAGGTACAGAAGCATATATAGAACAGATTGCCAAGTAAATATTCCAATAGAAACTATGAAGTTCCTGTAGAACTATAAAACTACAGCAACATTTATGGTCAAACTTTATTTGTTCTGTAAATTGCATGAAGCCTTAAGCCAAACTTGATCATCAAGCTATATTCTGTGTACACTGAATGGGCAGAATTTCTAAAGAATTACCTACTAGAAACTTCATACATTTCTCAACCTTCTCTAGAACTTTGTTCTCAGGCTCAAATAATTGCTGTAGATCTTAGGAATCTTAGGATCTTAGGAAAAACTACCAACATTATTAAAACTAAGCTTCTCAGGCAAATCATAATGCCACTCACACAAATTGTACATATTTATGAATGCAATGGATTTAATAATTCATAGCCTTTGAAAATTTTCAAATCTTCAGAATTCTTTTAATCTGCTTATATGGAAATGTTAACTACTTTTCCTCCAAAGTTTTGTAATTTTTTTTCCAGTGAATATGCTGAAGGACCTCTCAGAACGGTGACACAGATACTTTTACAGACGTGCACTGAGTTTCAACAATGCAAGGTATCATTTTTCCATGTGTTAAATCTTCTAAAGACAATTGATTGCATATGATACACATGAGCTCGCTTACTAGAACTGTTCACTTTTCTGTGTGAATGTTCAGATGTATGGCTCATGGCACAATTATTGGGCTGAATCACTTTTTGAGGTAGTATATTTTAGTAAGAGTTTGAGGTTACACATATGCAAACAGACTAGTGGGAGCACAAGGTGAAGAAGCAAGAAAACTAGTATTTATGAATTTAAAAGGTTTAGCTGGCTTAGAAACAGAATCATTTTGTTTATCTCAAATCCAGCTACAATCTAAAAAGTGCCAATGCAAACTTCTAATCACCATGCAAAACATGACAAGAACCAGTAAGAGCAAGCCCAGTTTCAAATTTGTGGTTAAAAAGCAGACATTAAAACATGCCAACTGTTACACTGAAGATTTAAAATATGTTTTTTATCTGATCACCTCTATGTTTTGTGATTTTTTTTAGGGTGGCTTTTTTTTTTTTTTTTTTTTTTAATCTTAGCAGGTATCTACTGTCAGCTATTGTGGCTGTATCCTCTAGCCAGTCCTTGCAGGCATCACAGGTCCTTCAGACTTCCATCCTCCCAGAGCACCTGATTCATAGCTAATGCAGAATCTCTTTTGGTCTCTATATGGACCACCTCAACTGAGACCTTGTATCTGTACAACCTTTGAGATTTTCCTATCTAAGGAGCTGTTACTCCTATCTTCTTCTCAGATGCATTTTTTTATTTTTTCAGCTGACAACATGTGGTGCTAAAGGCAAAGTTTCTTTTTGTCAAGTTCTAACAAGTATTACAAAATCTATCACCACAAATTTGATTGCAAACATGAGAAGGATCTATAGTTGAAGGTCATGGTTGGTATCTTCTGTCTTAAGTAAACATACAAGAATTCACCTCCTTTGAAGTATTTCCTCTAATATAGTAGTCCACTTACCTGACGGGATTTCTTGTTTTACCAGCACTGCGTACAACTGCATTTAGGATTTTGTTTCTTCTTTCTCTCCCTGGAGATTCAGTGAGTGTCTCCTAGGAATTTCACCATGATATCATGCCTGGAAGAGAATGGCAATGAGTTAAACCAGCAGTTCCTGAGATGTGAACAAGTGAACCTGTTGTTAGGTGACCATAGTGACTACTACCCTTCAATTAAAAAAAACCAAAAAACATTATCCAGTATCTAACAATATCCATATTAGCAAAACCTTCTTTCTTAGAGAATGAACACAATTTATCAATTCCAGAAGTCACAACGCTAATACAATCATTTAGAATTTCCAAGAACCCTGTGGATAGACACAGCCTGGAAGATAGGAGAATCTATCTTGCTATCATTCCAGTGTTGAGGGCAAGAATAAAAAAGTTATTAAATATTTCAGTAAAAAACAAAATTATTTCCCCAGACGTATTTCTTTTCGTAGTGTTTACTAGAACAAATCTAATAAGTGATATATCTATCCAAGTATTCTGTCTCTGACAATGTTCAGTGGACATGGAAAAACACAGGCAAGGAGATAAGTATGTAGTGACATTTCTCTAGATTATTCTCCCAGGAGAGGCACCAGTAAACCTGCTGTTACATACAGTAGCCCTTGATGGACTTTTTTCCTCTGTAATCTATGACTATCCTTTTTAAATCTGTGTAAAATACCAGCATATATAACATCATGAGACAAAGATTCCCACAGTGACCACCTGCTGTGTTATGAGGGACTTCCTCCCATGAGGTAGTTTCACTCAAAATTCTAGGTTCATTTTAAACCTCGTATTTTAGAATTTTTATAATAAAAAAGAAAACATTTTTATCTTTTCCAAATATTTCCCTTTAAAACATAACATTCAGCAATTATATAAAAATCAGTGAATGAATCTTAAGAAATGAAAATGAAATTATGTAGACACTAATCTATGTTTGTTATGCAAACCGATCTAGAAAGACGGTTAATTTGTATAAATATCAGTTTATCTGGTAGGAGATAGGCTGCTAGATTCTATTAACCAGTTAGGATTTCCTAATTGTTGTCATGCAGTGATTATTTATAATACCACATTATTTTCCCAAGATCTCACGGATGCCATTCTACGGCAGCCCAAGAAGATGTGATCTACTACACAGCTGATGAAATGGAGCTGGGCACCCCACTAGGCCAATCAACTTGGTGCAAGTACTTTCTACTTTGTGAGCACTGTCTTCCACAAGCTCTCAGCCTTCTTGGAGCCTCATCCGAACTAAACACAGCAGTGACTGAAGGGATTCATTTTTAAACTTGTGTTAAGTTGCAAAGCAACACAGGGCCTTAGGTAGAAGATCTACAGCAAAGTGATGGGGAAAACTAGTTTTATGGATAATGTGTTTATTTCAACCCTTATAGATGTCCTTAGGTAATGTCAGAAAGTAGTGACCTCTCCTTTGTATCATTACTATTGTCTCATCTCTGAACAATGGTGTTTTTTCCTGTTATTGTGCGCTGCTGAAAAATCTCCTCAGTGATTGAAGTTGGCCTACTTGCTTGTAAGACTGCAACCTGTCCCTTCAGATGAAAGTAGATGGAAGAAACACAATTCTCACTCGAGTTCCAAATACATTATGCCATAGAATGTGACATGGCTTCCTGTAAGACAAAACATAAAGCCTTCCTGATTGGAAGGAAGGAACAGCACAGTGGGGATCATGTATACTGGGAGATAAAAGCCACTACTCTTTGCTGTCCTGGGCAGCCAACCAGGGGGATGACACACTGCTGGACAAGCACAGGGCTTCTCTTTTAAATGGTGACTGTAGGTCCTGATCTCTCTTCCTTTTGTCCATCCCATCATATTCTGCAATATATTCTCAGGAGAGCAGGAGCTTTCCCTGTTGTATTAGGCTGCACTAAGGAGCCCTGAGTGCCACACTGCTGTGGAAATCTCAACCAGAGCTGTACAGGGAGGGTGACACACAGGCACCTCACTGCCAGCCAGCCCTACTGCTCTAGTTCCCCACAACTGCATTACAAGATCATCTCCTACCTTCTGGCTTCAGAAATGTCAGAAGGAAAAAAAGCAAAAGTGTGTAAGAATCAGGCTCTCCCCTTAGAGGATGATGAACTGGATTACAAAAAAGTAATATCTATAAATGCTTTGGATACAAAAGTGCATAAAATACAATTTGACTTGCATATTCTTTGAAATAGATTTGATTGCCTGAGATAAACTTTGTATTATTTCTGTACAAGGACCTGTGTAGAGAGGAATGAACTTCCTATCAATCCACAGTAATTTTTTTTTTCAATCTTTACCACAAAGGCAGTGAGGCAAGGCAGAGTGTTAAGACAAGTGTTTTCAAGAGGTACTAGAAGATGTAGCAAAGTGCAGGCATGGACAAGTGCCTTGCAAAGGTAAGTACCCCCTCTACTGACCTTAAAATGATATCTTCCCAACAGACTGGAAGCATAGCTTGCACATGTGCATAATTATACGTACTGTATATATACATGCATTGACACATTCACAGACATGCAAAATACAAATGCCAGCTGTCAATAAGGTAATATTTTCTCTCTAGTGGTGTATCAATATTTGTTTATTTCTAAAGTCTATAGCTAATTTCAACTCTGGGTCACATAAAACTCATATAATAGCATATCCATTTATCAAATGTGCCATATACATCACAAAGAAAAAAGCACTGAAATGCTTTCTAAATTGGTTCTTTTTGTAAAGAATATTTTGGACAATTCCACCTGCCCAAGGAATAATTTCTGCTAAGCTGTTTTACAGCCCTGTTGGCCACAGGACTGCTTTTACTCTTCAAGGAAAATCAATGGATACTCCTGTCTTCAGTGACGACAAGGATAATTTTTGTGCTATAAAAATATAATGCCCACAATATTTGTCAAATCAACTTCATTCTGAGATCCTCTGTCACTGTGAATAAAGCACAATTAATGACTCACTTTAAAACTGAACTGTGGTTTAAGACCAAGTGCTAAATCAAATCCAGTCACATACAGCCTAGGATTTAAAAACATGTTTTAAAGCAACAGTTAAAAAAGCAGTTAAGTCACAACATCCACCAGCTAATTCATGTTTAAAATAAATCTAATCTGATGTAATTGGAAGTATATAGTATGTTTATTCCTCAGAATGCAGTGCTGGTTGTCAGACTTACATAACCCATGATCATCCAGCACTCAATAAATCCCACATGTTCAGAGATGCTTGTTTAAATCTCAGGTAATCATACAGACCATGGAACTTGGTAGTACATAAAGACTCATCATTTTAAGACCAGTTAGTGAAAGGCATTTATCTGTCCATATCCAGTGGGACATGGGACAGAACTGAAAGTGTTTTCTGTTCTAATTCATACAAGGCATCAGAACTGAGGTATGGACAGTTAGACTAAAATGAGAGAAACATACATGCAGCAAGGCAATTCAAGAGAACAAAGAGATAGAATATGACAAAGAAAAGGTAATCTCTTAGCAGTCGCATTTGTTTGAATTCTCTTTATATTGTCTTAAAATGCTCCTGGAATTGTCCTGTGCTAGTAAGTCAAAACATTTCCTGAAACACTAACAGTACAGTACCATAACATTCAAAATGTATATAATTAAGTATTTAGAATGTAATATTCCTAAAGACCCTTCACAGCATGAAAGAGCAGTAATAGTACAAGTAATTAACAGTTGGATGTTTTTTGTTGCTGTTTGGTTGGTCTGTTCTGGTGTGGGACAAATTATAATGATGGCTGCTATTTCTATGGCTTAGCTCAACAATTCCCTTTTACCACACATAAATGTAATGTTGATTGCCAGGTAGGTCAACTGAGAACATTTTTGCTAACAAGAAATCCTGTTACTGAAGTCAGCCCTTCAATACTGCAATGTACATTCAGCAGGTAGGATTAATCTAAAACTATCCTGTAGTTCTCTCAACTCCTAAAGCAACTGCTTCATTCCCAATAGCAGCACCTTTGTGCTCAAGTACGTTAAGTGTTAAGCTTCACAAACCATGAGAACTTGAGATAACAGTGGCTGTACATCAAGGTCCATCAAGAGGTGGATATCAAACTGCTGTTCTCAGTGCTGTGGGCTCCATATATTAGCACTCAGAATAGTTGAATCAGCACATAAGTCCATTTCTTGAAAGGTATTAATCTTTTTAAAGGTGAAGAATTAATAACAGAGAGGGAGAGAGAAAGGGTGAGAGAAATGCAATCTGTTACAGGACTGGGAGAGTGCAAATGAAGATTAGAGCTGTAGTTAGCTGTCGCAAGAGACTGCAGCCTCTGGTGAACAAACCCTCTAAACTTACTGGGATTCGTCACTCTCCAGCATTCTAGTCTAAACTACATTTAAAATAATTTTGAGACAGTGGAACTGGTCATAGCTAGTGTAAAAGAGAATATGAGTATGACAGGAGGATGGAAGTAATGAAAGGTGGGAGATACATTCTTTATTGATTAACATGTATTCCTTGCAAAAGAAATAGGAAGAGGGGAACAAAACAGTATGGATCTTCTAGTTCTTATTAAACTACAAGATGGAAATAACTGCAAGCACAGAACCATCAGAAAAATTCCAGAGACTCAGGAGGGTTTTTAAAATCATCTAAGGTTTCTCTGCTCCCTTTTTTCTACCCTGTCTATTACTTGTGTGTCAGAGAAGGCACACGAGCATCAGAAATGCACCTACAATAGAGATGTGGCCAGGTCAAACACATCCCTATACAGTTAGCAGCTATACCAATCCTTCCTGGGATGCAGACGAAGTGACAGTAACTGCTTTAGAAGCCATTTTCAGCTGTTCCCATTTTCTGTTGAAAGTAACCCATAAAGCAGCATTGAGCCTCCTGGGTTTGTAAGCTGCAAACTTGACTTGTGTCAACACCATCGCATCCGCTGACAGAGGGCTAGTGGTGCCAGACCCAAGGAAGGATTTCTCTACACCAGTGCCACAGGATGTAGTAATGGATTGATTAAGGTTTCTTCTGCCAGCAGAGCTGCAGAAGGAAGACCTATAAAACTTCGTTTTCACTGCAAGTACCCAGCAGTAGTGAAATGATGGATGACTTTAGAGAAACAGCCTTTAGCCAGACTGGTTCATGCCAAAATCCGTAGGGACCACCTTTGGGAGTGATTCTCCCTAAGCTGTGAGGACACACAACAATTACTTGTATCTTTACTGATACATACTATTGGCATATATACACATATATATAGTTATCCTTTGTTTTACGTAATTTGGCTTACAGTCTCATGACCTGTTATTAACACTGTGCCCTGTCTTTAACATAATTTTGTAAATCTTTATTCTTGCCATGGGTAGAACTATCAATGGTACACCTGAGAGCTGTTCTAAACTTCTGCTTTCATTTCCCAGAGTGCTCCATAAACAAGGGACCCTAAATCTTATCAATCTCTTCCGAGCACAGAGAGAGAACTCATGCACAGGAGAGCTGGCAAGACTGAAGTCAAATTCTTCTAGTACTGACAGAACACAATTGAAGATTTTTGTTACTGTTTCAGAGAAATATGCAAAAATCTGGGTAGAATACAGCACAGTGACAATGTTGTACAGCAGGTTTCACACAAACTGTGCCTCAAAACATTGTACAAAGTGATAGTAATTGTTTAAATTAAAAAAAAAAAAAAAAGACATCTTAAATACACTGATTAATAAATTAGAATGCATGGTCACAAATCCAATGAGAGAAAAATCAGTGAGCATAAGAGCCCCTGAAAAATGCATTTTAAGATAGATTTGAGAGGACATGGAGATTTGCAAAGAAAATACACAAGAAGGTTGGCCTATATTGATGGCAGATCACAAGAAGAGTTGTATGGTTAGGATCTGTGATGAAGGACAGAACAGATCTTGAGAACTGGCCTGGTTTCAGCCAAGACAGTGTTAATAGCACACCAATGTTTGTTTGCTGCTGAGAACTGAACCTAAGAGTTCTATTTTGTTTTCAATTCTCTCCCTCATCCCATTTGATGGGGAGGGTGGAGTGGGGAGTTAGCAAACATCTGTGTGGTGCTGGGCTTCCTGCTGGGTTAAACCACAATAAAAATGAAGGCAAAAGCAGTAACAAGAAGCTGGCATTCCACTGCCTTGTCGTTCATGCTGTTGCTGTCATTTACCCATGGAAAATAGAATGAAGTACATCCAAGTTAGACAGGTGGCATTTACAACAATCCATTTTGCTAAAACAGAAAAGAGCTGGAAGACCATGGAAAAAGCAGAGTAGGTTTATCAGGTCTGAGATGTCCACGGAAAACAAAGCTACAGGGGTAGCATTGGCAAATGAAGATGGGAGGATTTCAAGAGTCAGCACTGAGGACATAGCCTGACACATTTTTTCACTTGAAACATTTCTATTCAGAAGAAACAAAAAACAGTTTTACTGCAATACACATGCTATAAGGGGGCACTCGGTGGCAACATGAAAGGTGATACAAGCCAGGCCTTTTACAATGAGGTCAATTCAATATTATCAATGACTAGCCTTAATCTCAGATTATGGCACACCTTAGTCACCCAAGTATGAGTCCTATACTAGGGACTCTGAATCAGTGTTTAAAAAAACTGGAACAAAAATCACAGTTAATCACAACAATTAGTTTAAATACAATTTGTCTGTCAACACAAATACATTCCTCCACCACTTTCCAAGTTTGCATATTGCTGAGAGGCAAACCAAGCAAGGCTCTAGAAAATGTCCAAAGCATTGAGCAAAATTTTCTCTTAACTATGGTGCTTTAAAGTCTTCTATGAGCAAGTTCCAGCTTCCTTAGGCTAGGCTAACAGAACAGGTAGCAGAACTCCAACCAAATAGACCATTCAGCCTAGAGGCCTGCAATGAGCATGGAGCAGTTCGTTTCTGAAAGACTGGTGCCCTCTGGGCAGTATCATACTGACACAGACTCTATTATGTAGCAGTCACTGCAGCACTGATACCAAAAGGACTTTAAAAACTCTACAGCATTGTGCACATCTATGGCTTGGGAGTAATGCTGGCTTGAATCATCACCATTTTCCTATGTATGCCTTTCACAACTCTAAAGACAAATCACTACTCTAGCAACAAATATTCCCTTTACCTTCAAAGGTAAAAAATTATTTTAAAAATGATTTTTTACCTCACTCAAACCTCTTTCATTTGAAAGAGGCCAAAGCCTGTGCCAGCTCCTGCTTGTCTTTGGAATACTTTCACAAAGATTTTCCAGTGGAAAGTAAAGCACATTCACCACAATTTAACACAAAATAATGCCTGGATACATGTCACCTTAATAGATACAGACTTAAAAAGGACAAATAGATTTTGCAACCATGTTACTCTGTTTCTAGTCGCAATATACCACTTGCTAACCCTTTGCAATAAGTCCCAGTAACCCGCCACTCATTATAACAAAGGAAGTCTACCTCTGAGGAATAAGACAAGTCCTCACCCCACCTTTTCTCACTTAACATCATAAGCTGAAAACATTTTTCTGGCACAGTACCTTGTCTTTATAGCTTGGATAAAACCAAGGAAAAAAATGTGAAGGGGAAGATAGGACTTCAACCCAGTTTGGTCTCATTTTTAAATGGAGCCAGTGTTTTTCACTCTAGATGCCTACTTACTTATTCAACTCAAGTTCATTCTTAGGGGGATCTTGTCAATAAAGTCAAATAAGGCTCTCTGTGAGCAGTAAGGTTTTTGAGGGTCTTTTTTGAGGGCTTCATTAAAAGCAGACAGTTTCTCTAACCTTTTAGCAGAACCTGTTATCTGATGACGTGAATTAAAGTCTCTCAAATGACTAATAATCATATCAAGGCTGCCATGTCAGCTTGTAGATTTGAATAAGAGGGTCTGAAAACATTTGCATGCCTCGATGTGCCAGTGCTAAGAAGCTAATGTGATAGTGCTGTCATAAAGCACTGGAAAGACATGACTTAATGTAATCTGTCATGTCATATGCTAATCTTCAGCCATTACTTGAGTGCTGTAAGTAAGTAGAAAGCATTTGGGAGAAATCCTTTTCAATTTCTCTGAGTACCACTTCTGCTGCTGGTCAGCTCAAATGGGTTTTGTGCATTTAATGCAGAGCTCAAGTCAAGTTGGTTTAGGTCACACTTAATTAACCAGCACGTTGATGGGTTGGGCTGGTATAGCACTATGGAAAATGGGTATTCCTGATACTGCCTAACAAGTAAATATTTCATATTCTGGAGAAGAAAATAAAAAGGAACTCTTAGACCTTGAAAAGAAAAAGCCTTTTTACAAAAACACCATCTCTTTAGCAAGACACTGTTTTCTGTGCCTCTCTTACCTTGCTTCTACACAATTTAAACAGATGATAAATACTTAAAAACTTCCATTTGTAACCTCAAACTTTAAAGCTACCTGATGGCAAGTAGTCATTCAAACAACAGAAAACAGGCAGCTTTACACAATGTATTTGTTTGTTTGTTTGTTTGTTTTGTTTTGTTTTTAATAGGAACAAAGGAAATAATCAAAGAGAAGATTTTACTTTACTTACTTGTTTTAGGAAAATGACACCCATATTTTTTAATATACAGCAGGTAGAAGAGGGAGAAATTCTAACAATGCTAAGTACAGCATGTAGGATGGAAAATGAAACATATTAATGAGAATGACAGAAATTTCAGGACAATTTTAGCAAAGTGTGAAGGGATTTTGAGTCAACACTTGAAAGTTATTTTAATAATAACTACAGCCTATTCAAATAAAAGCTTAAGAACCCTGTGCCTTTTGCAGCTATGAAGATGTTTAGCAGGGCTCAGCAGTTTGCAGCCTACCCCAGCTAAACCTGAAGGCTTTGAACTGAAGGATTTCAGATCATTTTGATTAGGACTGCCATAAAGAAACATGAGGACACTATATGCACACCAAGATTATGAAAACTTTCCTCACTCTGTTTTCTTGGTGGTCACACTGGAATCAAATCCTGCAGAAGTCAGACATTTCATAGACCTACAGGAAATAGACGATCTTTACAGTATTAGGTCATTTTGTTCATTTTCTTGCCAATGCTGGATTGTTACCCACAGCAAATTGTGAAGTGCTTCATTCAACTTAAATTTAAAATGACATATTTTAATAGAGTTTCCATCATTCCCAAAGGGAATGTATAAGGTATTCTTACACTCCAGCATCAAGTGTGACTGTTCCCCTCACATCTAAGTTCTCCTCTATTTTGTTGCGGCACAAGTGAACCTATGTAGTTTCACAGACTCAGTTTCCCATACATGTAAATTAGATTCAGAGTTTCAGATCAGGAAAGTATTTTCCTTCTGGAGGAATAAAATGATCCAAATTATTTTGTCCGCTTTGTTTGGGATTAGTAATCCTTCAGTCCATTAATAGTGGGCTATTCAGTTGTGTTATCAAGTTAAAGACCTTTTCTCTTCCTATTTAATGGCTTCTAGTCATCCTTCAAATTCTATTCTTTCAGAGACTTCCACCCTCCTCAAAGTCCTCCTCTGTTCAGTACACTACTATGAAGAAATAAAGGTCACTGTCTTTGTCAACATCACAAATGCATGACAAGTCTTCCCCCCACTCTCACTAGATTGGCAAGGACCACATGAACTCCAGCACTGCTCATCAGTGCAGGGAAAGACTCAGCACTCAGTGACCTGTCCAGTCTTACATCATTCAATTACTTTCGCTGTGGAATAATCCAAGACCAAAGCTAGACTAGTCTAATTGATAATAGTTTTAAGAGAGACAGTTTCCCTTATTGCAAGTCTTGTTCATAATCTAACAAATAACATTACTACAAGTTTCCAAGATAGTCAGCCAGAATGTCAGTCAAACTATTTATATTTCTTCTACTGTTTCCTAATACAGAACATTCCTTGTTCCAACTTTTTAATATATATATATATATTTGTGTTCTCTGAACTCTCTCCAAGTGGTAGACAACCTTTGAATATAATGATGCCCAGAATTGACAGAGACTGCATATCCATAAAGTGAACTTGATACAATTCATTGTCCTGTGCTGAATTTAAGGCATGCTATTTTATTTGTCAACAGACAGAAGGGAGCTATTTTCATAAATGTATAGACAAGTTGGATTTGGCTGTATTGGTTTGAAGGTCTCATAATTTCCAAGTAGTATGATTTCCAGAGCATTTGCCTGAAAAAAAAAAAATCTACTTACACTCACTTTGTTTTCATCTTCACTGTAGTAGTTTGAGCTACAACTGTACTTAAGCAAAAAACTGGTGTTCTCGGAGGACATAATACATACTAATACAAACTAACAAATGCAGTGGGATGACTTAGCAGGCATTTTAAAACACAGATGATACTCAGTCTATTTCGAATACATAATTATCTTGACCCTTACAAAGACTATCACTACAGATTGATATCTGAAAATCCTTAGTTAGCTCCATCTGTGACAGTATTACCCAACAAAGAGTGGGCAAAAACTACCTACTGATTTCACTTGTGGCAGGGTTTACCCAACCATCAGGAAAAAACATTTCCAATTATTGTCATCTGAGTTGGCAGGCCATGACTCAGAGTGTCTGTGTGCATGATTACACACGCACAGTTATCCAAACAAAGCAAACAAGGTCTAAGCTAGTTCAAAATTACTATTTATTGGTCTGCAGAGTGAAATTTATCAAGTGTCATAGAAGTGTAGAGCATCAAAGAGAAGAATGTAAAGGGATCTCTTATTACAATAACAACTGGTTCCCAAAATTTATTACAAAGTTCTAAAAGAAGATTAAATGTTTCCTAAGTTTTTCATGTTTTATGATCAATAGGCCATAAGAAATCAGCTCAAAATGACAGTATTAAACTATGCATGTTTGTGTGCACCACTGCAGATAACTACCTGAAAGATGTAAATCAATAATATAACAGATGGGGAAAAAAGAGAGAGATTATTTTTGTATGCAAATGGAAAGACTTAAATTAGTAAAAACCAGAAATGAAAACTGTTCTGTGAGAGATTTTCTGAAGGTTATCAAATTTAACATTTATTAGATATTTCTTCTTGTCATTAGTAGTTGAACACTAACACTGTAGAACTGGAATCTTCCGTACCTCTTCAGCCATATTTATATGATCTTATTCTATAGAAATATGACACAGTAGTATCAGGAAAAGATAAGTCTTATAGACAGCCTCAGTAAACTAAGATTCGGAGTCAATAAAAAAAAAATAACATCAGACTACTAACATGGCTTCCTCCCCTCCAAAAAAACTCAACACAATTAAAAACAGAGAAGAGAATGCAACATTTTAAAGTCTACTTTGGGGCACGTTAAGCTGATTTCCTCAGCCTGAAAATTCTGGTCACCTATGACATCATCTGTCTACATTACTTTACCAGCAAGAGAAAGCACCTCATGGACTTTCTAGAAGACCTCGACAGCTAGACGAGGACTGATTTTGGAAAACCACACGGTATTTATATGCCAGTATTTATGTTCTAAGGCAAATTATGGATGAGATTTCTTATTCTCTATCAGTATCAAACACTAACTTATGAGTGGTGATTTAGATTTTCTCTAAAATACTGCTTTGGTTTAAAGTTGTTTGGATATAATGCAAGAAACCCTATATTCCATGTCTCATGGCATAAAATCTTTTAAGTCAGGAATAAAGACAGCTGCTTCTTTGTTTGGGAAACCAAACATTCACCATACCAGAAGAATCAGAAATACTTAAAATGTTTCCATCAGTACAAACATTTTCTACAGTAAACTAGATAGGGCATATATTTGTCAGACTTCATAGATAACAGTTTTCTGTCCTGTAGACGTATCTGCTAATGTCATTAGGCACAAACACTGAGGTGGGTCCCCCATTTTCTTTTGCCCAAATTTTTACCTCCCCTAGAAAGAGGTATTAAAAACTAGTATGCTCTGATTTAGTTCCTTGCTTTTCCGTAAGCAATGGTGCCTACGTCAAGCAGTCAAAAATATTTCCTTAAAATCTTGGAGTGGCATTAATACGAGCTCAGGTCTTTACCAGTTCTCTGTAGAATTTAGACTTTTATACTGTAACAGTACACACATGAATACATGAATATGCTGAAGCTTCCATGACCTGAAGGCTTTTTAAAGAACAGAAGAATGTTTTATTTGGATGGTTACATTAGATTAGGGGATATTAATGGAATATGGCAAAAGAAATTGCCAGTTGTCTACAAGTGACTACTTCTATATGAAGGCCAAAGATTATCAAAGCAAATCACAAAAAGTATTTCACAAGCACCAAACTTGTTCTGCATGTTTATCTTTGTAGGTCAGTGCCTTCAGTGTACACAGAAGCTTCACAACTTCTCAGATACAATTGACACTGGTTACAATTCAGAAACTCAGCTTCATTTATAAATAAATAAAATGTCCTGGTTTGGGAGCAACTGTTATAGTGTGGCCATCTTGGAACAGATACACACTCATACCAGGCCTCAAGTGAATGTATTCAGAAGTTAGAAGAAAAACTGTTTACTGGAAGTTCCTTAGTAGTCCTATTGTACAGACAAGCAGATGGCTTCAGATTTTCAGTCATATAGATTCTCTCGCAAGTATATCATCCCAGAACCCAAACTACAATGCACATATATAAATACAGGTATATGCATGTATGTACAAACATGCAACTTTTATGTCTTAAAATATATAACACCACAAAAATAAACTGCAAATGGAAATAAAAATAAATTTATATAAAACAAAATAGAGCTCTGTACTTCTTGTGGCTTGAACAGTGAATGTGAATTGTCATTTAGTGGTGGCAATCCATAACCAACAGCATTCACAATAAAGCTACAACTTAGGAAGTTCTGAAATCTGAAGAAAATTAAGTAAAATATATAGGGAGCACCTCTTTATGCACAGAGCTTCAAATGACACTAATGGACCTTAAAAATCCTTTGCAAACAGCTAACAGCAGTTCTGCCCTTACGGGAACATTTGTGTCCAGCATAACTACTACTAGAGCCTGCTGGAATGTTCACAACGAACTGGTGCAACTCTTATTAAGACTGTAGCTGGACATACATGCATTTGGATCTGATGCTTAAGGTAGACAGGTTTGTGCAAGTTTGCCAGAACACCTGCAATGTGCATTTGCACATAGCCTACATTTTCAAGGCAAACAGATAAAATCTCAAAGCTGACTTTATGGAAACATGGTATACACCAGCCATCACTGAGTGAGAGTTTATCTCTTCATAATATTCACAACAAGCAAGAGCCTCTCAGACTATATATAACTTCTATTGTATTCAATAAAATAAAATAATTTTCTCCTCCCTGTTTGTTTTATTGTATTTTTGTATCCCCCCAAAAGCTATGCATAATTTAGATGAAAAATTACCTCTAATCAAAAGAGAAAAAAGCCAATCTGGACATGAATTTTCAGATACAAATGCATAATATATTTTCAAAGCAGTTGAAACATGAATACTGTGGGCTCCAAATACACTTACAGCTACCATCTCTAGGTGGAAATCTCATTCAATAGGCTAAACTTCAAAGCTTAAGAAACAGAACAGAAGCATGAGAAACACCACTGTGTTTCTGTAACTTAGCATAGACATCCATTTCCTTCTTTGGGAAGCTGACTTTAAAAAAATGCAGCAATAATGTCAGTTGTGTTATTTCTTTCAGTGTTTTGTAATTTCAAGATCAATGTTGGCTTCTGCCAAAGAGCAGGTGAAATGGTGTAAGAATGGACTGACATCTGAATGTAAAAGCTCACATAATTAAGAAAGCAACTCATCATAAATTAAATTAAGGTTCATAAGTTCATAAGGTTGGAAAGGACCTATAAGATCATCTAGTCCAACCATCCTCCTATCACTATCTCAACCCAACTACTAAATTAAATTAGGATTCATCGTCAGAGCAGTTCTGATAAGACAGTGATGACCAAAACAGCAGCAGAGATCTGAGTATCTGGAAAGAACTATAAAGAGTAAAAATCTAATAGATAGGTCTCCTTCAAGAAAAGAAGATCATAACAGACACTCCCAGGATGTTCATGATTCAATAAGACCAATACTTCAGAATCTTGTTTTTAAGATAGTACGATGGAACAGAAATAAAGTTTAATTATGCAATTGTATCAAATTGGAAGAAATTACAAATTACAAAGAACTATGTAATGAGATACAGAAGCCATCTGATCTTCTAAAAATCCAAGTTAATAGATATTAAATGCAATTTGGTGGAAGTATTCACCCATGAAGGAAACAAAACCTGCAAAATGATAGAATACTGCAGTCTGTTGATCAAGGAAAGATTACTTTGAAAATATATTATGCTAAAATGATTGCTGGTAGAAAGAGGGAGTTGCTTATCAGAAGGAAAGCAGACAGACATTTTCATGTGAATTCTGCCATCTTAAATCACGTGGATATGGTTATGATATAATAATCTAAATCCTATTTTGTTTTAGCCATAAAATGGGATTTCTGTTTCTAAGATGTCAGAGTATTTACTAGCTGAGCCACATCTAGCTTCTTTGCTGGTAAAATATTGTCTCCAAAGTGTTCTAGACTTCGAAGTATTTATTACTATGGGGCTGTTCAGATTGATGAACTTTGAAACATGTTATATCTGTACATGAGATTGAAAAAGGATTAGTTCACACACAAGGACTAGATACCTACATATGTATAAGTATGGTCGTGCAGTTAGAACATTCCCCGTCCCTAGAGGTATGAATGGAATTCATAATTACTAACATCACTAAAGAAATTATCCACATGACTTGTTTTTTTTTTTAATTTTTATTTGAATGTCACATGATTGTTTGAAGAATCAGCAGGATGGGTTTACTGTTGCCAGTCTATGAAGTATAATTTAATGAATATTTACAAAAACCAGGCTTATCTGTTGTTAAGAACTCAGAATTCCAACCTTATAAAGCTGATATTGAAAAAAGAAATCTGGAGGAGAGAAAAAGAAAGTATTGTTTTAGAATATTAAATAAATTAGGCCAAAAGTAGCCACCAAAAATATCTTCATATGTTTCATAATAAGATTTAGCCATTCCAGAGAGCTGTAAGTACTTTTCTCAGGTCTTCTGTTTCTATCCAGCCTACAACTGCCAGGGACAAGACTTGAAACTCATCTAATCTAGCACCTTCCTGAACACTAGTGCACTGCCATTCACAAAAGCAATGTTTCATGCAGGCAGAATTCTTTTCTAAACTACCCTGAAACACTGTGAAGTTAAGCTGAAGAAGGAAAATGAGTGCCATGGCAAAGGTTCATGGTGGCTGAGAACTTGATTAGATATGAGAGAGCTTGTAAAAAAAATAGGGGAGGACGCAACAGAAAACAAATGGAATGCAGAGATAAATACCTAAATATTATGGCTCAAATTCTTCCAGTGTCTGTACTTTGGGTTCTTGTTTAGCAGAATGTTGTGCAATATTTTTATTTTTCCTGTGGAGCTGAGAATCGTTTTTCCTTCTCTCTTTCTACATCTTTGTGCTGCCTTTGGCATAACGGAGAAAACAAAGTTAATAACAAAGAAAGGACAAGATTACTTTAAAATGTTTTATTGTCAATTGTAATTCAGCTTTAAATGGACTCTTGTCAGTTAGGGAATTGGTCTCAATTATACTTTTTCCTGAATGTGAGAACACAATGTGAACTGCAAAATACAAATATCAGTGTTGTGTGAGCTGTCCTATGGGATCTCCCCTTTCCCTGTTCCATCCTCTTTGGAGTGCTTTAGTTATGGTCCCATACTTCATGACTGCTGTTTATCTGCAGTCTCTTCTAAAGAGAAGAGCTGTGAACAAAATGGGTGAAGGTAAGGAGGAAAAGAAATCTCTCATCTGTGGCTATCCCTGTGTGCTTAAAGCCATATATATTTTTCTGTTCCGCTGTTTTCTGCTAACCAAATTTTTAAAGTATATTCAGTGTCTGCTATAATACTGAAATGTCTCCAATAGCTCATCATCAGCTAATACTAATTTTAATCTTTAAATAAAGGATAATACTTCTGCTCTGGCTTTTATTATGTACACACAGCTCCTAAAAATGCCTCCAAATTCACCTGCAAGTATCTGTACTTGCCATAACACTGTCTAGAGAACTCCAGAAGGTATGTGTAGATGTAGGTACTGTAGGTAGTACTAGTCTTGGGAAGAGTGGAGGGGAGGAAGGTTGTTAATATTGAGTACCACTCACTAATTTCACTTTTATCTTCACACAAACAGGCGAAAGTGCCAAAATAAAATTACCAACGGATCAGACCTCGGGCCAAACTGATTTTCAACGCAAGCCAAGGATGGTTCAGAAGAGCAATAGAGGAAGTCTGACCTATCCTTATTCTGGTGAAAGACTAAATACAAATTATTAAAGAGAAGTATGGCTTTGGTACTCAACACACAAAGATAATTTTAAAGAATGATGAAGCATTTCCTAGACACTCATCTCTCAAAAAAATGATTCATTGCATTGATAGAAATTCCAAAAATACAACAAGAAAAAATGATCATATTCAATTTGTAAAAAGAAACTAAAACTGTAACTGAAGGTGACAGAAGAAGCTGGCTGATTGGACTTGCAGTATAGTCACTACTATAACGCTGCAGAAAATGTAAGGTACATGTCTGAAAGAGTAAACCCAGCTAGGAAACAGTAACTACAGTGGAGAATAATAGAGAGACTAGGATTTCTAACAGTGCAGTAATAGAGGTATTATAAATCAGTAAATAAATAAAAATATTCTGCCAAAATTTTATCCAAAGGTCTTTTTACTGAAGTATCTCAACACGAAGAATGCAGAACACGCACCTTCAGTTTTAGCACTTTCCATTATACAGCTATGTAGCTTTATTTCAGTCTTAGTACCTGCAATGTAACAAAACGTCATGATCATATTTTATTTATTCTAATTGAATTCATAATGTTGTCTTTGTTTGGAGTGCAACTGCTGAAAATAGAAAGTCTAAAATTATCCAGCAGGCCAAGGAAATATTGCCTTGACTGGCAAGCAGAGGAAAACTAATGTAATCACAACAGAGTTGGAAATGTGTGAACTACAGACATTAGAAGTGAGGTAGTTGAGACTGGAAGAGAATTGATGAGGGTAGTGTAAATGGGGTGTTGAATGACTTAACCACTTCCCTGCTTTCTTTTGTTTATTTTGGCACATAAGAAGTCTAGCAAGCTTAACCAGAAGCTGATAAAATCTGAGTGTGTGGCTAAGATAATAGACAATGAAGTAGACAAAACCAGGTATAATACACATTATTACAGAGCATCGATAAAATTGGCCAAATTATCTTTGTTTCATATATCACAGTGTAGACACAGCAGCAGACTGTGCCATGGTAACACTGCTTGCTTTTCACATCAGTCCTTTTCTTGTTACTGGTATACTCAGAATACATATTGCTCTGAATGCTCCAATTTACTCTGCTCATCTGATCAACATCTTGGTGTTTTGTTCAATTGTCTGACTTTTTCCAGAGACAAAAAAAAAAAAAAAAACAGAGACTTTTTCCCCCTGTAATAATAATGAAAGTTCATGACTGCTTTCAAACGAAAGTATGTCAATGGATGTTTCTTTATTGACTGGAGGTGTTTGGAAAAGGGAAGAGATTAGTAGAGTGGAGGGGAATCATACTGCAGATATCTAACAAGGGAGGATAGGCAAACTCCCTATATCATTGACAAATAGATGGGCTCCCCTTGAGGAGCTCTTAGGAGAATAGAATTACTCTCTTTGAACAATTTTGAAGCATTTTATTTACTTTCTGCCACTTCCTTCCAAACAACCCCCAAGCTGCTGCAGACCTAAATGAAAGTCACCGGTAGTTCTTTCTGCTGCTGAATTGGATCTCAAAGCTGGATTTTTAATTCATTTAAAAGGACAGGTCTGAATCCCAGAAGATGCTGAGTGCTCTCAGCTTGATAACTTCGTAGATTCAGATAATCACTTAGTAGCAGTACAGAAACAATTTCTTTTGGATTACTTAGTCTGACATCTCTTCCTTTCTCTCTCTTAAATCAACTCCTCCTCATCCTGTTCCATCTCTCCTCAGACTGTTTCATCCTCCTTACTATCTCTACACAACCTCTCTCCTTGCTTTTCTCTTCTGAATTCCACATCCCTAAGAATAACAGCCTCTGTGTTCATTCTTTTCCAGGATAGATGGGAATTAATGGGAGACTCCTGTAGGGGTGGGTTTTCTTCACAGAGATTTCAGTCTCAATAATCGGTTGAATGATAACAACAGAGAGACAAGAAGTATCTGAGAGACACTTCTAGTCAGAGTAACACAGTCAGTTCATACCCTCTGCCAGGGCATGGCAAGATGCTGTACACACCAATATATTGCTTTTGTCATTGCTCTGTAACATTTTGAAAATATTTTGAAAATGCCTTTTTTAAAGGCTGAAGTCATGTGTCTAAAGAAAATAATATATTTTATACTACGTAAAAATATAGGTTCATTTAAAAAACCTGCATTATATTCTATCAAGACAAAATTTTACCATTAGGCAGTAAAAATACCAGGAGCTTCACAAAGGTGCACAAGGGTAGGACTGTGGCAGAAAACAGCATTTTAACAGGAATGTTTCAAACTTCTAATGTAATCTGAATTAAACCCATTTTTAGATTTCTGTAGCTAAAGACTTAAAGTTTAAAAAGAAAATTGTGCCAGCCTGCTGTAGAAGCTTATTTCAGAATTACCTATCTCTGTGATAGTCTGTGTGAATTATATATAATTAACCAGAATTTAAAGGGATAATAGCAAATATAAATACAAGTGACACAAGTGGAGAACTGTCTTTCAGCAAATATGCATTATTTTATTCACTAATTCAATTATTAGAATAGAGAATTTGATAACCATTTTTCCTTCATCCATCTTAATTTTCTAAGCAGCTCATTAAAAAAAATAGTGCTGTTTCTTATTCATTATAGTGAGTTTCATATGTTAAACAAAGACAGACCAACCTTAAACCTTTTGATAAATATGATGCTGTGGTAACTACAGCATTCACTTTATATCCCATTTCTCCAAGTTCCTGTCAGCCAGATGTCACTTGCAATGCAAACACTAGAAAAATATGAAATAATAATTTCATACATCATCTATGCAAGTACGAGCCAGTCAAACATTCAATACAAATTCAAACTGCTACTACACACAAAGCAAATATCATCCAAATAATATTTAGAATGATTGAAAGCCTTTTGATTTGGAAGTGTATTCTCTTAAGTTAAGTGGTCCCCAAGACCATCTACAAAATTCAATTGTTTCATTTTAAAATGTTTTCTGCCCAAAATTATATCAAATCCTAATGTCTCAGTAGAAACATATGGGATTGGATTGCTGACTGGGCGTCTGATGTCAAAGAGGAATCTAATTTTCCAATGGCATTTCCTCATACTGTCTCACCAAAACACAAAATTGATAAAATTTTAATGGATATTTTTTCAGAGCAGGACATTACCCCTTGTGCTGGGAAATAGTGCAGGAGAACACCATGTAGATACAGAAAGGCAATGCATAAGAAAACACTTTGAATAAATATTCATACACAGAACAGGCCTTACATTCTGCATTTTTCTTTTTCAATTTTAAATGTAATTCAGACACTAAATTTTGCAGTAACAAGAATATCTCCCTCCCCTTCCATTTCCAGGATTTTTTTTTGTTTGTTTGTTTTTTTAAACAAATTATCTCCTTTTAAGATCTAGGTGCTGTACATTACTTAGAAGGGCACAGCATTAGTGTTATACTGGAGTGACATTCAGCATAAACAAAACTCTCTGTTGGTGGAAATATATTATTAAATAGATATTTTATTCAATTACTACAACACCGAACAATTCATATAAACAAAATGATTCGTTAAGTAACTCTTCAGCAAAAATTATAGTGATGAAATAAATGAAATATCACCTTTCTGGATCTTGTGGTGCTAAGAACTGCACACAAACATAACTCCTAAAGCTATGACACAATACAAAGTGACAATGACTATGTTCTACCTGATGACAAAGGAGTTCAGCTAGAGAGAAAGGTATTCATTAACTTATGTTATCACTCAGTAATAATGTAAAATTTGTATGGCAGTGTGTTATTTAAAACATGTTCTCTGAATCATTTTCCTTTCTATCATCTCTGGTCATTAATCATATATTTCATAATGCATGTCAAATTTTATAAGTGAACAACTGAAAAAATAAAGTTGTGGGGAAAAAAAACCCCACTAACCCTTGTAAATTACTTGGAATTACAGTGATAATATAACAGTGTAATAGTGAACAGGATTGACTCAGCTTCCCAGGAAGCATTTTGTGTCATTTATTCAGTTATTTACAGGTGACTGATACAGAGAAGAACAGCACTGATGCTGCTCCTATATCTGCTGTCATCAAGACTTAAAGCATTTAAAAGCTTTAATAAATATCTAAGTAAAACTTGCAGAACATTAAATAGACCACAACAAAGAAGATCACAATGATGAAAGTAGAAAGGTTTTGTCTTGTGGGGAAAAAAGGGCCTGCCCACATCACACGCCAAGTCTGACATAGGTTAGCATGAATCTTTCTTAGCCATCTGAAAAACATCAATGAAATCTTCAAACAGGTTAAATGCTAGGGCTGGTCATATAGGCAAAGACACCTCCTTAGCTACTTTCTTTCAGAAATGCTCAGTTCTACTTCACTCCTCCGAGGCCAGAGCCATTGTGAAAAAATGAGTAAGTTCCTCTAGGTTCACTCTAGGGTCTCTTCCAGTTAGCCTCGGTAAGTGACTTCTCTATATCTAAGTCAGTAAGGTGCTTTTGCACAGTAAGCAATGCTAGAACTTGATAGGACATAGCGTCTGCAAACTCCGACTGGAATATAACCAATTTTTTTAACCTTATAACTATGTATGGACCATCAGTTCATCACACCCCTTCCGAATGCTCTCACTTCTGCCACAACAGCCTGCCAGGTTGCCACATTTATTCCATATTCAATGCCAGTCACTTTTGCTGCTCTTCCAGTTCAAAGGAATTCCCCTTTCTAGCTTTAAAAGCAAAAGAGGAGGAAAACCAAAATTGAGCTGGATGCTTTTTCTCCAGTATGTGATTAAGAGAAACAAGAACCCTTCCATTCCTTCCCCTTCTTCTTGCCCTCTTATAATCCCTGCAACTAGAAAGGTGCCTCCATTCCCCATTCTTCAAAAGTAGCAGAGAAGACCTGTTTGCAGTGTGCAGAGGTTCAACTGGGAACAATAGTGAGTGCAGAGAAGAATTTCCAAAGGGGACTGAAATTCTCCAATGTTCAGTAAGCTCTGTATTGACTTGATTTGGCTATTCACAGTAATGAAATCTGAACAGACTTTTGTTAACAAGTCTTCACACCTCTTTTGTTCTCAGCAGCTGAGTTCAGCACACACAGACAGACTATAACGCAGCAACTTTCAGAAGCTTTCTATGCCTCTCTCAAATGGAGCGTGCATTGGTTGCCTAACTGTGCATGAGTACAATGCAGCACAGGCCCCCATCAGCTCCTGCCAAAACTATTACTGGAGGAGATTGCAAAATTGACAGATTTGCCATTCTAAAGGCATAATGGTCTGAGAATGAAGAGGTGAGTGAGATGGCCAATTCTCTCAGCAGACTTTGCTCTGAATCCTAGCTGATCTGCACTAATAGCCCCTGGTGGTTTTGGCCCAGAATAACTCAACTCTTTAATTTTCAAATTGACTTAGGAGTCTACCTCCACCTTTGAAAACACCGCTGAACTTTTTTATATTTCATTTTCACCAAAGAAAAAAACACATCTATCAACACCATAGATATCAGCATCTTTCTGAATTTCTAGAAAACAGGAGTCTGAGACTTTTATCCTTAGTTTGCCCCTTTTTTCTGTGGGAAGATTTCAATTCCCTTAATGCCAGATGAATCCATCTTTTCTAGTTCTCTAAAGCTTTCCAAACAAGAAGTTCAGATTGTTGTCTGCCTAGGAGTCCAAGCCATTCTGGTCATATTCAGAGGATCTAATATAAGGTAGGTAGACACTGGAGCTAATGGAGAGAAGCAGACATAGAAGAATTGCTGCAGTGAAGAATTACCAGTGGCAGTATAAATATCTGGTGCATTTGTGCAATAACAGTATATCTTGCCTCTACTCAATGACACATCCCCTTGCATAACTCACCAGTGGTTTCCTACGGCAGGCATTTCATTAAATAAAATCTGATATTATTACATTATTATATTATTATTATTATTAGTCCTTCACGTAATGACGAGGGAGACTTGCACACAGATGTACACTGTTGGTTTCCACAAGCTGGACCCACTGAGACACAACAAGGATAAATTATACAATAAATACTTGGTTGCAATATTTACTCTTGAAAATGTGCATTTGGGTATAAGTTGATCTCACATCTCTACTCTCATTGTGGAAAGGCTGTTTAAATGCATCTGCATCTCCAAGACAAAGTACTTGTTACTTACTTCATGCTTGCACTATACTTTGAGGAAGCAAAAAGCTGTGTAAGTGCTAAATACTATTAACATCATCCTCTTCTATTTTTCTCTTTCAGCTTTTAAGTGAATATAGTGCCTGTGAAAGTCGTTGGATTGACAGCCCTGAAGACTGAAATCTAAAGTGCAGCACACCTGCTGAGCCAAACAGAACTAAAATATAGAAAACCTCTCACCAAGTTTTAAATACATGCTTCATTTAGTTATTGTTACATGGCTAGGTGTAATGCTAATACTGAAAGATTTGTTACTCCCATGTATTTGTTCTGGCTCAAATTTGTCACTGGCTGAAATTCTATTTTCTACTTTCAAAAATTATTTCTTGCCAATGTGAAACACACAAGAGACTGCTTCTCTACCTTCAAAATCCTATATTACAATGGGATGCTGTGGAAGCACAACTTCATGCTACTGCAGTTGGGTACAATGCTGAATCCCGGCATTCCCTGTGCCCATTACAGAAAAGAACTTTAGCTAATCTCATACGGTTTTAGTACTGACCACACTAAGTGCTTAGCTGCAGAAATGCCATTCTGTGTTATAATCTAGATCTGAATCTTTTAACGGAAGAGCTGCTCCTTTAGTCTTCTAAGAAAGATCCATAAGCCAATAACAAAGCTAAAATTCAAGATTTCCTGAGAAAGGGAGATTTTTATTTTTATTTAAATCCCCGAGAGTTCTAGGATTGTATGTATAACTACTGAAGCTTTTGTTTTTTCTTTTTCTTTTTTTTTAAGATCATGTTTGTTAAAGATATATCTTTCCTTCTGAAAATATCTCTGTACAAATACACTTGGTTTTCTTGTAAAGTCTGCTCCAGTTTCAGCTAATACTAGCAATCCTTCTACATTCCTGCCAAGCCTCCTTTCTACGAGTGGGTTTGATGAGTTACACAAACATTTACCAGCTGTAGGTTTTACACTCTCCTGTTATGCTCTTGGTCTATTTACTTCCAGGTGGGCCTGTTTCAGATTTAAAGTAAAAAACCGATCCCCATTAAGTAAAAAGAGCACATCAGATGCAGAATACCAGTAGTGTATAGAGCTGCTACTAACACCTGCTGTATTCAGATACTTCTAGAATATTCCTTCATTTGCCTTGGCAGGTCCTGAAAAGCAAATTTTTTGCCTGGAGCATTTTCGCTCCTGAGTAACTTCAAGACTGAGTGCTTACAGAAAGTTATTCCTTAGCATTTCATGTTACTTTTCAGTTCAGGAAGTTTCTCAGGGTTTCTTGTCAGGGCAGGCCAGTCTTTTATGATTTTCAGCCTGCAATGCTGTTCCTTTCTATTTCATCTTGACTTAACATCATTAGTCTCCTTTCACAGAAACCTAAGCATTCTTTTCCTAATTTATCTAGATGGTACTCTGACAGCAGCTCCCTTGATCAAACTTTGCCATTTATGTCTCTTGTGCAGTTAATCATTCTCTGAAATGAGATTTATAGTAAAAAAGAATTAAATCAAGTCTGACTTCCTTTAAATTTCTTGACTTTTGGGGATCCTGGATGTTCACTTAGGCCAGACCCTTTGGAGACACTGCTTTCTTTCATTTACTGAACAGATAGGGCTATTTTCCTGTATTGGAGGGTCACAGCTGATTCAGTCATTGGTGAAATTAAGTAGAGGTTTAAGTGATGCAGGTATGAAACAAAGATATTTTGCTGTTTTATAGTTTTCCTAATAAGTATCTATCCTTCTTTGTTTCTGGATGTGTACTGAAGGAGAGAAAGTGGCCACATGGTGATTTTCCTTGTCTTTGATTCTTGAAATAGTTCTCAGTTATGCAAAACATCCGTACAGAACTGCACACTCTCAGCTGTCCTCTTTCTTTCATATCTTGATTTTCTGTCACTTCACGTGTGAGAATAAGGTAGAAGACAAATGACTTGTTGGAAAGATATACATACATACATATATATAAACTTTCAATAAATACTTTCAACTTTTTCTTTTTTTTTAATCTGCAGTATATTACATGAGGTCTGTTTCTGAATGAAAATACCCAGCTTTTGTAACATAAGACGATCTGTTTCATATAGGCCAAACCCATTCTGTGCTGCCAGTGGATGGTTACAAGTTATAGACTTAGTCCCTTATCCCAAAGTGTCTGTGGCCTACTTCTTAAAAGCCTAAAAGACCAACCGTGGTCAACATCTCCATTTCTCTGACCAGTGGAAGTCTCCACTTTACAAATAAACCTCATCTGTGAAGGAAGAAAAACTTTTCATCAAATTGAAATGCCAAAATGAACTGCTCCAGAGGAATAAAAAATACCACAATAATTAGAACCTTTCAACCTCAATGTGAGGCACATTTCTTTATGACTTTGCTGGCATAAACATGGATATAAGATAAATCCTAACTTCACTTAAACAAAAAAATGTTATTGATCACTATCTCCCACCTTGGAGAAATGTACAAATTAAAAATGACACACAATAGGTGTGCAGAACTTACTTGGTTCATGGCCAGAAGGTGAACAGGACGTTATACGAATGTGTGTGTGTGTACGGAACAGTTATAAGATTATATGCAGATCTAAAAATGTACAGATCAGTTTAAAAAAATAAAGTAAAAACTACACTAATACCTTTGTGATATCTCACATGACAGATCTGTGTAAGTGGTTAAGCCATAAATGATCATCCAGCTTTGTCAAATATCACTGATTTTTACAAGAAATAGGTTTACAATCTGCTAAATTGAAGGCAAATTGTCATCCATATTCTTATAGTACAAATGGTTGCATTTAAAACATGTTCCTGCTCTTGGGTCTAAAGCATTACAAGACCAAAATGTTCTGTATCTCATCTCAGATTTTCAAACAATCCCATATCCAGGCTATATATAGATATATTCTTGCTTTTCAATCTCTTAAAAATCAATCAATATTAATGTGTCTGCCTTAAACTTTTAAGGTCATTGTCTCTCTTCTGACATCTTTAACTACATCAACATCACATTATATCATTATAGACTCATGAAGCAACGTACTTTTACATTTTTGCAAGATAATACCTCTTTTGTGTTTCAGTTTTTATCATAATATAAATCTTGATATGTGATTTGCATATCTTTTGTTTAGCAAAGGAGACTCCCCCATTTAAGACTTTGTCATTTTAATACATCGACTTGAAAGTGCTTGACTTTTTAAAGAAAATGCACCAAAATATTCCAATTTATTCTTCAATTGAAGTGGCTGCTGCATCAGTAAATTAGTAAATTCCCTTAACAATACACTTGCTAACAATTATAGTCTGCCTGCCTTGGGCTCGCTTGACAGTAGGTCTGCCATCTGTTGAGAAGTCCATTCATGGGTTTTAAAGGGCTACTTAAAGGCTTTTATTTTAAACATAACAACACATCTCTTTTCTCTTCACCCTTACCACCACTTATTCTATCTTTCCTGCCCTCTGTCCATCTTTCTTCCCACCCTGCTAAAGAATACTTGTATATTCCTGGTACTGAACAGCTTCTCTGCACCAGCAGTCACATCAAAGCTCACAGGGGCGTTCAATTCTGAGATGTCTGGCCCATTTTTAACAGCTGAGGTGGACAAGCAGAAAGGAGGGAGGATACTTGTGGAGAGGGATGGACAGAAATGAACAGGATCAATCAAGAGATTCAAAAGCAGCTGTGAAGGAAACAAAATCAAGAGGATGAATGGGAAAGGGCTGCTAGGAGCCCAAGCTCTGGATAGATGGATATTTCATGAATTCCTTCAATAAATAGGGATCCTCTAGGGAAATTCAACACCTGGCAATCTTAGTGGATAGCGGTGCTGCAAATAAAGCATAATGTTCACCCCTCTGGTAAATTCAAGCAATTAAACCCCTTTAAAAAAAAAGGCTCTCTTAGGCTTTCTGCCCAGTAAACTCAGAGTGAAAAGCAACTTTAATAAATGTTATAAATCTCACCTCTGAGCCAACAGGAAATTCAAATGTTTGCATGCAGAGGAACCAGGGAGCTGCTAAAACAAAAGGTAAATGCGTATATTGGAATAGGTTATGCCAATTCTCTCAGTGGACAGCAGCAGAAGTATCGGTCCCAGAGAGACATGACAGATTTTTGAAAGGTTTCCTTCTGGTGCCATCTCTGTGTTACAGAGTTCTCCTTTACTTGAAGTGGACAAATCTACCTAGTGATGACTTTGCTGACTCACTGAATTCAGGATTACTTCTTATCATGCAACACTATTGGATGGTAATTTTGAATTTCAATGTTGTGGGCATAAAACTAAACAAAAAAATAACAACAAATATCTGTAGTTTGTAAAATGAAAAGATCAAAGAAAAGAGACTGCGGAGAATTTTTTTATCAACAGCCAGACAAGGGGTGTTACTTTTAATAAACAGTAAGAATTTTAGGCCATTATGAAGTATGAGACGCAGTCTCAGCTGTGTTTCTCATTTCCTCTCTTGCCTTTACTGCTGTTATATAAAGCTCTGTAGTGACGAAAAACATTTATTGAAAAAATCTGAGCACACCGTTTGGGATTATGTTACTTCATCTGCTTGGAGCCAATGAGAAATATTTCTTTCTCCACCCACTATAGTGCCAACAGCTCCAGGCACATTCTGTGTATGGGACAAAGCACTGGGCAGAGATGCACTTGCGTAAGTGAATAAGGACTTTGTAACTAGATCTGAAGATCATGCACTGTTGTTCATTTTCATTATTCTTTTTTAAAGCCATACATAAGCATAGACAGAGCTTCGTGCAAATTCTTCTAAAGTGAATTAAAACCAATATACTTTTGGCAACATACTCTGTGAGAAAGAGGTTTTCTGAAAAATTTCTGGTAACAAGGTGTCTACCAACAAATGAATACAGTAATTTTTGTGTACAGCTCTCTCTACAAACTTATGGAAGTACAAAATACCAGGAAAATTAAGTAGAGCAGAAAGCTGGGTCAAAATAAGTTGTATTTGCTGTTTTAGTTATTCACAGGAATAAAAAAATAGACGTGTTCATTAATCCTCACTTAATTTTGGGGTCCTTTCAGGTAGGTAGAGAGAGTCAGTATGAGAGAAGTCTCCAGAGAAATCTCTTCACCAGTTTTGAGAAAAGCTGAGAATTAATTATTTTTTTACAAGATGGGCACAAGGAACTAGTTCATCTTTGTTATAATGATTCCACCTGTGGCTTTCCACTCACAGCATTTTCCTTTAGGGGATTATCAAGATTATTAGTAATTACTAATAAGTCATTATTACAAATAATGGTAATTGTAGTATCATGTGAAGACCCTAGCCACAATTACTGTGGAAAACTGTATGAACATAGTGAAGATCAAGGCTTTGCAACACCGCATTGCAATTGTATAAGAGAAACTGAGTAAGCACAGAGTTATATTCCAGAGAGCACAATACTGATAGCTGTTCACCCCCAGAATGCCAATGGCAGGATCAAATCCAGTATTTGTGTGCAGACCAACAAATAACAGATCCTAGCAACAGTTCTTCTTTTAAAAGAAAACAGTATTTTTTTTTTTCTATTTGTTTTTTAAGTTTTGGGAGAACTAGTAGAACCATACAATCCCATCCCTGGACCCAAAATGTTCTGTTAGTGTGACATTCCTGATTGCAGTAAGTATTGCCTCTAAAAAACAGGGCAGATTACGGCACCAAGTGGATCATAGATGCACGGAGAATAGTTCAGCCATTACAAATATTCCATAAGAGGACAAAAAGGATTTTTTACAGTCCCGTTGGGTTTGTCTGTCTCCCTTATTCAATAGAGTTGTAGCTTTTCATTTATCAGACTTCCAGAATAATTAGTAAAGCCCTTTCTGTTAGATGTTAATTAATATTAAATGTGCACTCAGAGAGGACCCAATTTTCCTACTATTTACATTTTTTTTCCAAAGGTTTTATCTCACAAAAATATACCCTCCCTTCTCTCTTTACCTCTTCATATTAGCTCTACAATCCTTATCTATCATCTTTCAATTTTCACTCATGATAGGACTCTTCTAAAAGTATTCTGTTGATAATTTCTGATCTGTTTTCTTTTTCCACTAAGAAAAGCAGAATTGCATTTATAACCCTTGAATTTTATATATAACTTCAAAACTTTAGTCTAAACTGAAGATGTCAACTAAAATTCAGTAAGGTTTTGTTTTTGAGGAATGTCCTTTTCTCACTATAACATGAAATCCAAAGACATCCATCTCTAACATATATTAGACACCCATCTAATATATATTCACTCACCTAAGTATGCATATACGTATACTAAATACACTTATCATTACAAATGGGAATATGCTTCTGAGAAAAAGAAAGGATCTTTATTGCTCTAAGAAATGATATCATTGAATTGAAACAGTTATCCAGAATATTCCACTGAAGCTATGAAAGCTTGGATAGTTGTATTTCAAAGAAAAACATTTCCCAATATAACATCTATAGCTGTGTTTGTTGATGGAGGTCACAGTAAGAAGCTCAGCACTATCTCAGCAAAGGTGACCAGAAGCACTCTGCACAGAAATATTGTTCCTCCTGCATCAGATGAGGAATTGCAGGTCAGATCCTTGCAAGCACGTTCATTTAAGAGAAGAAATTATTTCTGTAATACTATATTTATGAACTTAAACACAGTCCAAAAATCACAGAAGCTAGTTATCCAGCCTCTTTATTGCTCCGGCATTGTATCTACATAATTTCTGGTACAATCCATTTGCAGCTGAATTTCAATATACAGATCTAAATTGTTGGCTGTCAACCCCCCAAGTATTGGTTTGTGTGAATTTAGTAACAGTGTGGGGCTAAAGAAGACAAGCATTCAAGGCTGGAAACATCTATTGGTCCCACAGCACTGTGCCAAAACTTATATAATGTACAAAGCAATAGTCAGTTAGGCCAGATCTATTATCTTAAGAACAGAATCTTTTCAACACCTTATGCCCAAATATTAGGTAGGCCTGATACCTTATCTATTTGCCTAGAAAAATCTACTGTTCAGGTCTTGTGTGTTGTCCGGTCCTCACTATGGAGGGAAAGAAGTACATCATGGAAAGTTCTAATCATTTCAGCTACACAGTTTTGGAGTTGGTTTGCATGTTTAGGTTTTTAAACTAGGTTTCCATCTTTCTTTTTTTCTGTTGTGGAAAGAAAAGTAACATTATATAAAAAATCTGCTTTACATATGAAATTCTGTATGACAATACTTGGGAATTTTTCAGTTTTGACTCATGAAAATTATTTTGATGTTACATGCTTTCACTTCCATGTGAAAGTTCAAGATACTTCTCAGGATTTTCAAGACCCAAGCATATTTCCTAAAAGTCAAAATGAAATGCAAAAAATACTATGTTGAGAACTAAGCCACAAAGACATTTCAGAGTTTGCCTGTTTCTACTAACTGATGCAAACCTAGTGCCCTTATTCTACAGCAGTCATTAAAATGGGCATAAGGGATGTTCATTGTTGCTGTATCAGATCCTGTTCTGCCTTAAGCATTTTTGCTGGGTCCTTAAGCATTAAGTTAGTCAGAGAGAGTATGACAGACAAGTTCCTATTTCAGGCTTGAAACAGCACCTGGAGGGCCAAGACCCTTCACAGTTTAATAGTGGACAGAGAATCACAGGAGTGATCAGGGTCATGTGGTAGGTGAGGCAATCACTGGTACTCAGATATCAGATGTCACGGTGACAGCTGTAATAACCAGGGCTTTCTTCCTTCTGCAAGAAAATATCCACAGAATATGGTGCATACAGTGCTGCAATATGTACCTCTTCTACTTGTGTTTTGTGCTGTAAAAATTTTAACTCCTGAAGGCTCACATTGCTAGAACAGGACAACCAACTTGCACAGCACATTACAGGGGCAGAGTGACAGAAGAGCTTTTCTTAAAAAATCTTGAGTATGCAGCAGAAAAGTTATTAGATGCTTGTTATGGACAATTCATTCATCTGAGATAGAATAATTTAGTTCTTAAAGGATGCCAAAGAGACAGCTGGCAGTGATGAACAGAACAGCTTTCTATCTGCAGCAAGTGTACATCATAAAACAGACGTCACTGGATTAAAAAGTAACCTTAAACTGTTTAGTGTACACAAAGGCAGACTACTCAAAACACTTCAACAACGATTTTAAATCTCAAGTTGGAGGCCACTTTCAACCTTCAGGGAAGCCTTCTCTATTCATAAGGAGCTTAACTAATCATAACTTTCCATGACTTATCAGAACGGGATGCAGCGTGTCGCAGCATGATAACTGAGCACTGGAAATGTAACAAAAGACGCCTTTCTAATAAAAATAATGGTGAGACTAAACCCCAAATTTTAATCTTTGAACTTGATGGGGGAAAAACATCCTGTTACTCATTAAGTGTTTCCATTAGCATGTTGGGCAGCTCCTGTTCATGCTGCTGAGAGATGTGCAGGGCAGCGCGTGAATCAGGAAAAGAACAGATTTCAGTCCCAGGAGGCTGTGCTGGGTGCATCATAAAGAAACAGAGCAGCCCATAGCAGACACACTTATTTTTGCAGACAGCTAACTACAGAATAATTAAGTCTACTTGAAACATAATATCACTTTCAGTTGACCTAATTGCTCAGTATTAGGAGCCTGGTGTTTATGAAGACACGTCATATTTGTTTTTTAACATGCTAAACACGCTACTTGTATGACAGCTTCAGAACAAGGGTTAAATGGAGTCCAAAATGGACCAGATTTCTATCTGTATTTTCTTCAGTGTAGTTCCAGATGCATTAAGATCTCAGCAGAGACCTGCAAGTATTATATTCGGCTTGCTTTTATCTTCCAGAAAAAAAAAAAAGAGAAAAAAAAAAACACCCAAAATGAAAGAATGAAGCAGTGCCAAACACTACAAGAAAGGCTTAATAAATAGTGCCCAGGGTTACAATGTTGCTCTTATTTGCCCTGAAATATATCACTGAACTTCTGTATATTCATATTTGTTTACATTATAAATGTACTAAATGAGCTAATTATAGTGATCATAATTTACAATTAAAAACAAACAGTTAGAAATTTCAAAGGCTTTCAATATCTTTTCTTTAATCATTCACCCAGGCTCAAAATATGCATTTTTTAGATTAAAGCATTAAAGTTGCTAATTATATTCTCAGAACTAACAATTATTTCTTTACCCTTTTACTACCTTCTTCTGGCAACAAAAAAATGTCAGCACTGATTTAATTTTTTGTTATTACAGGATTAAAAGAAGTTTCTAAAATGCAATTAAATGTGCCCTATAGCTATAGTAACTTTTCTATCAGCATCCAAAACCTCTTCACTAAAACAACAGCGTAAAAAAATTATTCAGACTTTCTAGACGTACTTTTTTCTCTTTTTATAACACATTCCTTTGGTGATTATCTCCAATGACAACTCAACCATCTTAATGAGACTCTGTGCACATCTAGATTTTGGTGAAAGTAGATTAATAGGAGAAAATGAAAGTTAAAGAGGCTGTTAAGAGTGCAAAACCCTACACATGTCAAGCACTGGTTCTTCACCTTTTGAGCTCGGTTCAAGTTCACCCTGAGGCCCTAAGGGAAAAGTTCAATAGTCTCAGCTATGTCCCTACTTGATATATCACAAAATCAATTACTTTATGGTGGTACATTTGGTAACCTATGCTCAGACAGAATCAAGTTTTTTCCCACCGGGAATTCACCAATTATCTACTCAGTGAATTATTTTCAGATAAAACAGAAATACCTGCTGTCAGCAGGAGCTTTTCATTGTACTGCCTACCAGTTTAGCAGCTGATGTGTTTTGGAACAGTGATGTTGCATTTAGCCCGTGCACCATTAGCCACCGTGCTGTCACAGCAATGCATGGTGACAGAACACCAACACATGATTCAATGCCCAAAGTTGCATTGGTTTGGGAAAGAAAAATAGTCATTGCAAGAAATCAAAATCATGCTAGAGGAAAATTGTATCAAGGCATTTTATTAAAAATTCTGCAGTTGCTCGAGGAGTTAGCTTGTTCTAGACAGCCCTGAATGGTAAACTCTCAAGCTTAATACTCAGCTATAACCACGATTTGCTAATTGCCATCAGCAGCACGCGTGGCCCAGGACACAGGCACACTGTGATCTGCAGTGCTTGGAGCGCTCTCTGGTCTATAGTGTGTGCTACTTTGTATGGGATGCCTGTTGCTGGAGTTGATATATTTATGTTAATTACTTAAAATTGTTTCAGATCTAAATACATAGAGTTTTCATATAAGTGAATACAAGTCTGAATAACAAATACAAGCCACTGAGTGGCTTAGACTGCACTCTGTATGCTGGAGCCTGGCTGTTGAAATCAATCCCCATTCATCACAAAGGACCATTTCATACCTCCCAGTGGTCTGTCCAAACTAAGGCCAAACTTTGCTTAGTCTAATTTTCACTGGTCAGAATTTTGTTTCATAAAACTGCCATCAACAAAATAAATCTTAACCAGCATTCTTTGTTAGACTTAGTTAACAGCCTACACAGAGATGTTTTCAGTCCCTGAAAAGGATTTCTCGATCTAAGGAACAAGGCACATGGCCAGCAAGTCAGCATTAACACTGTCTATGTTGTAGTTATTTTGTAGACTGTAATATTCTTTAAAAAGACATCTTTTGGATAAAAATACTGATTAAAAAAAATAATAGACAATTAAACAGATTTTTATGTTGTTTTCTTTAAAATATAAATGCCCAGAAATGAGCAGTGAAAATGACAGGGGCCTAATGGGAAATACTGACATGCAAATATTAAGACAATGGCTGCCCCAGTAAAGGATGCTATAATAGAATCATAGAATCACCAAGGTTGGAAAAGACATTTAAGTTCATTCAGTCCAACCACGCACCTATCACCAATATTTCCCACTAAAATATGTCCAAGCCAGATATTAAAATAATAAAAGCAGGACAGATCAGGACAGATAGAAATACACGAAATCAGGATTCCTATTTACCCTTCCATGTAAAACAGGAATAGGACATTCAGTGTCACTGAGTGGATAAAAACTTTAGAACAGCATAAGAATGACTTACTTTTAGTCATGTTGACTTCTTTCTACTGCTCAGCTAATTCACACTTCTTTATAAAATTAGGATAATACAATTGTTGTCCCTACCATCAGCTCATTGATGTTTGTGAAGTTTTCAGCTATGTAACAAATAATGCTATTGAAAACAGTAAAAATAAATTAATAATTCCAGTGCAGATTTGGATTACACTGGATGGCACAGTGGACAATAAATAAAGCCTAAGACTATAGACTAAGTGATGACACTACAAATGACTGTTCAACGCCTTCCTTATTCCCTGAGCATCATCACTCCTGTACGCAAAATGATGCAAAAATAGTATGTGATTTGTAAATATGAATGCTTTCGTAACACATACCTCAAGGGAAGCTGACTTAAGATTCTAGGTCCATCCTCTACGCTGGAAGTGCTTGATCTTTCAACCTAGATGACTTGCAGTGTGTTTTTTAATAGACTTACAAGCAAGTTATAATTTCCACAGAAGTTACCTGATTATTAAATTGATTGTTTGCAAAATAAATGTGAAAGGCTTTCATTGCTTCTCTAGAGAGATGCAAGAGATTTCATTAGTAACCTTCAAATATGTGAGTATTTAGTGAGTTTCTCATAGGAAAAATGCACTCTGCTAGGAGAATTTTAATTTCTCTAAATGTTACAGTCCTCTAGTAGACTCTATCAACAAGCCCACTCAAAGCTCATGCTTAGTTTACTGCACCTTGCCAAGCAGGCTCTTTCATCAAGAGAAGAAATATGCCCATTAAGACAGTGATGAAGAATGACAGGACAATTCGAAATATCACAAGTGCAGGACCTAATGTACCTGCTCTAAACTAAGAAGGATTCTGGACAGTCATCAGGCAACAGTCTTGCTGGAAGAATTTTAAAGACTGAATGAATTTAAATTATCTAAAATAAAACAAAGGAGTAAGTGTACCAAAAGTTGTAATATGTATTTCAGTTAAAGTGTAGTACTGAACAAAGGGTACCTACAGCTGGTGGAAGAAAGGTGATTTTTCTCTTACAGCGTAGTTGGTATAACACAGCACATGCTTTTTCCTGACAGCTCAGTGGGAATACAGTCTGATATGCAGATGGGTTTGAAAATATATAACCTCAAAGCAAATTTGTGGACAAGATGGCTGCAGCATAAATTTCCCACCTGATATGAAATGAACTGGGATGTGTCAGAAAAGCCAAAGCATGAGATGCTACATCTACCAGAAAGGAGCCTAGAGGTTGTGTTTATCTTGATACTCTCTACCTCTACCTCCTCCTTAGCATTTTAAAACTTAAGAGACAGAGTCAGTTTGTTTGCACTGTGAGTTATTTTAGTAAAATCAGTACCTAGATCACTGTCATGAAAAATATTGTTTCCTGAGTTGCCAGTTACATGTTACCTCCTTCCTTCCAAACATTCACTGATGTGATGCAGGCAATGGGCAGTCTGCCTTCCAGCCAGATATCACCAGCCAGGTCTGTGATCCGATCTTGTGATTTGCCCTACTAGAACCATTCACATCTCTTTAGAAGAGTGGATGGAATTGCTTTCTAAAGTCCATTCTGAGGTATCAACGAAGCTAGGAAGGGATAAAAGGATGCCTGTCTGTCCCAGCATAGCAATCCAATAACCCAGGTCATCATGGACAACGGGTATGTTACAGAACTAAAAAATATTTATAGCAAGGTTCTGCTCAGAGCAAAAGTAGCAAGACTTTGAAACAAAGTGAAACACAAATCATCATCCCATTTGTGTGCTTGCTTTCTTTTAAATATTTTGGAAAATTCAATTTGAAGGCAGGTGTTAGTCACACACGGAAGATTTTCACAGATGAAAAAATTTGTATCTCAGGCTTTAATATGACTACAATTCTGATCTCATTTTCAGGAGAACAACAAAAAATAAGAATAGGAATAAAAGCTCTCCAAAAGGCTCCATCTGTAAAGTAAATGCTAACAGTCATAAGTACTGATCATGGCTAGTATTTTTTGATAATAAAAGTGAGAGCTAAAAATATGCAATTTTTATATTGGGCTTTAAAAGAAAATCCAGCTACATTTTTTACATATGAAACAAATACTGGGTTGCTATGTTTTGAGGACTTTTCTCCAGAACCCTTTAACTACCGGCATGGAATGAAGTTCATTGTGAGCTTTTCCTCCCATTCTACCAGCATGGCTGTGCCTGCTCCCATTGGCAGTGAGTAATAGGCAGTTATACAGTCCACCTGACAGGAAGCGCTCAGGATCTCCGCTGAGGGTAAGAGTGGTGCATGTGGACTGCAGGCAAGCTGAGCTGCCCATCCATGTCCAAATGAAATCATACTGGGACCACCTACGGGTTAGGAGTAACTCAGCAACAATTATTCTCCACATTCACTTGTATTCTTCCATACAGCTGGAATCTGGACATGTAAGATGACATCATACAGGTTTGCACTCCAAACAAATGATTTGTAAACCAAGAGGTTTTCAAATTATGCATGCAAAAATTTCCTGCATGATTCAATATTGTATTATTACAATTTTCAGAAAAGAAAATCCATCTTGTGTAACTGTTGACAAAAAGCAATGAAAAGGACCGTGTAACAGGGGTACTAACACATCTATGTAAGTGAACAGCAACGGAATTTTATGAAGGAATTTCCCAGGTTTCCTGTCTACATTAGTATAGTAGTAGCTTTATCTAGCCTTAAAAAGGCAGGAATCAATTACAGAGAAAGTCCACAGCATAATTAGGAAACAATCAACGCTTATTCTAATGCTGATCTTTTCTTCACTTTAAGCTGCTTCATTGACTTTAATTAAACTTGCCCTAGGTTATGAATCTAGCAAGCTGTAGAAAGATTTAAAAATTAAATAATATGAAAATAGCTCTTTTGTAAGGAGAGTTTTCTCCAGCTTGCTCACCTGTACCACACTTCTGATTTAAAGAATTTTTAAATGATTGGAGATGCTGTATGCGATGTTGCAAGACCCTCTGTTGCTTTTGCTCTTGAATTAAAAGGACCTCCCACTGTCACAGTAGGAATCACAGAACTGTACAATTCTTTTGCTGGTTTCTGACAGAAGACATGAAGCTGCCATCACTAACTTTTACACCAACCTTCCTGGTTACATCTAAGGCCAAATAAAAGGAATGCTGTATACTTTGGATACTGGCAGTTTCCACGTGAATAGTTCAAGCCAAAGTTAAATGTAAATCATGTTGACTGTGCAGGAATAAACAGATGGCCTGTGTCTTGGTCCAACCTGGGTCTGGTTCATGAGAATATGAACATATCCATAGATAAGAATATTAATTCTTAAAACTCGAATTTTCTAGTCAAAAATAGATCTGTGTTAATCAACTGCTCATAAAGAGTAGGTTAATGTGTATCTTCCTATTTTCTGATACGCAATGAGGAGATAGACATGCACAGATAGGTGGATGTAATTCTTTTTCTGCGCTGATTAAAAAAGTTACAATAATCCTAATTAGTTCAGGGAATTCAGAGATTAACTGTGGAAAGCCAAACCAACCTGACTTGCTGAAAGAACACAATTTAAATATTTGCAAATACTGTTTATCTCTCATCTCTACTTTAGATCCCTGTCATAACATCTTGTGCTTCTATGTTTTGCCTGATCTCCCTTTCCACTTTGTGCCATGGTAGCTCTGTTCCCTAATAATTTCTATCCCAATTTTTACTAGATAATTTGTGTCAGATACAGGAAATAATGGTGTTATTAGAGACTCTACATGAGAAGCAAAGAGATAAATTGCCTGTCTGTACCAAATGTCTTCCAAACTAGGAAGTTTATCACCTAATGTTATTAGACAGAGACTCTTACTTGATTAAAATGATAAATAAAAACAGTTTAGGTTAAAGGCATGCCTGAATACATGCAAAATATTAGTAAAGCTCAGGTCTGAAGAGAACCTTTATAGTTTGGTCTAGTTTTGTTTTGAGTTGCTCATGGAGATCTGTTCTCTCCATCTCTTCCAAGAAACATCTTAGACATGCTAATTATACCAGAAGTTCAGTGACACTTGGATCAACTACACATAGCTGCATAGTTTGTAGGTATTATGACTCTGATAGAAAGCATATATTAATATAGTAATTGCTACTTGTTGTACCTGGGGTGTACATGAAATCTTCTTGATGTTGATGAGATTTGAAGATTCTTCCAAACTGGGGAAGTTTGGAATTATACAGTGTATTATACAGTATTATAAAGCGCAAAGAATTTATAAAAAGGTACAGATTCTACTTATGTCAACTCAAACTGTTTAATACCACAACAAAATTACACCAAGTTTATGGACTTTTTCCTTCACCAACATCTTACGGAACATTCCATTAACTTCAATAGATGGCAGAACAGGCACTACAGCAGGAAATTAAGAAATATATTGTACCCAAATGAAAGTGTAGTGGGAATTTAGGTAGACAGAATGTAATTATTCACACTTGTATCTGGATAGAGCACTAGGTTTATATCTCTATTCTGGTAAACATATAATGAGATAAATAATTATCAAGGGTAGCAGGGTTACTGGCTCCCCTCTGAGTCAAAAGACTGAAGAAGCGGTGGCAGTGTTGCAGATTCTGTATTCACTGATAGCAGATTTCTACATTCACTGATGCAGATTGTGACACCAAGAAGCAGTGAAAAAAAAAAAAGGCTTCTCTTGCAAATGCACAGAATTGTAAAGTAACAAAAAATTCCAAATCTTGTAATGAAACTGTATTACATATGGGCAAAGTGGATCCATTTCTGAGGTACAACATGACAGCTTTTTAAGTTTTTACAACAATATGTGACAGGAAGAATACTATATCCAGTTGATACTGTAGGGCGATTTATGGGGGCAGAATGTAATAATATAAATTGAGTTTCAGAAAAGACACCGTGACTAATCTTACAAAAAGTGCTATGAGATGTTTAATAATCCTGGCGGGTCAGAAGTTGTTCTTCAAAAATTCTCTTATGACTGATTGTTATTAGAGTATGTACTGCATTTGGTTCATTTTTCATTTATCTATGTAGTCTAAAACTGCTGTCAAGTACAAATATTTGATTTGTAATTGAATACAACTTTGAAATGGAATAGAGTCTCCGACTCCCGACCAAACTTGCAGAATCATAGAATATTTAAGGTATTAAATGGCCTTTGAAGAGTCATAAGACTCTTCAAATCTGTCCACACCTCTTAAGCTACATGCACCAATTCTCACTGGTGTTTATTGTTCTATTAATCAAAAAACAAAGAAAAAAGTATAAAGTAGCACACTAGAATTCCTTTTCAGAACTCGAAGCAATCTTTCTCCATTGCTTCCCTCTAGTATTTGGGGTTACAGTGCTTATTCATTAAGGTATGAGTGGTAATTTTGAGGAGACTGAAGTGAGCAGAAAGGAGGGGAGACGAAAATGCATATTTAAGGGGACTGACTCACATCCAATAGAAATTAACAGACTATGTTTTACTTACATTTCCTCTGCATTAGAGTCCTAGTGAAGAAGCAGAGCAGCTTCTTGCAGCACTTCTTTTGCTGTAGACAGAAAGGCAGCAATTTTACATTTAAAGTCCTGATCTGAACCTATGTGACTTTGTGAATAGAAGGGAAAGGAACAGACACTTCAGTGTGTCTGATGCCTTCTGTAACACTAAAACATGCAGATCTCCCATTTAATTGTTAAATATGAGGGCTCTGTGCAGGCACAGGGCTCCCTAAGTGGTCAGGCAGAGCCAGGCAACCTGCAGACACCCAGGCCCCCACCAGGGGCCAGGCAGCTGGGCATAGTCCCAGCCCGGAGCACTGACAGCTCACTAAGGCAGGGGTCAGGTCAAGACTAGGCCTGGACATGGGCCTGGGACTTGTCTGGGCTCAGTGGCAGGACAGGGCTGTGGGCGGCTAGGGACTGGCCCTGCTGGGGCCTTGCTGGTAAAGGACTGACAGGCTGAGGGGGGTGATGTAGGCCAGCAAGGACTGGTGGTGTCTTCAGGACCCTGACATTTAAGATTAAAAAAAATCAAGGAAACGAGGAAAAATCTTACACTCACTTTGTTTAAAAGTGATGTTTCTTGTTTTCATTTTGTATTTTTCCTTGCATTTTCCACTCTTTTGTTAACAGTTTAAAATCTATTTAGTTATGGCTTTCAACACTGAAATCAGATTCCAGCTCTTTTTAGTTCAGCATTGTTAATAAAAACAAATGAAAAAATAACATTTGTGCTTTTTCAAAGGCTATCTGAATGGGCTGTGATCCACTTACATGTATCCATTCCTTGGCTTCACAAAGAAACCCAATATTTTCCTAACTTTGGAAAATCTGCTCCACCTAAAGGTTTGGCTGACATTTCAATTTTCATCTCAGGTTTTGGGCTTCCTGTGATGCCATAAAGTTTTTGTTAACAAATCCATGAGTTTCCTTAACATTTTTTTCTCAGAAGGTAAATAGCAAGATATTTGATGTATACAATATGTTAAATTTGGTCCCAATGTCTTTCTTATGGCTCTCCATCTTTTTCACCACAAGATAGAATCTGTGGCAGAGACCACCCAGCAATTATTTTCTCACTGTATTTCACATTACCTCTTTGTTAAACTTAGTCATAGCCTTCAAATCCATAAGGCAAAATATTCCTAGATATTTAATACCCTTGGTTTTCAACCTATATTTAAACCCTGTCTTATCCACTATTTGTACAATATGTTTAGGAATATAAACTCCAACTTACCTCCATTTATTTGCCATTCAAGTATGCTTGCAAAACTCCCAGCTAGCTTCCACATATTTTTAAATCTTCTAGGAGGTGAAACAAATATATCAATTACATTGTATGATTGTTATTAGAGGTGAATAACAATGCATGACAAATTACTTAGGAAACTACTGTTTGCCAAATATCCATGAGTCGTTTGTGTCCTCTTTGTATTTATTCAACGTTTTCCAATCATTATAGTTTTTACTTATTACTTTTGAACTTTTGCACTTCAAGTGTACAATAGTCATTACACAGTCCTTGTAGACTTTGATAAATGTGACTGAGTACATTTTTTAAGAAGTGTTTATTTTTTTTTAACAAGAACATTTGAGCATGTAAATCTGGTGATATTAATGTTTTTCATGGTTTTGATTGTAAAAACCTTTGTAATGGTTTCTTGTAAGTTGCAGCATACTTGGATGCACCAAAATACCAGAACCAGAAGCATCACAGCATAATCAGTATGATGCTGTCCCTGATTATCCACTGTCATGATAGCAGATGTATTAGCTTGGATGCAGAATCACTTGACTGCAGCATCACTCTAATACGCAGCTCTGTGGTAAATATACTATGTTTTCTGGCTACTGTCACAGATTTCTAAGTCAGATCTTTTAGGACTTTTTCATAAATATAAATTCATTTGCATTATATGAACTTTCTTACTATTCTGGGACAAAATGTAAAGACAAGTAACACACAGGACAATCAAAGAAAGGTATTATTCAAAAATTATTTCTATCTGTAAAAACTTATTTGAATTACTGTTTCTGAGCTAGAGATGCATTAAGCAACATGACCAGAAATAGGCTTGACACTCAATAAAATCCATTAAAATAAGGAATGTATTATACATCATAATTCTGTATGCACAAATCTCCTAACTCACAAGAAAGAGAACCAGAAAAAGGTTATTAGGTTATTTGTTAACGTGCGTAAGTGTCAACAGCTGTGATCAACTGGGAAGATGCAGGTGTTACCAATGTATCAGTGCTGTCATACGAGAAAGATGACCAGCAGAAGCCTTAAACAGAAAGTTAAAATTGTTGAAATTCCCCACCAACCACTCCCTTTCAAGTATTCTGCAACTGATTTAAGGCTGGGAATGTGACAGGAGGAAAAAAAAACAAACATAATAACAAAACCTGACTAACTTAGTACTTAATTTAGGTGCTAAAATATTCGAACTTAAGTCTGATATCTACACATTAGATTATGTTCCATAAAAATGCTGTCTTCAAAGGAGGCATCTGTTCCTGTTATCATTCCTTTTAGATATTCAATTGTATTTTCAGCCAAAGACATAATCATCTGATAGCCATCAAGCTATTTTTGTACCTCCATGACACTATTAGCAAGTGTTAAGACCTTCTAAAAAATTAAAAGTTCTTTAAGACCACATAACTTAATGGGAAAAAATACATTATGTAGAATGAAACAGAGAAAAACATATACTGGAGACTGGCAACCTGAAGGAAAAGTCTGGAAAAGAGTGTTCTTATTATACAATATTTAATCCAATTAGTTTCTAGTTGACGTTACACATAAAATCTAAAAATAATCTTCAGTTGTTGGGTTTTTTTTGTTCTTACATTTTCCTTAACATACTTCATTGCTTGTGAAAGTAGGGGATTAATAGTTCTTGTGTTGGGAAAGCACAGTGTAGATTGGCACAGAGCAAATTTTTCCTCAGAGCAAGGCTGTTTTATTATACAAGGCTGTCTTACTATACTGTAGGCCTGATCTACAAAAGCCCTTCTTTCCAAGTCGTCACTGAAGTTAGAAAAAGAAAGGTTTGTGAGATTTCTTAATTCCAAAACTTTGGGATTAACATCAATTCAGTCCCTGTAGTTACCATATTTTTTTCTAGTGCATTGTCTACTACGCACATGTTCAGCTACTGATCAGGACATATTGAAGTTCTCTAAAAAGTCTGTTCCACTATCTAATAGCTAGCTCCTCAGAAAATAACTTTTGTTTGTATTTTTAAATATCCATCCACTTCATTATTCCTAACTATGTATTCTTTTATCAGACCTGAGCAGTGATAGCCAGTTACAGTGAACTCCCCAAATAAAGTAGTTTCATAATACAAATCACACAGATTTACCTATCTGACCTTTTCTAAATTCAAAGTAAATTCTGCAAAGGTGAAGAGCTGTTGCACTAACTCATTTTGCCCATGTGGTAGAGAGTGCAGAACAGTGCTCTTCAGAGAAAGCATTATGCTCAAGTACAGTCTGTGAAATTCATTCTGGTGCAGAGTACCATGTAGACTTGTGAGGGCTGAGTTCTTCGTAACTCTTAGTTTAGGGCTAATGTAATTTGAATACACTTTGCTTGTTCTTCACATGACATATTTCATACAAGGCCTATATAAAGAGCAAATAGCCCCTTCTGGAAGGCACACAACATGCCAAGAGAAGAACTACCTGAACTACTATCTGGGCTGAAACACTTTATCTAAAAGCGGAATCACCCATGAGAAATTTTGTTTTCAAGGCTCATGACTTCATTACGTATTTTGGACAGAAGTGTAGCTAACTCCCTGCAAGCTCTGGGAATACCACATGAACAACACAGTTCACAAGCTAGCCTGAATGTCCTCTCATGACTGTAGGTCTTTAAGACATGGTGCTGAAAAGCAAGGAGCCTGAAATTATCATGACCTAGCAGATTATTTGCAGATTGCAGTCTGGAGGTTAAACTAAGAGGGAATAAAAGCTTTGTTGGATGCTCATTATAATTAAACTGTTTCTGCTAAATACTTATCATGCTTTACTTTTCTGAATTTATCCTGATTGCCTTTTCTTGTCTGTAGAAGAGGTGGCATCTAGGCAATGTTCATATAAGGAAACAGTACCAAAGTTTAAGTGTAGATCAGATATGCTTTAAATAGAATGTTTTATTCTTGAAGTGGGAATATACTGTTACTGACACTGGAGGTATTTGGGAACAGGAACCTTGTTTTTTTTATTTATCTCACATTCTGCTTCTAAGAGGTTATAATAGAAACACTCACAAAAGAATGACTTTGCAGATGGCATATTTGCTGCTGCATGTGGGTCACACTAGGAATTAGTAGAATAATCTGAACTGTGTTCTCAGTTTCTCTACCTGCAGAACTTGTACATTAGAACATTATTAAAGGTATGCTTGATTTTTTATGTTTAATGCTTCACTACACAGGCACCATAGTCAGGGTGATAGGAGTGTTCTAAGATGTACAGGAATGTACATTATGAAATGAATCCTATTCTGGCTGCCATGCTGATATCAATTCAGTAGAACATGTATGGTAGAACAGAAGGTTTTGTGCTAGAGAACAGATAAGTGACATGGATTGAAACTATGGTAAATTTAAATTGATGGCCTAATTAGTATTATCTCTTTTTGTATTTTCTGTGAAAAATATTATCCAGGAGGAACTCATTTTGCATGAATGTTGATATTAAGTGTTAATTCTGTAGCATTTCTATTGTAATCTGGCATTAATTAAGGCATCATTATTCTGAAGTGATAATTAAATTATTACAGAAAGGGACATTTGCCCCAGTTCAGAAAGAAAAAAATATATATGGTACATGAAAATGAGACTTGCAAAGACCTGAAGTGGTACACAAGTTTCAACAACACTGTCAGGAACACAAAAATAAGCAGAAATACATGCATGATGAGCTTGTGGCTCTGTTTTCATACCACAATATGACATCAACATTTGCTCATTTGTGATGGTGTTTGATGACAGTAGCTCAGACTCAAATCCAGGCATGTCATAAACAATACAGTAACTGAAGGACACTCTATGCTGACTATCAGGTATTAAAAGGAATTCAGGGAATTAAATAAATGCATGAATATATTCAAAATTCTACAGACTCTACTAAATGTTCCACCTGGTTTTTGAACAGGAAAATCGCTACATAAAGTGCCAGGGCACAGTCGGAAATAACAAACAATACTACTGTCATGGTGTTGACCTTCCATCTGCAGTCCAAAGAGGCTTTACTGAAACCAGAATTTCAGTTGATCTTATTATCAGCTGTGTGTTAGCTTTTTTTTCAAAGGCAGAGAGCAGAAAAGTCAATTCTTTACCAAAGCACACATAGTCTCATCCGATGCCTACTGAAATCTATAGAAGTCTACCCACTAGCTTCACAGGGAATTGGCATTTAAGCCTGAATTTAAGAATTGCACTAGCAGACTTCTGAGGGGGTGCCACTGAAGGCAAATGGGGCTCTCTGCAAGGGGCCACTTGGAACTGGGGTCCCTATGAATTATAAAACTGAATGAATAATTCAAGAAAACATTAGCCTAGAGCCTGAAGCAAATTCTGTACAATGTGACCTACCTGCCAGCTATGTGTCAGATCCAGAGTTGTACACAATGCTTCCAGGATATGGCTTCCATAAGATTCAGCATCTACACTATTCAACAACTCTGCCTGTTTCAACAATTATCACTTTCTTTTGTTACATTTGGACTTGCACTGAAAGATCTTTAAAATGTAAAAGTTAAATGAGGCTCTTATAAAGAAGTGGTTTGGGTGCAGTATATTAAAGGAAAACTTCAAAGGAGCTCAAGATACCTTTCAAGCGAAGGTACAAAAATTTAAACAAGAACAAAAGCCTCTCTTGTATTTTGAAGCATTAATTGTTCCACTTCTATTGATGTAAAGTGAAAGGAGAAGCTTTTAGTTAAAAGCATGTAGTATCTACCAACGTGGAATGTTGCAGAGTCTCAAGGAATAATTTTAGCTTTGATGTAATGGCATAGGTGAATCCCAAATTATAATGCTTTCTGTAGTATATGTAATATTTTTTGGTAACTGAATCCATTTGGTAAACATTAGTGCTTGAAGAGATTATAGGCATGAATCAAAGTTTCACCTTTTATAAGACATTCCACATTTATATTTCGTAACTCTGAGTGTTGTCTGTGACAAACTCGTGAGTGCTGCTATAAGTGTTGTTTGATATTCATAACATTTTGAGTGAAGTTTTATATAGCACTATAACCTGTTTTTCACAGGATATAGTATATAAAATTGCACTGTTTGCTCTTTTGTCCATCTGCCAATTCACCCTCTTTAAGGAGGAGGAAAAACTACAGAAACTGTAAAGATATAAAGTTTACCATAAGTTTCATGAAAACTGGCACCTGCATAGTAAAGAAAAAGCCAAATTAGTGCTTCCATGAAAGAAAGGCTTCAACTGTGAATTTAACAGCTCTGTTGACTATTGGCCTCTCAGCTGGCCAGTCTGTGGGTAGTTCAGCGCCAACCACAATACATTAGCATGCCCAGTTGTAATTAGCCAAGGATACTGTGGAGGGATTTATGAGAAATATGAAGTAATTATAAGTCCCACGTGCAAGCACATCATGGAATAGAAACGGAGAAGAATGCTGAGCTGTTTTGGTGTAGAGGTATAAGAAATAGTGGTACAATGTAGGAAAAAAGTAAGATTTATTGGCGATGCGCATGAACAACATGCTGCAGTATAAAATAAGCACACTTGTCAACTTTCTCAGTGGAAAAAAGTACCATTGATACGCCTAATGCTTACTGCATTATCAATAAAATATGTAAAATAATAATTTCAGTCTTCATTGTATCTAACTGGTCTATGTAAGGCAACTATTACAGGAAAATGAATAATTTCTGGTCAGTTCTAGTTTGTGTCATGGCAAGAGCATTCCTGCTCTAGACAGTAGATAGGCAAGCTGAGACACAGAAGGATTAATTTATAGATTTTCTCAAAGGTAAATGCCAGTTACTCAACCTGGAAAAAATTGTTCCAGTTTTCAGAAACACTAAATACTTCACCTTTCATTGCTTCAATTTGATTAGTATGGACTAAGAACGTTAGAAAGTGAGGCCCAGAGCTCATCCCCCAAGACTTGTAAGTAACAGTATAGTAGATATGTACACACATGTTATATATACTGAAAGGTGCATTTTAATCCTCTCTCTTCCACATTTGTATGAGATGTCAGGTGGTAGAAGTTGTGATAAAATATGTTTGACAAATCCAAGAGAATCAGTCTTAACTATAAAACAGAAAGTACCATAAATCAGTAAATATAAATAGACCTAAATTCCCCATCTTTCCTCTTTCCAGTGAGAAGACACAGACCTTCTCATACCTAGAATGGAGTTGCATGATTTTTTATTTTCAGATTAAGCTGATAATGCCATAGAAATTCTTGGTTAGTACAGTAACGTCACAAGTTTGTTGTTGTGCTTAAGATCATTAGCTTACAGCATTATCATGAGCTGTACTACCCTGCATGTTGTTTATTTTTACAGTGAACAGTGGTAAAAATGCAGGCTTTCCTATATATAAATGAATTATTTCACTACTAAGCTTTTCCTGCCAGATGTTTGAAAGGCCAGCCAAACCCCTAGAGATATATAAGCTCGATCAACATGCATGCAAAAAATTAATTAAAAAGTAACCTAATACTGTCTCTTTTGTTCATTCTTTAACAAAGTGACAGGATATTTTCATTATTTGCTGAACACTTATGGATAATAACAAATTAAGTGTTGATCAATCAATATAATGATCCATTTGACCCAGAAATAATAACAAAAGATACATAGAATTTCTAATAAAATTACAATCCCAACAGAATTTGAATTCATTACTTTTGAAATATATGGCAGACAGTTCCCTTCACTAACATGGATTTGAACTTGCAGACAGTAAATTATCAAAGAGGCCCTTGTTGCTTGCATGCTGCAATACAATTTTATTAAGAATTACAGGAAAAATTAATAAGCACTTCAGAGCTCAGAATCTTGAAGTACAGCATGGCTTAGATCATGGCATAAACTTGGGAACATTCCCTACATGGAGTACGTACTCTTTCAATTTAAATATTAATGTTGTGGGCAAGGTTAGAAGTTCAGTCTGTGTCCCAGTGCCAACCTTCAGAAAGCCTCAGAACCTGCCAAATGGTCCATGTTTGTCACTGTGCAGTTAGTATGTTCCTTCTCAGAATGTTCAGAGCTAATGAATGAGTTACTGGAAGTACACATTGCAGTGCTGTAGTCCAAGCATCTTAATGCAGTGACTTTAAGAGGAGTTAACAATTGCCATGTTTGTCTGCATGTTGAACAACCGTGACACAGTAAAGTCACAGTAGACACAAAGATAATCCTCATTTCAGATCAAACTCAGTGCATCTAATGAGCTTCCCAGTCATTCACAGTTGTAGAGATGAAATTGCCCTTTTGACTTCTACCCATTCTCTCCTCCTTCCAACCAGAAGTCACAAACCTTCTGCTCCCTAGAATGGAACTTTTAGTTTGAGCTGACATTGTTATAGAAAAGCCTGATTATCAACTGTGTCAATCTCAGCATGGTGGGCTAGGTTTATCTTTGGTCATAGAACAGTAAAAAGTACTATATAGATCCCGAAGCTAAATTTAAATGAGATACATTACATTCTGGAGGGAATACAGCCCTATAAGTATACGGTTCCATGCTGGTATAGCCCTACTGCTTTCTGCAGCACAGTGCAGTGTAGACTGACCGTCCAATCCCCCTGTAACCATCAGGATATCAGGAAGTTCAGGGAGAGAAATAGGATTTTATATAGAAATATCACTGGAGAATAAAAGAGGATAGAAATAACAGAATACTAAAAACATACCAGTGCTTCACTTCAGGAAACTAAGCAGCTCAAATTAGGTTTCCTTGTTTTGGTGTCATTACACTCCTCTACTCTGTTCTACCAGGAAGAAGGTGGTCAACAGAAGATTAGTCTCCCTCTAACTCCTTTAAAATTTTTACTTTGAAAGTGTCTTCTTGCAATCCTGGGTAACTTCTCATCTCAGGTCCACATTAGAGAAAGAAAATATTCAAAATCTATGAGACATTGAAAATTATTGGGAGTTTCAAAGCCTTTTAACAGATGCTTTTCAAAAGACAGCCCAATCAGCTGATTTAACTTTGAAGTGGTCTGTTAGAAGCTATGTAGCAACTTCAGAGATGTACATGCAACATTCATAAACTTAACATAAGTATCAAATATATTCCTGAAAACCATCAGAAAGAGAATTTGATAGACCTGGTAAATTCAGGTCAATTTTCTGAAGAAATAAATTAAAAGCTTATTCAAGAGGATTGTCCTTTCAAAGGCATTTCTCTACTACCAGGCAAAAGAACTGAAATTTGAATACTTCCACTAAGCATAACAGAAGAGAACTGAAACAGTACTGCAAACAAGTCATAATCTAAACTATAACTGTTAGTTCTGCTCAACTGAAAGTCAAGAATGTGTGTGCAGGATTTAGGATTTTTCTTCAATGGTCAATTTTGTTTGATTTTCTCTTTCACTGTTCACAGTTCTTGCAAATTCTCGGGAGTACAAAAACTGTCATTTCTTCTGCTCTCTTGCTGTGTCCTAGTTATGTTCTAAAAAATGGCAACCATCCCTTTTGGGCTCTGTGAATTATATGCCCAAGTGAGGTGAACACAAACATAACTTGATGAACCCATGAGTATTACAGATCTAGATGTGAGTGCAAGTGATGGCAAATGTACTGCAGAACAGCAGCTGCCATAGGTAAGCATACAAAATGTGGCTCCTACACAAAAGAAAGATTTTCAGAGAATCTAGTGGAAAGCCCGACAAGTACATTTTCTTGGTGCTAAAAGAATTTATTTCTGCTGAAACCTATAACTCCTGGGTTAATAAAGTGAACTTTGATGGGACTAGAGGGAAATATGAGCTTCCCAGGGAAGTCAGGACAAACTTAGATGCATTTCTAGAACACAGATTTATGGAAGTGATTGAAGCTGATAAGACCAAACCCAAGTTAACACTTTCCTTTTCTTTCCTATCACACTGCCACAGTTAGACTCCAACCAATAAAATTAATGATTCCTGTAAACAATTAATTTCATAGAATCATTAAGCTCACACACTTAGTAAACATTCATGTTGTTTTGCTTTGAATTTTGAGATGTTTTACAGGACTACGGAAATAACCAATAGCTTGTCAGTAGTGACTACTAAATCACATGACTCAAGGAAAAGGTCGTGCAGAAGCTGAGTTGGTTTGGTCAGGTCTGACCATTTGAGTTAGTGCCTTGATAAGAGTCTGGAGAACCAATAAGAATGAAGGATCTTGAAACGTTTAACTAATTTCAAAAACTGGTACATACCCACTATGCATTTACATTATTAAGATGTTAAGTGTTACATCTTTATGGAGTTTCGCCTCTTGTTTACTAGTGTGCTATTTAAATGTGCAAAGAAATAAGCATTCATCATGCTCTTGTTAGAAGGATAGTTAATGGAGTGCAGAGGTGGTAGCCATGTTGCAAAAGAACAACCTTTCTCTGTTGGCAACAGGAAGCTTTCTCAATGCATCTAACAACACACACTTTTCTGGAAGCACTGAAGGACAGCTAAATGTGTATATGTGTACAAAGGAGGCTACTGAAAAGAAAACAAATACATGATGAGCATGGATGTGGCAGACGGAAATCTGGTCACATTATAGGAACATCCACATTTCGGTCATGCGACATGCACATTTCCTTTCATACTTGAGGGAGGGAAACAGCCCTTAAGAGCAGATCATGGGCTGAAGGAATTGCTCTGATGAGAACAGATTCATTCTATGAGCTTGAGGTCAGCCAGACCAGACACACCTAAGGTTAGTGTATTATCTTGTTTCTCATGAACTTAGAGCTTTCCTCTTTTATTTTACACAAATACTGTTCAAGTCCAGATTCTAATTTATACCATTTCTTTTTTACGATAGATTATTCTAGGCTTCTTTTTCAATGGTATTTTTTCAGTATTTTTTTTACTTCAGTCCATGCTACCCGCAGGTAGATTGTTCAGATATTTGAAATCTAGAGTATATTAAATATGGTAGAAATGATAAAGAAAATAGCTGCACTGCTTGTTTATTCCACATGTGTATGCATATAAGTATGTGCATGTATATGAAATGTCTGCTGGTATCAAATATATTAATTTTTCCAAAATATCCATTGCAAAATATATTTAACATTTTTCTTTTTTTCTTTTTTTTTTTTTTGTTCAATATAAATCACACATCTGAAGCATAATTAGATAACAATTTTTTAGAATTTTTTTGTTGCAAAATTAATTGACAAGGATGCCTGAAAATGAATGCTAAAACTGAATGCTATATTGAGCTGCATTTCCCTAGGACTTCCTTTGTAAGCCTTTTGACAGAAACTGATACAATTTGAAAAATTGAAACAGTGGGTTAGATATTACTGAATTACAACATTTTAAATCTAGTGCATGTAGTACTAAACAAGTTCTTTTAGGATAACATGTGAAGCCTTTTGAAGGAAATATCTCGAGACATCAGTTAAATTCTCACTAGGGAAAGAATTTTAGTAGTTTTTCATGGATAAATTTTTTGTCTAACAAATGTGTATCTTTATTCTCAGAGTTACAATACTCTATGAAAATGTCACATTGCCAGAATAAAGCACACAGTACTCCTGTAGTCAATTCAAGGTTGCCTCTGTGTAATTTAAACTTTACGATTAGCTCTTAATGAAGAATTGAGACTTATTTTTATTTTGCAATATGTGTATTACAATGCTCCCTAGATCTATTAATAGTTTTGTATTCTTAGCTCTGAGCTGAAACAGGCCATGTAACTTTACTGAACGTGAGGACTGGCTTTCACAAAGCCCTACCTGTTTTACTAGTTTTACTGGAACAGACATTAAAAAATGATAAACAAGGAAGATAAATCTGATAAATTACATCACCACACCTACTACCTTTCTAACATACTCCCTATGAGTAGTGTTGAAAAAAGGGCATTCTTCTATCCTAAAGGAAACTTGCCTGAACCAAAAAAAGTCACTCATTTTTCAACAGAACCCTAATTAAAGGCTCTGATAACAACATGATTACATTGCAAAACAAAAGAACCTTCAAATAGAGAGAAGTACACGATAGCCATTTCATACCAGTAATAGAAAAAAATTAAGAATTAATGCATTTGATGTTATCAATATATGATTTTCTCATATTATGTGTTTGGAAAAAAAGGATTATCATTTATAAATATATATATTTATTATTTGTTTCAATTGTACTAATCTGTGTGTGACTCAGATGGCATGCAAAATACATAGAGAAAACTTCTGTTTTCCTCTGTGACTCCCTCAGTTCTTAATTTCACAAAAATGGAAGAGGATGAATCTAAATTTTATAGGTTGATTATATAGTTTTCACACAGAGCAGTTTTTAACAAACTACTGAAAAATTCAGTGAATCAAGCATATTGTGCCTTAAGTCAACAATACATATAATTCATTTTGTAAACTAGCCTGTATAAATAAATGCCTACTGTAACTATCTGAATTTCAGGTCTGAGTTAAATCTGATATATTTAGAACTATAATATGCGAGTGACACAGTAGGATCTTGTTTATTGAGATACACAGTAAAACCTAAGGAACTGATATTACAGTGGAAAGTAATCTAAATTGCTTTCACAGAATTTCTGCTACTTTCAAGTAATAAAAATGTTACACTCTACACTCTAAATAAAATCTTAGTTGCTATCGACAGTTAGTATGAAATTCAGTCAAAACTACCAAGCTGTGAAAATAAGGCCCAACTTCTGTTGTTTTTGTTGATACATTTGGCATCCAATCATGAAAAACAATGTCCATGTCACTAAAATGGCCTCCAGGCATTCAGTATATCTACATTGAGGTTAAACATCTATGTGAAGATGTGACAGCACACCTTATAAAAGATATTATTGAGTAATATAGACTTTCTGTAATAACCAAACAGTAAAGAATATAGCTTTTTAAAGGTCTCCCCATGGCTGATCTCATGACTCAAAGATGAGAGACTGTGCTGCAAGCTAAGTAATAAAATCTGGTGGATACTGTGGGCTAGCTTGTGACAAATCATATCAAAGTATTATTAAAGAAGGAACTTGAGACCCAAGACTATTATTGATTCTTGACAGAATTTCTTATAAATAAATGTTGCAATCTGATCCTGGACTCCCAAGGCCCTGGTAGAGTTCTGACTACTATAGGGCAAGTTGCAAAACAGTAACATTATATTAGTGAAATTTAAAAGACGCATATTCAGTGTCAAACATGTAGCATGGTCTAAAAAGACTGGTAAGAAACAGCTTTTTGCAGGCCTCATGCACCTACAGCTGCAGATTACTGTCTAAAATGGCAAAACAATTTCTGAGCTTATAACAGTGCTGTGAACGTGTTAGTGGAATGAAATCTGTGACCCTTTAGAGCACTAAGGACACACCTCCATTAGTGTCCATATTCCTGCACTGAAGAGGCTGATACAGTCAACTGAAATGACAGGGTGATAAATATAAAACCACTATCATCAATAAGACTGGAATGTAAAAGCACTTAGTTTCAGTCTAAGTAACTCACAGAAAGTTTGGTTTCAAGAACCAATGTATCATCCATCACTACTCTACCTTCTGTTGACAAAGTAATTGTAAGATATCTAGAATGGAGGTTCAATATGAACTGACATTTTTGAAAGGAGGAATTGTGTGCTGCACTTACTCATTAAATGTATTTTCCTCCACTAAAGATGTTTCCTTTTTTAGTTTATGTATGAATAACTTTAGTTAAAGTTCCCTTGACACGCTGACTTTGCTTTGAATAGCACCTATGTTCATTAACATAAAACCTGAAAGAAAATAATTTTAATGCAGCTTTTTTAACACTTCAAAAACCTTTAACAAATTGATCGAGCACAATTATGTATTCTAAAGGGAATTGTAAAGAGATCACACAAGGTTGAAAAGTTCTGTTCAGTGGAAAAAAAAGACTAAGTAAAAACAGGCACTCTGTGTGGAACTTTGATGCACAGAGGAAGAAAGTAATAAAATTATTTTTAAAATCTAACATCTCTCTATTTCAATTGTGACACATAATTATTGTCTGCATCATTTTCTGCATACAAAACATGGTGTTGGTTTAGCAACATAAAGGGAAAGTGTAAAGGTTAGTACAGACAGAAGTTAGAGAGAAGGTAAATTATCAGTCCACTTAACAGTGAGACCAGTGAGTCAAGGCAAACATGAACAACTACTTAGTGAGGTGATCATACCAATCTGTAAATACTGTTATCTGCCTTCGGGATGGAATCTCATAAACATGACATTCTCATCTTAGCTAAAGCTATAATATTGCTGGCATTATTTGAAAAGAGTGCATGATAATAGTATTCCTTCAAAAACCTTATGAAGTAAATCAACAACCCATTGCAGCCACATGCTTCAGCTGATACAGAATGAGCTGTTCCTAAATGGGAGATTCCAAATGGTAGAAAACGGTTTTTTTTCTCTCTGTACTTACGGTGTAAATTTATATCCAATTGCTTTAAAGGAATATTTTAGATGGTACTTTTGTCATTACAGATTATTGAAAGTCATCCATATCATTCATTAAATTCAGCTTAAAAGAAGAATAGAACCATCAATACACACCAGATAGAAGCCTATGGCTTCCAGGTGTAAGACTCCCCACTTCACTGGATACTGAAGGAATAAGCTGCCACTGGTTTTTCTTTGTTTGCATAAAATATTTATTCTGAATGGCAGAAGCTCTCTTTGTGAAGATGGTCTAGGAAGACTTCCTCTTTTTGTCTACTCTCCTGTCAGCAGCACTGAGAGCAGACAGAAAACTGCCCAAACTCAGCACTGGCTGGATAGGGAAACAAACAGTGAGGAAGAAGAAAAAAAATGGGGGTGAGAGAAAGCTGCAGCTAAATTTTGGTGAGGCTGCACAAGTGCAACACTTATTCTCTCCATTGAGCTTCCTCGTGCTATTGCTATTCAGACAGGTCTCGCATGCGCTGAAGGATTTGTAGTAGAGTGAGATGGAGAGATGGCTGTTAATGGGGAAAAGTCTTTACTGCCATCGCAGAGGATCACAGCAGAGTTCAGTGACTTCCACCGAGGACATCTACTGCTCTTAACAGACCACGCCTGGTAGCAGGAGCAGGATGATGCCGTAGTGGGAAGCAGGCTGTGCTGCAGGAGGCAGTGGAGGGCACGCAGACAGGATCTGCCCAGTGAGCGTTATCCTGCTGGCTGTGGAACGACATTTACCAGTTACTAACAAAACTGCTGCGAGGAAAATAACTTTCACTGGTGGATGCGTTGTTGCTAACACTGCTTTTTGGACAAATTCTCTATTCTCCCCCAGATTTTCCCTGTTGTTCACACAGAATGAGTGTTTTTAAACTGGAAGATTTCAGCCTACCTTCAGACTATGTTTCCTGAGCCCAGACTTTCAGTGTTAGGCTTGACCTAATGTCTTAGTTTTAAGAGAGCTTCTTTGGCCTGCCTATTCCTTGTATCTGGTGACAACGCTGGGCAGAGGGGATACATGACTGATGGTTTGTAACAAAATAGCTATTACTTGGTGTGAGATCTCTATCACCGTTTGAACAGTATTTGCATTTTGCTGCAGATAAGGAGTCCGAGAGTAGGTAGGTGATGGTGTCAACAACATGAGTGTGGGAATGAGACCAAGCACAGGGAGGGCAATCTTTACAGCAATCTCCTAAAGGCTGAAAGAATAGGAATGTGGAACTTGCAACTCCCCAACCTAAGCACCCATCCTTCTCACTTCCTGAAAACTATATTTAGAAAGGACAAAACAAAATGAAATTTTCCCAGACCATTTCAATAGTCTCCTCCCCTTTTTCATCTACAGTGAGATAGGACTACAGACTGATTGAAGAAATGCTGCTAAATATATTGTTTAAATATCGCAGAGCTGTTGTCTACACTAAAAATGTCTTTACAATACTTGACAAGAAAAAAGTTTTTGCTTATACATTATACAAGTTTAACATTACATCTGTAGGGTTATAAGTATTTAATACCTCAAAAGACTTAAAATTCATTGACGTTGACTAAATAGTAAAATGTGGGGAAAAAAATCCACAATGATACTGGCTGCAGCAAGCCAACAGCAGTATGGGTTACACTCTTTTACACAAATGTACTGTGCATAAACTCATGCTCTCTCATTCTTTGTATAGGATGATCAGAGATATAAAATATCATTCAGCAAAGTAAATATAACAAAGTCTGGCAATGATGGCTGTAAGTAGTAAAGATAAGTCTCTACTACATATGGACTGCGCATGGGCACACATTTTGCCTATCCCCATGTGACCCTACAAGATGGAAATTTACTCTGTTATATTGCAATGTGTTTTTCTGTGTAGCTGGAATGAACATTTATTTGTTTGAAATGCGATGGTCTTTGTTGAAGCATCATTAAAACAAAAACCCAAACCAAACTAAACTCAGGCTAGTGCCAAGCAATCTTCAGAAATGATAAAGAGATTATGATTGAAGTTGTGATTTGAAAAAACAAATCTGTGTGCCGATAAATATAGTGATTGGGATGAGCGAGAAGTGTCAGACAGAAAAACCTGCTTCACGGCTTGTTGCTGCCAGCATATAGAAAATGAAGCCTAGAAGAACTTGCTAAAAAATTCTTAGAGAAATTTGCAGAGTACTATGAGTTGACATGGCTGCTGCCTTCAGGGGCTTGTCATCTGGGTGGACAATGACCAGTAACACAAACATCCTACAGGGAACATATACCTGTAGCTAGCTTCTTGTATCTCCAGTAATGTAAGATAACAAATAGTGCATCTTTCTCTACCATATCCACAAGTAGCTCTGAAAGTAATGCTTCTTATTTATTTCCATGAAAACTACAACAGATACAATGATCAAAATAATACTATTTGACAGAGAAATTTTTCAGCTAAGAATGCTATTTTCAACATAATCTTAAGCTGTGAATTTTCATTAGCAATGAACAAGAGCCATGCTTGTAAAAATCTGCATGGCCATCCAGAACACTGTTTGCCTTCGACATCGCTGCACAAACACATCACCCACTGCCTCACTGTACTCACATCCAGTGTTTGATTGCCATAACATACAGAAAACATTAATGAATGTCAATAGAAGCCATTTTTTTTTCTGCGTGGAGTAATTCAGTTTCACACCTTTGTTGTATCTGCACTTCCATGTCAGACACCATTTTGTCAGACTGCCCCTCTGCTGCTGTCTCACACATGGCAACAACTTGTAAGAAAGATATTACTGGGAAGCTTCAAATTCTACTGCCATACCACCTCTGATGTTATGGCCCAAGATAAAAAAACAGCAGGCAGTACTTTTGGAGCACTGCTCCTTGTATTATTGTTTCAGAATATCAGTTTTGTCATTGAGTCTAAGAGGTTCCTGAACCTATCCAAACACCATCTGTCTTTCCAACTTCTAAATCAACATCCTATGAAACAGATGTCAAAAATGGTTTGGATTTAGAACTTTCCCCCTTAGTGCTCACAGCTTCATCAGAGAGAGAGGTACAGACATAGCCAAAATGGCATAAAGGAGCAAGATCACAAATTACAGGGGAACTTCACATGCAAACCTCATTCCCAATGAAAAGAATTTGTATTGAATTAGGAAGCATCATCAGACATTTAATCACTGCTTATTTTAATTAGGCAGAAAGTGCAAATATGTTCAAATATGAGTCGAAACAAGGCAATTCCCCATCTCAGGGAAAGTTAACGGTAGTACTAAAAAAAACAGCTGCATTTCTTATGCTTTCTTGTGGAAATGGCTACTGAAATGGTACACACAGTTGAGTACATCCTGAACTCTTTCTCTAGTTAAGACTAATAGCAAGCAAGAAAAGGCAACAATTAAAAGGCCAAAACATAGATGAGTAATTGTCATGTTGCCACCTTAAGGTGGGAAAAGTTACTGGATTATGAAATGAGAGGAAATAAGCAAGATTTTATAACATTCATTAGGAGATGAAATACATGAATAGTCTCAGCATAAAAATGAGAAGATAAAAAGAATTAAAACTGGACATGCCATCAGAAAGTGAGGAGAAGAGCTGGATATCAGATTTATAGGTCCTTTGAGCTCCTGAATGAAGAATTGGGATGGAAAGAAGGTAAAATGTCACCTTCATCAGTCTCAGCTGACTTGCAATTCTATTACCAGATAGGACCATTATCATCTGATTGAATTATAATCATGTCAAACATCTACTTTGATCCAGAAATGAGCTTTCAGAAAAACCCCAAGTCAGAACTTCCCTTCCTTTGAGATCCATAGGACATATGATCTGGCACTGGATATAAATGTCAGTCTTTGACTCTTTGAAACACACTTCCATGAATATTTGTTGCTCTCAGTAACAACTGTGTGCTTTATACGTTTTGTTTCTCTTTTTTTTTTTCTTTCTAATAGATAAGATATTCAAAGTTAAGGTTATCTAAAGTTGAAAGATGATTTTCAATAACTTTCATTTACAAGGGTGGGGCAAGGGAGAGGGCTGGAAGTGGATTCTTTTTAGATTAACCTGAAAACAAAAAGAAACAAAACAAAATAAAAATGCTCAGCAAACCAAGAAGTTAAAAATTTGGTTTAGACCACATGTAAACTTTATACAGCACTTGAGCACTAAAGGAGTATTTTATTTTGTCTCATTCAAGTAATTTTCTTACAATAGAAGGATACAACAACAGCGAAATTTTGATAGTATTTTGAAAAATCATGAAATATTCTGCTTTTAGAACATTTGAAATGTAATAAATATTCTAACTTTCAAAGCTGAGCAGTTCTTGACAAGCTAGTCTACAAAGCAGACACACAAAACAAACAAAAAACCTCTCAAAAACAGCCATAATGTAAACATGTAAAATTTGCTGTTATCATTAAAACTTAACTTCCCAGTGGTGAACAAAAAAGTTGGGGGAGAAAATGCAGAAGTATAATTTTGGGGCTCATTCATTTAATTCTTCTTTGCAGGCTGAGGGGGAGGCCGAATAAATTATATTTCTTGCAAGAAAAAATATTGCAATGATTCCAGAGTTAATTCCCAGTCGTTATTGCTGCTGGCATGCCTTTGTGTTTGAAGGAGCAGAAGTAAGATTCAGAGATCAGATCACCCATTAGGGAATACTGCAACTTTGATTTTTAAAATTTAGCAGAATAAGGAGATCCTAATAAAATAGCTCAAAAATGGGCATTGGTCTCCACAACCCTTTATATCTATTGTTGGCTTAGTAGCATACAGATGCTGTGCGTTTCTCACTCTGTCACACATATATGCACTACAATTGGGATAGATACTCCCTTTCATTAAGAACTAACCAGCATGTTTTTGCAAGCCTTGCTTGATTCTTGCATGCTTCTCCTAGGAGAGATGCCTGGAGCTGATCATGAGCTAACCAGCAAAGCAGCCCACCTCTGCTTCCAGATATATGTTGTATCTGCACCACTGCAGAAATTGTATCATATTATTGCAGAAAGGCCTAATGCAGCTTTCTCTCTGAAAAGCACCTCATTCACATCTCACAATATTCAGATAATCTAAAATCTACTATAATTTATTTTGAATACAGATACTTCTATATTTTGAAGCTGTACGCAATTTCATCTTCAGTCTGTGAACCACAGGCAACACAGAAAACAGCGTAACAGCATTAATGGAAAGTGGCAAGAAAAAAGTTATCACAGGGAAAACACTTTTATCTTTTAATGCCAAATAATCACAAAGAATAAGGAAATAAACCTCTTCAGATGTGTCTTCCAAGATGGGATTTATAAACAAGTGCCTAACTCCCTTAGATATCACAGCCTACAAAGGCAGTTATGGGTTTACAAGTGTGGGTTTGCTTACAGATAAAAGCAGAAGAGGCTGGATGTAGTTTTCATTTCCAGAAGAGCTTTGTTGTGGTTACTCCACTTACTAGGAACTGTGATTCCCTGGAACATTTAGCCTTTGAGAAACAGAAGCAGGAGAGAAATCATGTGAAGTGTGGTAGGGAATAGCAGAACAATGAACACTTCTTCGAGCTTGAACATGTTTTCCTAAATTCTCATCTCTGTTTGGCCAGGTGGTAGTTGGAACACATTAAATGAAAAACTATGTGGGAGTGTAATACTATGCTGCAGTTGCACTTTGTGCATACACTTCTTATCTTTTTAGGAACTTCTTCCATATGTTGCAGTAGAGGAAAATAAAACAATTATCTTGGTCATGTTTTAAGATAAGCTCTCAGCAGGTCTGGAAAACGTTTTAATCTGGCCTTCGAGCTCCTTCAGCAAATTCCCTCTAATGTTAGTTCTCTAAAACTGTTTATGCCCCATTTTATTTTCGCTCCTATTTGATGTGTGTAGGAAATTCAGCAAACGTGATAATAGTTGGGTTTGTTTGTTTGTTTTGTTTTTTTAAAAAAGAATATAAAAATGAATAAAAATACATCAGTATTTAGTGGCAAATACTATTTAGTGTTTTTCTTTAGTAAAATGTGGCAGTGGATCATTGTAACCCTGACATAAAATTAAGAGAAACCTTTTATGAATTTAATTTACCACTGTCTCCTGATATACAGATTACAATTTAAAGTTTGGGATAAGGAATATTTACTTGAAATCCTTACACTGGCAGGAGATAATTTCAGCATCATCAATACAACATCAGTACTTGTCAGCCCACAAGTAGAATTCTGCTTGGTAAGCCAGGGTTAGAGAGAAACAATTAATTCCTTCAAAATTATAAAGAAATTATATCAGCACTTTTCATTTTCCTGTGGAAAGCAAAAGAATCCATGGAGTGGGTTCACCTGAAAAGGCCAGTACTGAGTTTTAGGACAACTCATATTACCTGCTCTTACAGGGAGACGCTGGAAGAAAATAATTTCCTTTTAAAGCAATGCAATTCGGCACAGTGCAGGGCAATGTGGGGCAGGGAAGGGAAGGGAATAGGGAAGGTGAGGGAATCGGGAAGGGAAGGGAAGGGAAAATGTTTTGTAACCTTTGTAGCATTCATTACTCCTTTGTTTTGCTTGTAATTCTTTGTGCCTCTTCACGGACCCAGCAGTACTCCCCTACACTGCTTACCACCAACAGCCTGCAGCCTTCAGCAATGCTCAGCAGACACAGCACCAGAACTCTGCCCAATTTCTCCCTTTCCTCTTTTTTATTTTGTTTCTTCAGTTGGACTGATGAACACACATTCCCAGTATTAAACAGCTGATATGAGCTCAATATTGCTCCATAACATACGATGCCACAAATCTTGCTTAATTGTCCTTCTTTTCTCCAGTCTAGGCCCTTTTCAGACATTTTTTCTGACCATCCTGATTTCATTACAGTAAATGTCATATCTCCTTTAGCTTACAAATTCCCGGTCACAGAACTCTAGCAGCCACTTTAATGTAATGTTAAATTTTTAAAAGTACTTTCATGTTATACATCCATTTACTTTTTAAGAGTAATTTCAAAATGCTGTTATGTCCCAACCAATTTTATTAATATATCTCCCCTCTTTCCTACAATCAAAATTAACATCTCTACAAAGAACGTATCCTCTCCTTTAAAGTATTACTTTTCATCTTGAATCACACATTGGAATATGCCTTCTAACTCTATCCAGTGTAAATAATGTGTAAAATAATCAAAGCATCATCAGCATCTGACAGCAGAAACCTTTTGATGAATAGGGTTTTTTGTAGGATTATCACATGGCATTTTCAAACTACATTATACTTGAGTCATATACTATTGTGTTAAATTCTTCTACCATGCTGGATTTGTACATTTAGCAAGTTATCAGTGCTCTCCTTTGTGGTTAGATTTGTACAGGAGATACCTACCATCAAAGCACCAGAAGTATAAAAGGAAAGCAGACCAGAGGAAGGATATTCTACAAATGAATAGTCAGATTGCGTTATGTCATTATTCCTCTGTTTAGTGCAGACCTTGTGTTACTGGGTTTGTTCAGAGCATCAGATAACAATACAGTCCTGAAATATGTCATAATTCAGAGTATTACATGTGCTGGGAAAACAAAACAAAACAAAACAAAACAAATAAACAAACAAACAAAAAAACCCCACTGCATTTTAAATATAAAAAAGCTCAGTTGGAAGAAAGTTTTCTCTCCCTCATTCCACCACCAATATATCACATTCATAGCAGTCAAATAATTATTATCCTATAGTTTCCCAACAAGTTTGACAGTGACCTCCGAATGGGCTGCTCTCTCCCCAAATTTGAAGAGTACTGTGCATGATGCCTTGAGAGTGTGGATACTGCAGCATTCTCAACTGGGTAATAACCATGCTTTCATTCCAAATGCAGTCACATACCTTGAAAAGTATATAGTTTAGCAGATACTAGCTGCTATATAAAGGCAAACATGAAGACTCACCTAGTTTTTGGCACACAGAAAAAGTTCAGTTCATTGGGTTTGTCAGTCTTTATCAGGGTTAAAGCTGAACTATCTTCACAGGTGATACTACAAGATCTACAATACGCTGGGGAGAAATTGTCATTGGTCTTAGCTGCTAGTTGATTATCCCAGCTTTATGTGCAATGCAAGACTCCATCCATCAAGCATAGTAAGCAGGTTGCTCAAATGAAAATTACTGTTTCTAACAGAATTTTCAGAGAACAAAGCAAGGCATATTCAAAACTTCACACATACTCAAAGCAGTATTTTAATGTACCTTGCATTAAAGTTAAGGTAAAATATTAAAGTAGGAAGTAAGAGTAGCACCAGAGTAAAATGATAAAATAGGAAATAGATAAGAGAAGTTGAAAGAAGGAAAAAAAAAGCCAAAAGCTGGAAGAACTGGAAGGTAGAAAATGCAAAAACTGGTGGGCCTAATAAGCCTAAATAATAGGTTGCACCAAATGGCAGCCTTTTAGCAAAAAGGTTTTGCAGAGAAAGAACCATCTCAGGACTTTATCTGCTTTGCTGAATCTACTAAGTTTAAATACTGAAATGGAGAAGGAGGAGGAATAATGGAGAAGGGATGAGGAAGAGTGACAGGTGGAGGAGTGGCACCAAAGCCTGCATGGTGATGGAGACAAGTGAAGGAATCAGTAGTGCCTCCAAACCTGATGGTTGGTGCCAAAGTCAGTACGTTCCATTACTATGGCCCAATCAACACTTACTATCATGAAGATGTTCAGCAACATGGATATTCTTGGACGATAAGCTTCTCATGCAAGTGACTCTCTCAGCATTTTCAGTTCAGTATTCTGCACTCTACTATCATTTGAAAATCCATTGCTATTCTAAGCAAAATATCATGCATGGTCCTAAAGAAAATAACAATCTTGACTTTCTCTACTATGGACTAATTCTGTTGATTCTCTGCATACACAAAAAGGACATTTTTAAATAAAAGAAAAAATAAAGAAAATAATGAAAATAAAAATAATAAAAACCCCTCTAAAATAGAACTATCACCATTTACCATTTTTCTATCAAACTGAGGTCTACTAATTTCTTAGGACCATTCCAGTCTCTCCCCTCCTGCAGACAGACTCAGAGAATCATGACCACTGATATAGCTTAATTGCTAATCACAGTCTAAGATCTAATAAAATAGCTAAGTGTTGTAAAATAATATAGTTCAACTGAGATCAGAAAGAAACACTGATTAAGAACTTAAAATGCTTTAGCTGCTAAAACGACTCTATATTCTAAATGATACCCACCCAGTGCTAACTGATAATTTACCAAGCACTAAATTCCATCTGAATTAATCCAGAATAGTAGGGTTCATTTATCAATACTCTATTCAAGCAGTTATTTTCAGTACTACATATCTTGCTTTCAACAGTAAATACAATAACCCATATCACACTGTACATTAAAAACACAGGAAACAGAAAGACTCCCTGCTTAATAATAGTGAGTTGATGCAAGTATTTCCTGTTCAAATGAGCATAATCGTGTCTTAGTTTGAAATACTTTAGTATCACAAGTGATAAGTAAAATATTTGGATGAATTCAGTAATGAAGAGGTTAAATCTGATTGTAATTAGATTTCAGTATGCGTGGTCATATGGCTAATAGTAAATTTTCCTTGATTAACTGATCCTGTTTGTTAAGAGCTCCTATTAACATTAGCACACTCTGTGTCGGCTGTAGAGACACACCATGGACCAGTGCAAGATTAATGAAGGCAGGTACGCATGCTGATTAGAATGTGGCAGTTTAATAAACTCTTCTAACATTAAATTATTTAATGCATTCATGCTCATGTAGGCTATTCGATGGTCAGCTTGACCACCTATGTATTAATATTGGGAATTGAAATGCAGAGGATGGAAGAAATATAGCAGTGGATGAGGTAATTAGCTCTCATGTCTGATAAATGGGGCAATACCTATGTGTATACATGTTTAGCACATCACAAATGGTGCTTTCATTAACTGGAAACTCTTGCTGAAAATTTTCTGAACATTTAGTTTGATTTTGATCCCATAAACAATTCAACCAAATACTATAGCCAGCATCTGTTTAATATTTGAAGCAAATTTAAAGCAAGCTATAGTGATAAAATACATTGTTAAAATATAATACAAACATAGCCCTCAAAGCTTCACCACTGTTTGGATATTCTTTCAGTATACTACTCTGAAACAATGTTTAACAAATATTACCGGAGAAGTTATGTGCTGTAGGCTGGTACTTGTGTCACTGGCAAGTGATTGTTAACTGCAAGAAAGTTGTTTAAGTTTGAGCAAACCAAACAGCTGCTCACCAAACCATTACCAGCATCATCTAATTGAGAATTTGAGGTACCAGAGAATTGTGTTCTGTCTTCTTATTGGGCAATAGATAACACTTCCTGTGTCAACTCACATTGAAAGCAACATAAAACAAAGGCAAAGTTTAGATGTAAATTTTTGTGTAACATAATTTATTGTACTGTACTTATCTTCAGTGGTGCCCAAAACACAATGGCGGAAGCACTGAGGACTACCCTGGTAGCCCTTTCACCCATCTCTTTTTCCTGGCATTTGAACCTCTTCAGATTATTTAGCAAATCAAAATAAATGATGGGAATGGCTGATGGGCTTCAATTCAACACTATGTCCAGCTTCAAAATCTTTTACAAAGTACAACCTTGCTAAAGCAATTTGGTGAATGAGCACTTTACTTATTGACTGTGGTCTCTGTCTATTCAGTTACAGTAAGCTACTCATTTCAAATAGCTTTTCTAGCATTTTAAAGATTAAAATGACATCAAGTGAATAGCTTTAGTACTGATCAGCCATGTAAGTGCATAGTATTAGAACTTAATTGGCCAAGCTATTTCATCATTAGCAATAGAGCAATGTGCCAGTATTTATGAAAACACTCCCATCCATCCAGGCCTAGAAAACTTTCCTAAACAAAGGTATATTGGTCAGGGCTGGAGTAGAAACTGTCTTTCCTTACCAAGTTTGAATGTTAGCACAGCAAACAATATATAAAAAAATATATAAATATATGTAGCAGGATTTTTTGGGCATTACAACAGGAACATCATTCCACAGATATGCAATTAAGTATGGAGCTAGTTAAAGGGAATCGGAGACTTCTCTCCTTACTAAAAAGTATTGCTTACTCCATCATTGTTCAGACTAAATTGTGTAACCTATTCATCCATTTATTCAAGCAGGGACCAGAATCTAGGAAACATCCTTGGTCTGCAGGGAAGTCATTTTTCATCATGGCTCCTCCATTCTTTTAAGTCCAGGCTGTCTTCAAGAGCCATTTTGGTGTTATCATCCCTTTACCAAAAGGATTTGGACAAGAATCTCTGAATGTGTCCTTTAATTCACCAGAGCAATCATTACTGTGCTACCTGAAACATTCTGCTTCTCCCAGGGCTCATGGCAATCTAGGCTTTGGCAGGAATGAATATCTCTTAGGAGTTTGGTTATTGTAATTAAACTCCTTATGTTTTCTTCCATTCTGGCTAACATCACTCGCTACTGTGGTCATAAACAACTACTTTTTTGGTTGCTTCCTTTTGCAGGTACTCTTTGATGACACTGCTGTTTCTGATGACTTATGCAGATGTGATATTTACTGACATGACAGTAGACTTATTACTAGTAGGCTTTCTATTCTGACACTGTCCTACAGTCTGAACCATTTTTATTCAGCCATGGGGCAGACTGAGATTATTATTTTTTTAAAACACTGCAATAAATACAAACTGAGACATGTAAGCTCTCACTCATTTTCAAAGTCTCTTAGAACCCTTAGAAGTGTTCTACCAGTGTTCTCTTAGAAGTGTTCTTCAACGTCATGATTTTCTTGTTATTTTGTTTCATTTTTGGGGGGCCAGGATGTGAGAGAGGTGTGCACAAAAGGCAAGTACAAGATAGAAAACAGAAAAGAGTCATTTATGGGAAACACACTTTCTGGCTGCGTAATCAGTTCTGCAGGTTCTATGGGGTTGAAGGTGTTTGTGGAACAGAAAGATATCCATAAAATGCAGGCAGCATTGAAAGGCAAAAAAAAAATAGAATAGGAGATGGTAAAGAAAAAGTGGCACATTCCCTTATACTCACTTAGTAGATCAGAAAGAGTCATAGTAAAGGCAATGATGACTCCAGAAAGGAAACTGACCTAAAAAAGTGGCTTTGTTAGATCTATTGTTGAAAGCAATATGAAGTAAAAGAAATGAAAAGGAGACCTACTTTGTGTAAGCAGTCAACACTGCAACCCAAGAAAAAGCCTATAGAGTTTTCCAGGCAATGATGCTACAAGAGGCTTGGTAAGCTAGAAGAGTTTCTGGTTGACTGATGTGTTTACAGAATCACATGCCTTAGTTTCTTCCCTAATAGGAGTTACCCAGAAAATCCTAGGTTTCTTTCTGCCTTCTTGGATCAGCTACAGTGAAACCATTTTTCATCTGCAGTTGCTCCTTAAATTATAATAATGGATAAAATCAGAAGAAAAAAAAATAGTCCTATACTTCATACTCAGGCATTAGTTCCCCTGACATACCTTGCACAACAACATTTAATTTTAAAATCTACCTTTTCTGACCTCCCAGGAGGTCATCCTTGCCATGCTTTCTCTCCAGGCAGTCTGGTCCTAAAGACCAGTGCTCTGCTGCCTGCCAAATTCTACTCACGTTATGGCTAGAAAATACGACTAACCACCAGGTAGAGACAGGAAGGCTAGCAGTGAAAGAACAGTACAGAGATTCATTCTAAAACAGAGGTAGAGAATAAATGGCTTGCAGGGCTAGAATCAAGGAAAAGAGCAAGAGCAAAATTAAAGAGAGGGAAAGCAGAACTGTGAGGAGCCAAAAATAATTGTGAAAGCAACATTAGGAAAGAAGATGGAAAGCCAAAAGAGGATCCAAATACTGGTAGCTTGTTTTAATCCCTAACTGTAACTCCTGAGTACTTATTGGAATAAATGATCGCATGACATGAGAAAGAGGGACTACCATTTAAGATGCCATTTAAATGAATGGGAAATTTCTCAAAAAAGCTCTTCAAAGAGGCTATCTGAACATAAAGCAATATCTGTGGGTTCAGGTGGACCATGGACCCCAAACCTGTGAGGTCACATGCTGCATAATATAAGGAAGAGTATTCTGAGTTTTGATCAGTTTTCTTGCTTTAGTAGATCTGAAGATAAGGAAAGAGAATTTAATGTGTGGCAAGATTAACAGGAGGCATTGTCAGACAAACTGCCTACATCTTCCTAAGCTGCTTCCTTTAGTTTGTAAAGGCTTTGACAGTTTGCATTCTCAGATGCAGATTTCTATTACAGAACTGAAAGGTGTGTAGTATTGTACCCTGTGACAAGCCTAGAATCCTGAATATCATAAAGATACAAGAACTGCATTGCATTAGGTAATTTTCTGAAGTTGCTGTACTTATTCCTGTGCTTGTCTAATCCTCTCTTCTCTCTCTCCTGTAATCTCCCAAAGTCCCCCTCCAATGCCCTTCCAATTACAGTTCTGTGCTGCCCATCATGCCGTCGGTTGGATGATACTAGGTTTGGATTAGCACTAAATTCCCTTAAGTCTTTCAAAGTCTCCACCTGGGTATAAAGTAAGCCTGAAACTTTAATTATATCTGCCCAGCTGATACAAGTTGTTCTTTCCAGCTACATACTTGTGCTTCAGGAGACCAGACTAGTCAGTAGTTTGCATCTACTGAGCATGGGCTAGCAACAAATTAGAAAGAAAAGCTCCTGGAACAAATTGGCTAATGCAGTATGGTATTTTAGTCTTGAGTGGTGGTAGTTTTCTTACACACATGACATATTTCTCACAAGTAGCTGCTTTACAGACAGCTCTCATAACATGCATGATATTGGAGTCTACACACTTGAAATGACCTGTGAAGTGTAATCAGATCACTTTTTCAGTGAAGTTAGCGGATTTCTTACAGCTATGATGAGCTAGACCCTACTGAGAAGCACCCAAGTGGTAGCCCCAGAATAGGTTCAGTGCAGTGAGCTCAAGCTTTACCTTGCTCTGGGTGCACTCTTAAGACTTCTCCAACCAATCCAGCTATAAGCACTTCTTGCATGTAAAGCTGTGGACCTTAACCCAATGGATATCAGGCTCCCACAGTCAACCTTTCCTCAGTTGTGCTGTACTCTCTGCATACATTATCCTTTTGAATTGCTTATATTCAGCATAGACTCTCATCACTTCACAAATCAAATCACCCAGATTTTCAGTCTTAGCATCTAAATTTCTAGGCTGTTCTATTATGTGTCAAAAAGACTAAATAGCCTAATCTGATCTCATTAGCAGTTTAAATGATATTTTAATAACAGTACAATAGCATGAATCAATAAAGTCCAACACAAAACCCAAAATGCAACTGCATCGTCATAAGAGTTAAACTTGAGAAATACAATCCAATACATTTCTTCCCTAATTTCATTTAAAAAAAACACACAATGACATCAGGATATAAATAAAATTTTGTTTTGTTAAACACTGTCTCTCACATCTATTTAAGTGCATCTACCTGGATCAGAGATAACTTGCTTTTTAACAGCTTAAACCCTTGTTTTATTAATTGAGTTATCTTTAAGAGTAGGTTTTCACAGTCAAAACTGAGGGGAACCATTTAAAAAGAGTACTTCAGTTGGCATAAAAGTGACTATGATGTGCCACTCACCTTCCCCCATTTATCCATCAAGAATGCAAGGCTTTGTTAAGAAACACCAGCTATGTTGTCACCTGAAAAGTACTCTCACCCATTTCAACTCACAGCTGCCAGCAGCAAAAGATGAAGACTCATACTGCTCCCTGCTCCAGGGGCAGAGGATGATGCTTCTCCAGAGCATACAACCACAAAGCTGGTACTATTTGAAGCATTTTTTGATACAATGGAAGAGTGTAAGGTCCCAATACAGACTAAGAGCTGTTCAGGAAAAACAATTGAGGGAACCTTGGCAAGCATTTTATCTTGTTCTTTCCTTTCTTAGCATTGCTCTCTACATGGCTAATACAGTCCAGACTTAGAAAGACAAAACATTCTTAAAATTAGTTTCTCTACTTGAAGATTTTGTGAAGTATTAAATTTTTTTTTTCCTCCCTACTGTTCAGAGTCCTACTTCTTCAATGCATATTTTCTTCAAACTGCATTCTTCAGTACATTTTTATTTACTTGAGGGACACTCTATTACTCTCCATGGTATGCTATCTGAACATTTCACAAACATTAATGAATTTATTTTCAGAACATCCCTTTGATTCATTTAATTGTAAACTATTTTACAAGTGGGAAGCTGAGACACAGAGCTAATAAGGTTAAAAACACCTACACATCTCGGGCTCTTCTGAGATGCCTAACTCTGCTTCTCCTTACTGTTAAGCATTACGCAACATAGTATTTGTTCAAGTGTATTTCCTATTGACCTGTTGTAGTTACCGAGCACTTCACTAAATCAGAACATGCCTCCATGGGATAATGAAAGTACAATTCTTCCAGGTCAGCTGACACAAATGTAGAACTGTTGCTACCAGCAGGAACACTGGTTAGCTTTACATTTATGGGAATTACAGCAAAACTGCAAGCCATCACATGAAACTAAAGATAATTACACAAAATTTTCTGATGCGAAAATCAGAAACATAATTTCTCTGCTTGCAAAGCTGAAGTTTATAACTCCTGTTTTCATTAAAGACAGAATGGATGACTGTAACTTCACACATCCCACTCTTTTCCTTCAGGAGTCCATGCAGAGGTAGTATGTTGCTTTCCCCTCCAGCTCATTGTTTGCAACCCCTTGTTCTTGCTGTTGTAGCAAGACCCAGGTCGAACTGGATGAGGGCAGGGGAATAGATGGTATCTTTCAGCTCTTGCAGGGCTGCCCCCCTGCCCAGCCATGGCTTGCACTGTTCCTCACTTCACTGACAGATGTGTGAGCTCAGGTGATTTTACCTTCAGCCTCTGCTATTCCATGCCTGGGAATGCCACTGGCAATGTCACAAGTAATGACAGATAAACACACTCTCCCACAGACTTCATGCAAGAACATCAGGATGGGAGATCTGCTATAGGCCAGTGTCACCATTATCTCCCGTCCCTCCCTGTTCACATAGGTGCACGCAGACCATTAACAATCCCAGGCTTTTGTGGTTTTCCTCAGAAACAGTCCTCCCGTTTCCAATCTGTGTCCCTTAAAGACACAAGTCTCTCTTGGCAGAAATGCCAGTTAAACATCATAAAAAACCTCATCAAAACCCAGCCCATTTCAGGAAGCAGCTCACAGCAGGTCTGTCTCCTTTGGCTCCTTCACAGTTTCCCTGTCCCAGGAGCTCTTGGGGCAGAAGGAATGTGAGGTTCTTGCATTCACTGTAGGCCTCACTTGCTCTGCTTTTTAAAAAGATTTAAGCTTAACAGACATCGTAAGTATCCAGTTTTCCAGCACAACATTCAATTACCACTACATAGAGGAATTTTCATTATAGATGCTGCAGCCTATGCAACATGTGAGGCAGATAATTTGATGGAAAACAGCATCCATCACTGCATGACTCTAAACACAGGTTCACTGTGCACAGATGGAGAGTCTCTGGAAAAGTATGAACTGAAAAAAAAGCTCTATTATAACATATATGTAGAAGAGACTTGTGTTAGTTACTCAACTTTGGTGGATGTGTGTGTGTGCATGTGTGTATATAACTTCACAGGTTTCCAAAACCAAGAAGTTCTATGCAGAAGCAAAAAAATCCAGGGCAAGGAATCATGCAGGCATCTGTACAGGCTGCAAGGGCTGGAAGGAAGTCTGGGCCCTGTGCTCACAACAGAAACTCTTACCAGTTGACCTGACAGCAAATAAACAATATCCTGCATAGACCTCATCCATTCAAAAAGCTGAACGCTTTCAGAAAACTTCTGAAACAAAATGAAAATTTTCAATCTAATTAGTACAATTAGCAACTGTAAACAGTGTCTTCTAATCGATACTTGCTGTCTAGATTGTGGCTAACATAGCAATAGCGCCAATTGGTGTGCTGCTAGCAGACAGACAGATGGTCTGACAAAGATATATATGTTTTACACCTTTATGAGTCATCTGGCTGGAGAAGAAACATTTACAATTGAATTTTACCTCCTGTTACAGGCATTCAGTTGTCATCGGTCCACTAAGGGGGATGATGCTGTGGGAGAACACCTGCCTACACCGATTTCTATTCCTCTTCAATTCACAATTATAAAATTCATGGGGAAGAAAAAAAAATGCTAAACTTTGTAACACAGGCACCTGCAAGTAGTTATTTCACTTTAAAATTGCACTAAGAATATTTAGAAGAAGGTTTTGAAAATTCTTTATTTTCAGAAAAGCAATGTGTTTCAACAAGTTTGTATAGAACATTTCTGTTTTCACTAAACTCTATCAATTTAAGAAAATAATGTAAAAGATAATTTAATTTTGAAAAATCACCTTCTTTAACAAGAAAGTTCACTCTTAGTTGTTCAGTACCTGAAATGTCAAAGTGAGAAAACAAGCATGGAATGTAAGGCTAAGAGGCGGTAGCTCTCAGTGTGACAGATTGCTTTCAGCAGCACCATCAATAACTACTACGGAAAAGCTTTCTGAATCTACTTGCATGAGACTTACACTTTAGTTTATTGGCCTTACAGCTCAGGAATTGCTTCTTCTACAGTCTGTACAAAACCAAATAGAATCAAGGGATCACGCTCTCATGAGACATCTGGACTGTATAATGGTAATAATTACAAAGCAGTATTATTACCAATCAGCCTACATTTTTCACTGTGACAGATTCAATGCACTATGGAATCCAACTTTTAATTGAAAAACAGTCAAACTATAGCATTCCTGCTTGCAAAGATAAACTTTCATTTTTACATGAATGCCATCTTGTCTCAGTCTAATGCAGCAGCTTTGAGGAAGATTGCCCTCATCTGTTTCAACTGTTAGCTATTTGCTGAACTGAATGCTTCAAATCACACTGATACTACATATCAAACTTGAGATAATCTTGGTCTATGTTTTCCTTAGATTAGTATGACTTCTGCACTCAATTGTGCTTCAAATGCTGTATGATGTGATTCCTTGAAATAATCACATCTTCTGCGTAAGAGACATATTACTGAGATAATTTATAATGGAAAGAAAACTTCAGGCTTAAAAAGGTAGATTCTGGAATTAGTGAAATAACAATTTCTGAATTTTTGCTTAATCTCCTGGCTGTAAAGGATCAAGAACAACAAAGGTTCAATATTGGTGCACTTCTAGAAATACTAGGGTTTTTTGTTATAATAATGAACTCTGAAATGGCGTCACAGATTGGCCTCCATGGAGTTTTCTCACTTATCTGACCTTCTCAGATAAACAAAAACAGGATGAAAAATGGGAAAAAAAAGAAAAGATAAATCTGTATCTTACTTTCCTTGTGTGGAATTTTTGAAGTAGAGTGAACCCAAACACCTCAAAGAATCATCCAAAGCATTGCACGGTTAATTGCTGAAAGAATCTCCAGGTATTTAAGTGGAATTAGGGCAACTGACACGGCAGTTCTTTTTGCAATAACTTTGATAGACAATAAGTGCTCCTCCAGATGTCATCCCAGAGAAAGCAGTGCACATCTATCTATCTCACATATTTTTCTCTGGGACAGTTGGCAATAAATTTCTACTTCTCTGCTTTAATTTTGATGGTCAGACAGGCAGACAGGCATTTATATCACAGTGGATTCCTTTTTGTCAGCATTTCAGAGTATTAGCTGTTTCACAGTCTTCCTAGAACTGAGAGTTAGTTCAAATTTCATGAACACCAGAGTTGGTTCACATAAAGGTCAGTTTCCTTAGTTTCATCATACTCCCTTTTATTGATTCACATTAAGGCCATTTAAACCAGGCCCAAACTTACTTCTGTTCTGCCACAAAATCTTTTGTATGTTATACAGAGGGAAAATGTAACAAACCTGAGCTGATCATCTAGTGAACCCATAATAAGGTATCTGGAAAATTGGACTGATGCAGCAGTTATAGCTAAAATCCACAAAAGTACTAGAAAATATTCCACTTAGACATGCATTCCTAGAAATTATAATGAATTCATGGTGGAGGCACTTCAGTTAGTACTTAATACGTCACAACTCTCTTTTCAAGTTCCAGGCTCATCCTGCATGAATGCTAATTTGCCATTCAGAATAAACAAACACCTTAAATGTTAATTATTAACAAAGTGGTGACTATTTACATAGAAAAGTTATGTTTCTGACAGTAAGTCAGTAGTAATGCACAATGAAAATTGTTTTTTCAGAAACGTTTTGTAGTGGTTTCTAATACTGCTTATGTCACTAAAAACTCTGTTTTGTAAACCATCTGTATTAGTTTTTACAATGACACCGCAAACAGATTTTGTTATGCTTAAAGGTTTAACAAGGATACGTACAGATACATAATTTTAAACAATAAAAATGTTGTCTGAGTGGAGCCTTAAAGTGTAACTGCACAGAGGACAACTGATAGGATCCAGCTCTTCAACTGAGAGTTAGTGTGTAGTATTATATTGCAGCCTCCCATGTACGTATCTCTTCTATGCTAATTACCAGAGCAGTAGACAATAAAATCACTCATCACTGGAGGCCCAGTGCCAAAACTTTTTTTGCGTAGTTCTTGCATTTCTAGTTACCAAGTCACCGAGAAGAATCCCTGCTTCTACTTCACTATTCAGGGAACAATTTAATATAGGAAAAAAGAACACGTGTCAGTCATCTGCCATTGCATGGTGGCTGTATTTCGTACAGTATCAGAAAAAGCAACTAGGGATCTCTGCTGCACGAAGAGCTTTCTACTCCTTACCAGCTTCACATTTAATTGCCTTCAAAGTTAATCAGGACAGACTTACACTCACCCAAGAAAATCTGCTGGCTCTTGTCATATTAAGACAGCAATAAGGAGAAACTGTGCATAAAGCTTCATGATAAGTTTTAAGAGGAACAAATCAAAGTAGGACATCTTCTAAGCTTAATGTCAAAGGAGGAGAACTGGTTCCTTTAGACCTGCCCATCCTCTGGTTCTGCCCTCTGTCAACTTCTCTGCAATCACATCAATCACCAGGACAGCCTGGCAAACATGAGAAGTAGTGGAATCATCACACCAAAACAACCAAGTTTTAGCAGTTGCCAGACCACTCATGAGGGAAACACAGCAACAATTTAGACTCTGCAATTTTTATTTTGCATTATTTGCTAATTGTCACAACGTTATTTATTCCTTCCTCCCCCAAATTCCGTAACATTTGAAACGTCACTAAAACACACATTAGCAGTTCCTAGTATGTCCTGAATTGTTACACCCTAACTTTCAATTTTGATCTCTTGTCACCAATACTTTGTTTTAAGGAAAACAATCTTATGGAAAGATAAAATCATAAAAAGAAAAGGGGTCACAAAAAAGCAGAGAAATGCTTCAAGGAAAGAATGAGGGGGAAAATACGATAGCAGGAATGAGAGTGTGCAGAAACAGAGGGAAACGGAAGACAGCAAAAGAGCATGAAATGAACATGGAGAGAGGTTAATGAAGTCAAAGAACTGGATTTTGGCCTGCAATGCCCACAGCTGAGTTAGTGTACTACTGATGCCAATAGTGGCTTAAAAACAGCTTCTGCTATGCAGGGAGAGTCAAGCACCTGCCCAAGCCCAGAAATCTTCTAAATGGGTCAGAAGGTTTCAAGGTTTATTTCCACACATCAACAGTGTTCCTCTCTGCTGGAAAGATGCAAATTTTCCTTAAGGGATGCAAGGAAGAGAAGATGCTTCATAGGATGCTTCATAGCACCAGGAAGCAGAAGAGAAGTACAATAGTGTCACTGTGCAAACAGCTTTCCCTGCTCACTCGGGTATGCTAGAAGGTGAACAATCAAAACAAATGTAACTACAATACTTAAAAAACAATGTAAATGGAAAACAGCATACCAAAGCATTACATCAGCTCCTTTCACAATGCCTATGTTATAGTGAAATTGCACTTGTTTCAGATGTATGCTATATTTTAAGAAATAGGTGATGCTTATTTGTTAACACTGAACATAAAAGCAATCTCTTGTTAAAAATAAAGTCTTGTGAAAAATCTGATTCCTTTTCTTATTCAATAGAGCATATTAGCATTCATTTAAAAAGTACAGACCTAAAGTGATATTGCTGATCAAATAAAATATATCTGAATGGAATATAAATAAATTAGAAATAAATTCCATATTAAAATAGGGACTTTTACTACAGAAATGCATTTTGAACTTTTTTTTTAATAAATTACCAAAACTTTTGCACTATGAAAGCTCAGAGGCAAAATTAATGGTTTTGTTTTGCAAATTAATTTAGATATTAAAAAATTATATTTTCAACCAAGATCTCAGTTACTCAGATTAAATATTAACCAAAAGCTGTCTTCTGCTTAAATAGAATTTAGCCTTTGAAGTGTTTTTATTAATCTCTTCTGATGTAGGTGCTTGAAATTCTATGAAAGTGCTGCTGCTACCAGTTCTGTGCATCACTTACTGTAATTTATTTTCAGAACATAATTCTATTTATAAATGAAAATCCTATTAAAAGAAGACAAGAAAAATTAGTCCTAGACTTTGCATTGGTAGAGTAGAAACAAAATGAGCGCCCTAACCTGAAGTGACATTTACAAATTACCTGTTAATTTAAACTGGGTTGAAGGATGACAGAGTTTAGTCAGACTGACAGGAAGTACCCAAGGAATGACAGTTGGGCCTGCAGTGGCCATAAAGCTCCCATAGCAAGTGCCTTTATCTGCTTTCTCAGGGAAAAGCTTTCCTTGTAGTAAATAATGTATTTGTGAAAATATTTACCTCATGGCTGGCCAGTGGGCAAACATTTTCTGGAGTTCAAAACCCCTCATTCCACAATTTTTGTTCTTATTTTTAGTAGGGATAAGAGCTGCCTTAAGATGGTCACCTGCCTTTAGTCACATGGTTGATTCATCATCACCCCCCTAAAGCTAAGCCACATGATTTTCTTAATGAAAATGAGACAAGAAGTGACAAGGCTTGTGTCTTTTAGTTGCTTCAGGATAATGTTCATGCCCTGAGACCTGTTCCTTTGTTCACTAGACATTCTTTGAACGGATACAAATATGTATCAAGGCCACACAGTGCCAAATATTTATAAAAATAACAATAGCTGCTCTTGCTCCACTTATAAATAGCACTGTGAAGAGTCAAAACCAAGTGCTAAGAATCTCATTATTTATCTCCTTCTGAAAGCCAAAATGTCATTTGAAGAAAAAGACTTCATAGAACATTAAACATTTTCCATGTCCAGACTTTACAAAATTCTTGTACAAAATGCTTATGCATTAAATGGAATATTTTTGAGTCTTAATATAATCTAATGACAATTAAGAATCTGTCCCTCTTGTGACAATTAGGAAAGAAGCAGAACAGATAGCTATTGTAACTCATTTCTGCAGAGGAGTGCCACACAAATGAGAATAGAAAAGCGGACCATAAGCAGGCTGATAAGTCAGCCCACATATAAGATGTTCTGCATACTCAATAAGAATTGGTTCAGTATTTTTAAACAGTAAGACGTGTTTTATATACATATACAAATTACAGAACATAAATTTAAATAGCTATACTCAGGTTTAGGGATTCTGTGAAGCATGTGCACAGTTCACCCACCAGGCACACACTGACCTGACTGGACAGCCATGATCTCCCCACTCATGACTCATCCACACTGTGAGCACAGAGTCCAGAGGTCACATTGCAACAAAGGAACTTGGATGTATTATGCACACTCCTGTTTCTTGAATAAATTGGCTCCTGCTCTTGGGATTGAGAGTATGGGCTGATATAATGCAGGTGGACTATAATTATAAAGGTATCTATCAATTCTAAAATAAAAAAGAAAAAGAAAAATTAAAATTCCTCTGCTTCCATGAACATCAGCTTATGGACCTATAGGTACCAACAACCTCCAAGTACCATTTGTTCTATGTTCCAAAATAAAGGCATGAATTCCCATAATCTACTTCAACAGAATTCACAAGTCTTCTTTAGTGCTATCTCTACAAACCTTGTTCTTGAAATTGATATTCAAAATACAAAAATATCAACCATAACTAAGTCTGTGACATCAGACAAAGTTAGGTTTCTGTAGGCTGATGTGGAAAACTTGCTTGTGGGTACAATCATTTTGCAATATGCTTTTAAAATGTAGCTCATTTCTAATTTTTAATCTAAGCATAGGACAACCAACTTTTTTCTTTTTTAAATAATGTCTTGAGAATGATGTAATTTTACACCTACTGTAGAAAAGATTTTCCTTATTTAATAGCAGAGTATAAATTCTGGAAGCAGAGAAAGATCTTATTATTATGGAGAACAGTAAAATGAGATCTACGGTACCATTATTTTTGAAATTAGACACTGCACCTTAGTCAAGAGATCCAAATATAGACCATTCTCTGGTCTGTATGTCATTGATGAAAAGTTGTCCTGAAGTCTACTTAAAGAGTCTGGGAAGACACAATTAATATTTTTATTTCTCTCAGGAAAAAAAAAGAAGCTACTGCAACAGATAGAAGTTTGAAGCTCTAGTGACTGTAGAAAATAGTACACTCAAAAGACTGTGACTAACAGAAGATAGTAGAAAGAAGAAATGAAAAATGAGTTACTATCTATTGTTCATGTGTAATTCAAACTTACTCCCTCACTAAGACTGCTATGGGTTCACTGTGATCTCAAAAGATGAAATCATGACTCCGGGTGTCAAGCTGCAGTGCAGAATATGTAGTCTTCCACAATGTTCAATACATTAACAAGATAAACAAAACCCTGTCTCCAACCTGGTTCTATGATACAGAATGCTTACACAGAACTTTCACATATCTTCAGTATACTTTTGTGGAGACTGTACTCAGTTTAGATTTGGAGATGGTACTCAAGTCTGAAAGTAATGTCTCTTATTTATTTCCATGGAAACTAAACAGATACAAAGCCCACAAGAACACTGATAGTGCAAAGTCTCAGTCACAAAACACTATTTTTCAACATAGTGTCATGGCTTTATGATTTTTGTTACTGATATTCTACATCATAAAATCATTTAAGACGCTAGGAGCTAAAGAGTTAATGCTCCAGTTCCATGGACTGCTGAATTTCCAGGTACCTGGTTCAGAACTAAATACCCCATAGGACTTTGCATTCATGTCTTCCACTTGGAGGGAAAAATAAAACTGCACACAACTTCCAAGACTGCCTCTTTTTGCTGCTCATAGGCAATGGGAGCTTCCTAGCCATCTTGTCTTCAGCTTTAGAGCAAGGCTTTTGGTTTCAGACACTCTCTCTCTCTCATTTTCTTTGATTTATTAGCTTCAATTCCAGTTATATTGTATTATTTTGCATTCCAATATCTTATTTAATAAATAAGTTTTCCTCCTTGGATCTTTGCCACTGTTTTGTTTTAGACAATTTCCCTACCCTCTCCCCAAGGAAAGGCCCATAAACTATTGACACACAGTCATCACCGTTAGCTATGATGAATTTTCACTAGTGATTAATAAAAGCCTGTATGCCATGTTTATAGAAGTCTGCAGTAGTGGAGGTGACACACAGTCACTGCCACCACTGCTGAAACACACCACTCACTGAGCTCACATCCACTATTTAGTTCCCATACACATTTGGCAAACAGTGATAAAATTCAACGTGTGCCATTTTTTCAGCATGGAGCAACTCAGTGACACATCTTTGCTTCACGTGCACTTCCATATCAGACACCATGCATGTTCCATACCACCAACACTCAGCTCAGACACTGTGGGCCAACATAATAAACAAGAGGCATTACTTTTGGAGCAGCACTTTTGCCAATATACAACATTTGATTAATTTTCCCACACACATCTTTGACCAGGAAACACTGTATACTTCTTTGGCCAATCTCAATTATTATTCCAGGCTCATTAAGTGCTTCTGTACAGTAAGACTGATATCTTCACCCCTATACAGTATATCAAGGACATATGATAATGATAACGATCAAAGTTATTTTAACACTGCACAAAGGCCAAGATGTCAAGGCCATTACTTCAGAAGAAAAGAGGACTATTGATTATTAACTAGAGACTGGCTAGAAATGAAGAAATTAATAGGCAGATTACCCATCTACCAATTACCAGTAAACTCCTAGTAAGGCATTTGGGATGCAAATTAACTACATACAGCAGAGGTGGTGGAGGTGGACATGTTCATCAATCAGCACCATTATTTTAATTTAATATGTTTCAGAAAAGAGAATTCTGTGCTACAGTTGCAGAAAATGAAGAGAAAGAGTTTACTTGTTAGTTTAGTAATGTTACGTCAACACAGGCAGATTTTCCAACCATCACATGGAAAGTTCTGTAGTCTCCCAGAGATAGTCCCATGAACTTCAGCAAACAGAGCCAAGATAGCCACGTCATAAGAGCTTTTATGTATTAGAGACTGAATCGCATAAAATGTTCTACTAGAAGTATTTAACAGCATATGTATATATATACTTAGACATTTAATATACACCATCTCTGCCCAGAAAGTCTGCTCTATGTTTCTGTAATTCCATCATTGTCTTCTACACATTCAGAAAATGTAAAAATCACTGTTGTTTGTTTTTCTTTCTTTCAACTGCAGAAATTCATAACTTTCCCTTTTTTTTAATCTATTTTTTACTGAATTTTAGAAGAGTTAATTTTAATGCATCAGCAGACAAAATAAAACAAAATAAGAGTGATAGCTCTTATTCTGCAGCTGAGATTACTGCTTCAGGAGGCCGTGTCACTAGATATGAAGGAATTTATGTAGGACTCTGACCTTCATCCTGAACTTCCTAATTTCTGTTATGCTAGGGAAAATAGAAGTCGGCCAAGAGTCATGTGACTGAATGACGTCAGGAGACAGTTTTTCAATAACTTTGTTTGCTAAGCAGCAAACTATCTTTGGAAAATGTTCCAAAAACTTTTTAAATTTTATTCTATATCCTGAAAACACCACTGTAAACATTACATAGACAGCTAATTGTATTTTCTTTACATTATAAGAAAGAAATTACATTACAAGAATCTTTTACTATATACTGTTTTCTCTCCCTCTGAGCATCACAGAGAATGGAGGACTATTGTTGGGATGTTCTCCTAAAATATTTTTTCTAGTTTTACCACAGCTATAGGGCTTAAAAGAAGACTTAATTCAGAGAAATCCTTTGGCCTACATTTCATGTTTAGTCTTAGAACTTATGAAAATGGGTAGCAGTATGAAAATTTTACTTCCAAGAATTCTGCATCTCTTAGTGATGAGACCTCTTCAATGTTTTCAGACTGCTAGCTGACATAAGGCAAAGAATGTAAGCTCTTACTTCCTTATTGGCGTCATACTTAGAGGGTAAAAGTGATTTAGATTCTTAAATTCACTCTTTAAGTGCAAGTGGCAGCAAGGCTGGAAACTGCTTACATCTGACAACATGAAGCAGCCTGGTGACTGACCCAGACTTAGACATTACAGCCCTCAAATATCAGACACCTATCCATCATCTCAGCAGAGTTCATCAGGTCACTGTCCATAAAGAACTTGCAGCCCCAGACAGAATGCACCAGGCCAGAGGTTCCATGTTGTTGCTTAGCCTAGTAAATCTGCCCACTGTTACAATGTTCTAGAAAAACTCCCTGGTTTTATTTGAAGCAATGACTGAGTTTAGGTCTCCCTTCTCCCAGCAAGTATAACAACTTCAGAGGAAGTCTTTCTCGGTATTTCTCATTGAGGCTGTTCTACTTCGTTAATTCTGCTTCAAAAATTCTTTGGACAAAAGAAAAAAAAAATAGGTAGGATGTCTAATGGCTGGCAGCCAGAACTCCTAAAAACTCGAACATTCCTTATTTCATACAGTTTCTCCCACATCTTTCAAACCATTCCCACACAGAAGGTATTCACAAGGACCTCGAAGCATAACATCAAGGCAGAATCACAAGCAGAATAAAACTACCTCTCTTTAGCAAACATTTGAGACCACTGGTAGAGTGAACACACATGTGGTGTCACAAAGGGAGCAAAAACAGCAGCTAGACATATTCCACATATCAAGAGCAACTCTATCAGCTACATTACTAGACTGGCCAACCCAACCAAAGGTAGTGATATCCCAGAAGTACACTGAAGCTGAAGAAAGCTGGATGGAAAAGATAGGGACAACTTTTACAAGTGAAATACAAAACAAGCCAGGGCTTACACTTTCCTCAGAAAATTTCTGACTTAGTCAATCAACTTAGAATACACAAAAGTAAAGGAAAAGGTGAACAAGAATGAAGGTAGTAAGAAAAATTTCTATCATTTCCCATCTTCTTTTTCAGAGAGCTTAAAAAGAGTGCAAAAGACCAAATGATGCACTGAGAGTATCATTCCTGGAAATGGGGGGAGAATCTTCCCCTACTATTCCTATAAACTTAGTCTTACTGCTGTGATAGTCACCATTAAAATTGAGATTCTTTCCAAATCTTAACCTCTCAAAGATTCATTTAAAAAATGGTCATTTTCCTTTGCTCAGTCAGTTCTTGTAGGAAGATAACTTTTTGCCTAATAAGGATAGTCAGCAAGAGTACTTTATTGTTACAAGCTTGTTTACAGGATGCTTAGACAGATGAGTTTGCCAGTTTCCAAAGGAATCTTTAGTCTGTTGCACCAGAACCCTGTTGCTGCTGATAGCACATGCCAGAAAGGCTATAAATGCTTCATTCCAGCTGGAACATGCAGAACATCTGGAGAATGTTTCCAGCTTTGGCAACAGTTCTGTGCTATTACAACATTAGCCTCCATTGTCATGGCTACTTTCATTAACTTCTTTCTAGCCTGCAAGGAGAAGGAACCAGAGTGGCAGCATCTGGTAGAATCTGTGCCACATGTAACCTTGCTGATTCTTTCTTTTCAGACTGTAAGTCATTCAGACTTAGACCAAATCTTTAGACAGATTACCAAGCAAGACTGAAGCATCCATACTTAACATCTTTTAAAAGAAAATTTAGTTCAAACCCTACTGAGCTTAAATTCCACCATTCCAGAGTGAACCAGGTGGCCTGTGACAAGCAAACATTTACTCATCCATTGCTTTCCCTTTTGTTGTCCTTATTAATCATATTTAGATTCTACTATAATAGAAAGCAGACACAGAAAGCAAGGAGCAGTTAGAAGTCCCCAGTCCTCTTTCCTATGGGAAAGAGATAAAATAAACATCTATTACTGATACTGTTTGTAACCCTTTTCTGAACAGTAAAATTTTAAGATGAAAATCTTGGCAACTCCCATGAATCTGAGTAAGTCTAAACTGGGAGAAGTGGTTAATATAAGAGGGTTTTGGGTACTTATTAAAAACCCTAGGGCCCTTAACTGAATAGACTCAGGCCAAGATATGCAGTCTAAAGGAGCTCTTCTGGCTTTGCTCTGATTAAGATAGTATCTAAGTAAATAAATATGCTTACCACCATAGGCCTTAAGGGATGAATAACTGGGCTTATAGCCCTAGTAAAGGCTCCTAGGACTGTGCACTGGCCAAACACCATTACAACAGATAGATTCAGTACCCCTTTCCAAGACAGCCTGAAGGATTTCCTAGAGCACAAATGAAAATGCTGAGGAAGTAGTTGTTTATATTTCCTGTAGTTTGTGAAAAACAGTCATAAAAAGGTCTCTGATCTTTAAATGAAATAGATAGTATCCCAAACTCACCCGGGGACCATAACTACAGAATCTCTGGAGAGTTTCCGTAGTGAATATATCCCTCCCAGTTCAAGGATTCTGTTGTCTAATATGGTCAGTTAATTCATTTACCTTAAATGCTGACTGGCATACAAGATACACTTGATACACTAGATAGAAATAAATACATAAAATTTTAGCTCCCTAAATTTTACCAGACAGATTTAATAAATGCACATAACTAATGGGTATATAATGACTTCCCTAAACTCCTACTTGTAGATCATGCATTCTATTTTCCAGTACATCTTTTTCCCCATGAAAAATTAAATTGGAAAGTCAACAAGAGAGAAATCATACTGAGGACATTTTCACTCCATTCATTTACATTTCCAGTCTTTGCAGAATGTGGATAACATATTTTTATGGCTTATTTGGTTGCTATGCAAAACATCTTTTTTTATTATTATTATTGAATAGCAAAATTATTAGATGAGTAGAATCCTGTATGCATAATAAGAGCAGAATTTCAAGCTGTCCCTAGGCTAATATATGAAGCACTAAATCAATTGGAAAAGTTTTCACTTTTTCTTAAAGAGGCACAAGGTTGCTTTCTCAGTTGGTTTCATCTGTTTTCATGGTCTGTGCATTGATTATAGCCTGGTACACTTAGCCAAATGCATATGAGATAAGAACTATCTAAGGGATAAAACTAATATATACTCTTAGTCTGTTTCTCTTCCCTTTCTAATTTCCTGTTGACTAGTACAGAGCCTTACTGAGTAAGGCTCACAGGCAGTGACCAATGTGTAGGAGAATGCAGTCAAAGCATAGGAATTCTGAAAAAAGATAATTTTGGTTGCACAAGGTCAAGGCATGTTAATCTGTCTAAGAAAACATGTGAAATATCTTTTTCATATCCCAACAAGGATGTGTAAGCACTTCACATTTCCAGTAAATACCAAAAAATGTGCATTCCACATTTGATGGAATTTCGAACAGTAAGTGAAAATAATAGTGATTGTCTAGTACATACACAAGGAACTCAAAATACAGTAAAATAAAGCTGTCAGATGTCATTCCCATTTATACTGATAGAAAATGGAAAAACACACTGCATCTTCCCTAGATTATCCAGCAACAGACACAAAACCAAAATCCAAGGCTCTTGCCTAGATCAGTAAAGTGCAGAACCATTTTGCCCCCTCTCACTTTGTTTTTGTATTAGTTCATTAGCCTTTGTATTTCTAACTAACTCACAGAAACATATTTAATCCCCTGATGATTGCTACTAGCAGCCATTGCTGGACTTCCTCATGCCATGAGTCCTCTGAGGGGAAAAGTTTTGCAGCTCTCTAGATAGCCTTATGAAGAAATTCTGTCCAAGTTTCAAACACAGGAAGCTATACGGAGAAAGCTATGTAGCAGCAGGACCTACCTGACTTCTCTAGCTTGACTCATATGTATTCTAATCTCAGACAAGTGAAAAACTCTTTTTAAGAAAGAAAGAAATTTTATCTCTTCAGGATCTATTCTGATACTCTCGCCATTGACTGAGAAATCAGGATAACGTTCATTGCTATGTTATATTTATGTTTGGTTTACAATTACATTGAAATCAGGATAACATTTATTGCTATGTTATATTTATGTTTGATTTACAATTACATTCGTTACATTATTTTAATTATGCACAATTTAGAAAATCGAAGTTTAGGCACATTCTTTGTTAAACTGGTAATAATTAAGTCTTAAACTGGTAAAACGGGTCTAATTTTACCCAGCAGAACTGCACTATGGATTCATACAGTTAATCTTTGATTTTTTGCTCATTTGATGTCTCTCCTAAGCTAACTGGGACCTAAGGATTTGCACATTTGTACTTTTGTCCTTCAAAAAGGCAAATTACATATCCTGATAACACAACTGGCACGAGTACTCCATCCACTCACATGACATAGTTTAAACGATTAGCAAAACATAGTCCTTATTCGTCTGCCACCATGAGAAAATGAAAGGCAAAAGTCTTCTTAAATTAGTGTTGACAATAACTAGAACTTCCTATTTCCCATCCATAGGTAGCCACCTTTCTAATACAGATTTTTTCACACCTGTTATCTATATGGAAAGATATAACATCCAATTTTATGAAATACAATTTGGACTTTCAACACACTGCAGCATTTTAGGTTCACAAAACTGAGATGGATAACATTACTTCATTATTATTTTTATGTGAAAGAGTGTTGTAGTTATTTTTTAGCTAGCTCACCTTCTCAGGCATGATGCTCTCCTCTTCACAGCCACATCATAGCCATACCAAGAGTTTCAGAACCAGCTGAGCATAGTTTATCACTCCCTCTGAGCAATGCTTTAATTGCTCTGAAAAAAAATCTTCTAAGATGCCTTCTCCTTAACTCATACATAACTCTCATACAACTCTCCTTAACTCAACATAATCAGAACAGGCATAGGAAAGTATATTATCAAACTGTATGTGCATATTAGTTTTTCAAGGTAGCTTTTGAAGCCCTCACACAGAATATTTGGACTGGTTAGACAGTTAGAGTCATTGGAAGACTTTACTGAGAAGTTAAAAATGATTTCACCATAGAAGAAGACAACTAGGATAGACAGAACTTATCAGCATTTAATTACATCCACATGCTATTCAAACCTGTCTGTTTCACATGCTAGAGAGTCAGTGGGCAGGGAGGAAAATGTTTCCTTAATTCTACAGACATACACAGTTTATAATAACAGCTGGGAATAACTGGGATCTATGAAGGTAAAAGAGAACCAACACAGATGCATTACTTTAAATCCCTATTTGAGGTCATAAGCACAGCATCTGCCTCATGCTGTCCTTATTTACATGACTGAAATTCACCCCTAAATACACCACACAAAATAATGTAGAAATTCTGTGTTTGCAAGAGGTAAAAAAAAAAAAAAAAAAAAAAAGGCTGCTGCTGTTTTATTAAGGTCTCATAGTCCCGAACAATCATAGAGCAATCTTATAAACGTTGGCAATATCCTCATGAATACCTAGGACAAGTACCATTAACATAAAATACAAAACTGAATCTGGCATGATGAGATATTTAAAATTTAGACATGCACTTACTACATTTAAATATGTACTTCACAGATATATTTTTAAACCATTTATTTTTTAAAAACAAGGCATTTCACTGCCTTATACTTTTAAGTTTTAATTCCAACCAAGCTAATTTCTAGTCATCACAAACACAAACCTGCCAGTAATGAAGGTTGTTTAATTAGGTCCAGATAAAATAGCTCCAATTCTGTTTCTGATCCACCTGTCAAAGCAAATCAGTCTTTTACATGACTTTAAAAAAAAACAAATTAGACTAGCTGATGATTTTTTGAATATTCAAGTAGACACTCTGGAGATATATCCAAACAGAACTTGTGATTGAACAAAAGCCTGGAACATGACCTCAAAGATGAAGTGATCTTGTTCTGCCAGAAGCAGATTTCCAAGCTTGGCATTTCAGGATTATGAAGTCAAGGACAGGGTGTGAAAAGGCAGCTACTGGAAAGAACAGCAGTGTCTTCTACAGCTTAGGGCAAGGTAACATTTCAATGCTATTTAAAATTAAACACAAATAACAATGTTAGAGGTTCTACTTAAAGCCCCAAAGCCAGGTGATTTCAGAACAGGCATGTCCAACTCTTGCCAATACGGCTTTATGGAAAAAAATGCTTTTTTATTTGTATTAGTAGTAGAGAAACAAGCACATGAAGGATTGATACGACTGAATGTTAAAAAAATGTTTGTTGATTTCTAAGATGGACTAGTAGTTGAAATACATTTACTGGTAGGCAAATATCAACGGAAATTGACCATCATAAGTGACATTATTTGATGTATCAGATCCTAATTAAAACTACTCATCACAGCTCTAAGGGATCATCACTAATAATCACTAACTAGTTTGGAAGCTCTACTGACAACTTCAAAAAGTGCAGGAGTGCATACAAATACTAGACAGTGGACTGAAAGAAAATTCTGATTAAGAAACACCTCATGGAGGAGTACTATTAACATCTAGAACATACACACACACAAAAAATGTAATTGAAATCTTTTATATGGAAAATACTTATTAAGCTCTTGTAAGCAAATCAGCCTACAACTGCTGGTTGCTTCTGTGTTTAGTGTGTACTCAATTAAGAACTCAGAAAAAAATGTCAGGATTTCATATTGTTTTTCTCATTCAAGTCTACCATCTATTCCACTGCGATGATTCTTCTCCCATTCTTTCATTCTCTTAGAAGTATTTCTACTGATGTTACAGCACTAACTTTTCTCTAGTAAATCATACTTATTGTATTGGTGAGTTTTCTGCCTTCTAGAAGATAAACTTATTCGTTTTCATTGATTTACAATGCATGAACAAAGTGGCTTGCTCTTTTCTTCTGCTTAGTATTCTAATAACAGTCTTCATTTTATCTTTAATTTGTTTAGAATACAGTTTTTGATTCAGCTTTCCAATTTGAGTCATAATGGTCTGATTTCAACAAATGCCAACATTAACTTCTTACCTTGTGCACCCAAATTCAATAAAGGAATTATGGCAGCAATGGGTCACAGTTTTTACTGTTAAACTGTACCAGTTTACCCAGTGTTTTTTTGGAATTATTTCCTCTGTGAATAAAATCCTGACCCAATAAAGTCAATCAGAATTCTTTCCCCCAGTCAAATCATATGAGAGAAACCTGTGTTTTATAAGTCTCAAAATACATACAGGTTTGTTTCATTACAGTCTTTCCATTTCATTTTTAGGAAACCTGTCTGTTCAGATGATGAGATCTAAACAACCTTAAGCTGTGAAAATGGCAAGTCATTAACTTTTTCTGCCTATGTATGACAGTTTCACAAGTCCTCCTTGAAATGAGGATATGACTTGTTTTCACCCTCATCTTATTTTGCTTAAGGTACAATGGGAATGAATTAAGATCATGAGTCAGAGCATGAGGGGTTTTTTTTATTATTATTATTATTTTTTTGCATCATCAAGTCTCAGTCTGGGGAAGACCTGTGTATGTTTGCTGCCAAATTAGGGAATAGATTCATATTCACTTACTCCACCTGGAATACAACCTGCTCTTTGAAGTAGTGGATGTTATGCTATAGGGCATTTGGCTGTTAAAAAAGTTTATGCTTTAACCTCAGCATTTGCACACATATCACTCATTACCTATATGCTTTAAATTAATTAGGTATCATTTACAAGAAACTCAGATTCTTGTCTTTTGTGTATAACCACCACTTCCACTTACTTAAACTGATTCATATTTAGCTATTCTGTTTATGCATTTATTTATTTATTTGCCTCTAGATTGGAAGTAGTTGGATAATTATACTTATTTCAAATACAGATGTGCACTGTTTGAGAATATACCATGTATTACTTCTGTTTGAGCCTACAGAAATTTGTCACATCTTTATGCAGTATAATTAATGTGTAACAATGATTGGTTCTAAATATTTTGCCTTGTTGGACTCTTCCTTCCCAAGCGAATACAATTTGAGGTGAATAGAAGTTGTACACTGGAAGCCTACAGAAAGGAACATGAATGGTTTCCTTGACCACTGCTTATAATATTACAAATATAAATTAGTAACAACACATGATGAAACTGTTAAAGACAACAAAGTATACAAATTGGGAATTTAGCTAGATCTTAATACTGCCAGCAGTTGGCCACTGGTAGATTATTAAAGCTCACACTTTGCTTCATGACATCTAGAAAATCTTTTACCATAAGGAACAATATGGACCTCATGGGATGACAAACTCTACTACCATTTAACTATTCTAAACCAGTAGACACAAGTAGCTGTTTGTTTACTTGAGCTCCACTTACTACAAAATCTGTCAAGCTTCCAACAGTATTTAGGACTGTGCTATTTTCTCCTCCTACCCACAGATGCCTCTGAGCAGGCAGTAGGCAGCTACAGATAACCTGCCTTCCTTAGGAACTTGGAATTATTTGTTTCTGTTAGGATGATACAGTTGCTCATCGCATCAGCACCAGTTCTCCACTCCACTGTGATTTTGTATATTCGAAGTAATTTTTGTATTGTTTCTCACCCAGCTTTGATATTTCTGACACAGTACTTCAGTAATTATGCACCTTCCATTACCACAAAACTAACTCATGTCCATACTGATTTCTATTGTAAAACACAAAAAATAAAAAGCAGTACCAAACCATCTTACTTCACAAGCACGCCTTTTCAGTGTGTTCAAATTCATGGCATTAAAACATGCTTTTAACAAGCCAAGTATTACACCTTTTTTCCCAGCTACAAAGAGCAGGGAGGGGAGGCACTTTGCTGTGTAAAATGTCACACACATTTTGTAGATCTCATGTTCTAATGCTATTAGCTCAAGAGATTGAATTAAATTGAGAAAGGTTAATGAAAGGTTTCAGTCATGATTGCGGTGACCAATCCAAAGCAAAGGGGCAAGAGAAATGGCAGCTTTAACAATTAAACTCCCTCAACACATTCCTTTTAACACAACTGCCATAACACAGTGAAATGCCACAGTTAATCAGATCACACTCACTGCTAACACTCAGTGCTAAAAAGTTGTTGTGACTGCCCTGTTGGGGTCTTCTACAAGATGATCATGCTCTTCATTAATCCTTAATAACAGCAGTGCATATTAGATGTCATACAAATTAGGAATCCCTAATTGTTTATAAACATAGGAATTATTTATATATTTCCTTGAATCTGATATTTTAAAATGGTATTATAAATGTGAAATTGACTACTTATTCCCCTGTAAATCTCAATTCTACTTCTACACATGCTTAGCAGACATGCTGTGTTGTACAAAAGTTTCCAGTGTATGCTGGAAGTACTCGTATCTCACTGAAAGTCAAATGCTAGTCTGGCTCTACATCAGAGTGAGTTAATACATCATCTTGCATCAAGTATTTATTTCTCTAGCTCTATTAAGTTGTAAGCAAAGATATGAGTAATTGAACCACCCCCAGGGTTTCATCACATTTTAGTATTTGACCTGTCTACGTATCAAGAAAATTCAATTGCAAAAATTTTACAGTTTTAGCATATATCATAGGATTAAGTTGTCCCATAAACACCCACTTTTTTGCTGTAGTATGATCTGAAGTCCTTGCTGAGGACAAAAGAAGACAAAAAAAAGACAAGCTTACAGGGGAAGAGAAAGACAATAATGGCCAGCATGAGATCTGTAACATTAGATCTTTATGTAGAAAACTCCAAGTCAGTGTTCCCACTGTGCCTTGGTTGAGTGAGATCATCTCTACACAACAAGGCTGAAAGCACATCAAAATACAACTCCAGGTTATTTCTGGGTTAAGCAATTAAAATATTTTGGCACTTTTATATATTTTAATAACAGAAACATCCCAAAGGAAACTGCAAGTTGGCTGAAGCATCAATGAATACGAAGTAAGAAAGTTATTTTTTTTCCTTGTGTACTACCATAAAATACATTACTCACATTTTTTGTCGTGCCACACAGAATGGTTCTGGACTCATGTTACCATAGGTACAATCTGCAACCACAGGCACTATGTTGAGTCACAGTGAGCCCTTGGATGCTGAATTGTCAGAAGTCTTCCTGCACCAGGGCAGGAGAACTGACAGAAACACAGGAGCAGCGACTGGAAGCCAGAATACCTGGATGTGCAACAACCAGTGAGACTGATTTCTCTACAGTGTCAAATTGCAATTAGTCAGAGGCCTTGATTTAAAAAATAATTTAAGTGGACAAGACTGTACTGGAAGAAGCAGTGGCACTCTGCCTCTGTGGACCATGCAGAGAATTTCTTCAAGTTAAACTGAAGTCAGCAAAATGGCACATGAAAGATGTTCCTCAGTTTGATTCACCATCCATTTAAAAACAAACAAACAAATAAAAAATCTATATCATTTATATATAATGAAAACGTTGTGAAAAGTAAGATAATATGGCATGATGTGTCAAGGGAGAGAAAATGTGTTCCCATTAGCAGTAGATGAGTAAATCATTTCTTGGGTGGAAACAGATAAGCTACATTAAGGCTCAGGTAATATTAAGGCTTAAGATCTTGCTGCTACCATCAATGAGAGGTTACCTCCACACAACAGAGATACAGTGTAACATGCTCCTGCTATGAAAGCCTACACTCCTTATTAGTTTAAAAAAAAACCCTACAGTCTATGGAGTATGGCAGCTGAGAGGGGCTGTTTCCCAGCACTGGAGCAGCACATAGTAGGTATTTTAGGGACTGTCACATCTTAAATCATTGCAAGTTAAATGTACCATATTTATTAGAACCCTACAAGAATAACAAAGGGAATAGGAATAACTACGGGAAGAATGTTTGATAGTTTTGCTAGTCTGTCCTTCATACAGCAGATTTTTTTGTAGCTTTTACAGCTTTACAAATATCAACTTCAGGAAATACATTATAGAGATATCAAAATATTTAAATAAAGGTTAATGAAAGGTTATATCGTAATTGCAATGACCACAACCTAATAGAATGCCAAGGAACTTTACACTTAAAAAAAGAATGTCAAACTTTTATTTATCCCATTGCCAGAACACAAAGAAATGCCACCATTAATTATACTCCACATTGATTACTAGAAGTTGTCATATTTGATGATGCAAGATGGTTGTTATGGAAATGAGATGCTACTAAATTTTTTTCAAGACCTAATTAGGTCATTTTTTTTTAATTGATAGAACTTGTTTTACACTCATTTTTTCCCACTTCTGTACAGTTTTTGGTTTATCTGCTCTCTTTTAAAATGTTAGGAAAATATTTTTTTAGTTTCTCAAGAACTTAGAGTGTTTATGTAAGTTGTACTAGTCATCTTCTTCTGCTTTTGCATGATTTAGAATACTGAAAATCTATCCACTTGAAAAATTTTCTCTACACAGCCATCAAAGTTATTTCTGTTATACAAAGTGATTCAAAATGCTGATCAGACACTGTGTAGACATGAAGCAGATAATTCCCATTGAAAACTGTGGCTTAGATCTTTCTTTACCATCCTATAGCACACAGCAGGATTCTGATCTCCTTGTTCATAAAAACAAGCACCTACAAAATGGTGTATGTAACGTCTGTTGAATATGGATGACATATGAGGGGCACATGATCACCACGTGACTGGCATGTGGCCACTGTTTTTTTCACACAACAGAATTAAGAGATGCTAATCAAAGGGATGTGAACAAGCTTCAACAGGGATTCAGGCTGAACAATTCCCATCATCCCTGCATCCTGGTCACGGCAGCCCAAGGGATGAGTACATACTGGGAGAAGAACTCATGGAGAGCAGCTTGGCAGAGAAGAACCTGGGCATCCTCAGAGCAGGGGGGGGTTGTGACTAGGTGATCTTTAATGTTCCAATCCAGTGTAAGCCATTCTGTGATACTATTTATGAAGTTAAAATTACCTTCTTGTTTTAATTGCTTATCAATTCCATAAACATGATCTCTTAGGAATCTGAAACCTTTCTACATAAAATTTCACATTTTTTATGAATTTTTACTGTTTAAAATGTATATGTATGTAAATTATTATGCATGTGAGCCTTTCACATCAGAGGTGAAGCATAAATACCAAATCAATGTGTAAAACATCATCTGCTTTAACTTGACTTGATTATACCTAAATATATATTAAAAAAATAATATTTTACTCTATTTTTAGATGTATTGTAAAGTGTATAGATTAACACCTTTCCTCAAATACTTATTATATTTTTATAACAATAAAGTGAAATTTACCTCAAATAAATATACATATATCATGAGGGACCAGGAAGAAAAAGTTACCAGCCTAATGCATTCATATATAATCAGTATTCCTTAACTGAAGGATAAATATGCCAGCAACTATAGAACACACACAGTCTTATATTTCCTCAGAACAGAGCTACCTACTGCAGACTGTTAATGTAGTGCAATTTTTTGCTAAAAATGGCTGAGATGGGATAAAACTTTCTTTTAGTTTAGATGGCATTTTTGCTCAAGCTTTCTATAATTTATTATTGATTAGTCTTAGATTTATTGCCTATATTTTACCTAACAATTTAGTATTCAAGAGATTTTAAAAATAAAACAGCTACAAAATGCTGCAGTTCGGCAATTGTGCCAAAGACCATTTTTCTCACCCATGGACGTGATTGACATATGAATGTGACTCAGGAAGAAAACATTATTAATATGAAAAAAGTTATGACTTTTGAATGATGTTGGCTTGCCCTGAAATTCCCTGGGCTATATGTGCATTTCATATTTGGTAAGTATATGTATAGTGAGATTGTCTTTACACATTTTAACTTCTTTAGTAATTTTGTTAAATGCAGAGGAGGGGAAAATAAAGACATATTATTAATAAACAAGCAATTAAACAGGTTAGGGCAACAATGCAGTGCTGGTCGTTCAGGAACCCTGTGCTAATTTTAATTAGCTGCTTTCCCTTGCTTTCAAATGTAATTAAAGCAGCTTAGTTGTGCTCAGTGATGCAAACCACCTTATTTAATCACTAACATTATTTCCCTGAACTATTAATGATTTTCAAAACGCTTGTTTATGCAGAATTAGAACAGTAATTATCTTACCAGTTAATTTTGTACCTTCACATTTCACACCTCGCTCAAACGTCATTCATTTACCACAGCCTTTCTGTCAAAACAAAGAAATGCTTGTTCTAAATGTGCTTCTGACTGCCAAATTGAAAGCCAAGTTTTGTAACACTAATAAAGTAGCTCCCAAGTGAAACAGGTGTAGTAATTTAGACCCTTCCTGTCTTGAGCTTGCACGTACATGCTATGTCTTTTCTTTATTAGCTTTAAAATGAGAGCTCGGTGTGCAAAATAAGCTATTTAATTCAAACTTGTGGAGCAGAATATAATCTTTAATTTAAACTAGAGCAGTAAAAAAAGGCCTTTAATTTTAACTGGCATGTGCGTGTGAATTTGAATTAATAATCCAGAAAATTGAAACTGTTTTGCTGCTGTTGCTGGATAGTGACTGTTCTTCACATGCCCTTAGTTTCAGTCACTGTTTCTCTCTCTCCCACGCTTTGCCTGGTGCTGTTTTATGATGTTGCCATCTTAAAGTATTCTAAAAAAGGAATTCTCAGTTGACCAAACACTTGCAAAAATGTTTTGTGTTGAAATAAATTCTTCTATCTGTATTAATGCAGTTCACATAAAGAATGTAATTAGTGTATTCATTATATCGACTTACGACGGAATTTAAATGCACTATGAATTTACACTTCACAAATCATCAGATTTAAATATTTCTCCTGTTAATTCTTTTACTGTAAGCTAACAACTAATTGTGTATTAATAATCACAAAGTACAATAGCCTTACAATCATCACATGCTTCTCTCCTAACCTTGTAAGGAAGTCTTTCCTATTAATGAGGAAATTAGGCAGCAGTCCAGTGTCATACAAATGAAGATCTATAGCAGAACTAGAAATAGTGAAAAGACAGCTCCATCTTTCAGCTGTTCTGCAGTCTCTGAGGTGTCCCATATTTACCCCAAGTTGTACAGTGAGTGCTAGAGATGTGTTGCTTCTTTTTCAGATGATGGCCCTGAGCCAGATGAGCAGCCTATGGGGAGTCAGTCTGACTTGAACTTCATCTCTGGGGCCACAAATCAGACAAATAAACATCTACCTATTTAATTCAATTTAATTAAGTTTAAAATTTCACCTAAAAGATAGGAAAACAGACCTCTCCTATAAATCAAGCCTATCAATTACTCACTGCATATATGGATAGCATGAACTCATGAACATTTGGTAAAATGTCTCCTAAAAGAAAGGGACAAAAAGAATGGATTTGATGTAACACTTCTAACACTGACGTAATCTAACAAATGTTTTCACGGATAAGATAATTGCAAACAGAGTATTAGATCTTAGCTTCTAAAGGCTCATTAATGGGATTAAATTTAAACATGAAATCGGTGTATTTGACCTCCCATGGACTACTTTAAAGCATAAAGATACCCATTTGCATAAAAGGAAAGCAAGGCCAACTCTTAACACAGCATTAGTGTGTGTGTTCATTAGAGGTACTGAATCACTGCAGCAAAGATTTTAAAGACCAAACTACATTTTACAAATATTCTTCCTAAATGCATTATAAATTATATAGAAAAAAGCACAGACCAATGTGCAAAGTAAACTGTTCTAGTTAAAAAGTTGTATTTCATTTAAAAGTTTTACATGCAATCTGATGAAGTAGTTATACTTTAATAGATTTAAATGTATTAAATTTAAATGTGTTTCCAAAGGTTCTATAAATTTAGGAGAGCTAAAATTATTTCAGTATTTTCAGAATGCCCAAGATCCATGGTCTCCTGGCAACTAGCAATCACATGGCTGTAGAGGTTCTGGCCTACTGTTATAATGCCGTTATGTGTTTGGTTGATGATTTATTCAAACCCAGTTTCAAACCTGCTGTTAGCTCCCTCATTGCTTTAATGCAGCTACTCTACCATTCATAACTGTCAAGAACCAATTCATTGGGACTTGGGCTTATTAAGCCCCCAAACTGCGTTGTGAACATACTCAGTTTTGTGCCTGAAAATGTGAATAAATACTATACTTTCCTTTCTTTTAAATTGATCTCTGGTATTTTTAACACCATGCAATATTTCTATCTTGTTATCAAGATACTCAGCCATGAACTCGAGAGAATGCACCGCCTGCAGCTCTGTGCAATCCTGGCTGCCTCTTTCCTAGCAGAGGGAGTGGGTGCCTTAACGCTCTGCCCTTACAGGGACTTACTGAACGGACAAAGGATAAGGTTTGTGTTTTACAGTGAAACAGAAAGGACAGGCTCATCTTCTGCACACAGCAATGTACCTGGAGAAATAGCAATGGCCACCTTTTCTTAAACAGTGACTTACTGCTTTCTAGGAAAGCAAAGAGTTTGTTCTGCCAATTAAAGAAGCAATCACAGTGGATATTTACCCTATCAAGGACAATATATCAATTGTCTTGGTCAAACATACCGACTGTACATATAATATAAAGAGAAAATGGGTTTTGAAAATAAAATATTATTAAAAGTGCATTTGAGTTTTAATCTAGCTCTGTTAATTCAATAGTTTCAAAAAGGTGTATTTGAATTGGAGTCTCTAATAGTTTTTCATGTTGAATAACATGGTAATATGATTTTTCTCCATTCTGTACACATGAGGAACATTCTAAAAAGTGTTGCCACAATTATAGCATGCATACTGCTGCTGTGTTTAATGTGAGCATGGGAATAAAGCTGGTTTTAGCCATTTGGTTTAAAACAATCATAACTAGCCATTTTAACATAATGATTCTAGTACAGAATGCTTTGCTTTAATTTCAAGGATTCTACTGGGGAAAATAACATTCTGAGGACTAATTTAAATTAGGACTACTGTGAAAGTCAGGTTCTGACTTAATGGCAATTTAATAAAATCTGAGGTTGGGTCTTCTGTTGGTTTTTTTTGTTTTTGTTTTTGTTCTGACAGAAATATGTGTAAAAAAAAATAATATAAATATATGTAAATTGAAATATGCCATTAGGAACAATTGGAGATTCAGGAGGTATTTTTCTGGAGGTTTTGGCCCATCTCACCAAGAATTTCTAAAGAAGAACTATATGGCACTTTAACTTCTGGACGGCTTGATGTTTGTCTTTGCTGTCATGTAAAATGTTGCAATTCCATTCACAGAGAGATTAGAATAACATAGAAAACTTGATAAAGTAGAACAATTCACAATTGTAGCTGCTTATATCACACATCAAGGAGCCTAGACTCACTACAGAGACTAACAAACACGGATCTCAGCCCTGATGAATGAAGGTTTTACATGAAGAGCAAACACTTTTTTACGAGCTCGACAAATTTTTCTGAAGATGTTAACACAAATAACTTCTTAAAATTACTCAAAATTAACATCAATTAACTGGTCTACACTTCAAACCTGATGCTGTAAATACAACAGGCCCCACTTATATTCAGGAATGGCTGCAATAGGACTACCGTGCAATATAACCAGGAGACCTGAAGGGAAAAACACTTCCAGAAGTATTGGGATAGCCATGAGATAGAAGAATGAACACATAGGTAGAGTTTGCCACATGATAGACCCCCTATTATGCACAGAGGACACAGTTCTCCCAGCTGATACATTGTTTAGTGGCAGTATAACGTTGCTCAATTTAGCAAGCCTTAAACTGGCAAATAAACAGTGTTCAGGCTTTGTCTTAAACTAAATAGTGTTTACTGTTGCTCCAACTCAATGAAAATCTTTTGCAAACTTGGAGAAAGGTTAGAGCACTTCTGTTTTCAAGTCTTTGTGCATAGTGATCTATAAAAATGTCTGTCTGTGGAACTGCGAGGTTATGAGCAGCACTCCTGTGGTCTCTTCCCATGTATTAACTAAATGCTGTTAATTTTTCATTTGAATGAAGCAATTAGGCATTGGTTAAATCTCCTTAAATGTTTGCTGATTATTCTTGGATGGCATCAAAAGAAATTTCAGGTAGAATCAGTGTTGATTAGCTTTTACTATAGTGATCACATCTAAAGTTTCAGGAATTAATGGCTGGGAGTTTGGATGCAACATCTCTTAGTCTTATGGATAAGCCCACAGAAACACCTGAGCCAAACTTCTATACCGAACTGTATCAGATACTTATGCCTGTTCTTTCAATGACACGTACATCTGGCCTGAAATATCGAGAAAGAAATAAAATGAATGAAATTCTGGTAGGTAGTAGCAACTTATATTCTCCAAATTATTTAACCATTTCTTGCTCAGATACAAACTAGAAGAAGCAATGAACAGTTCAACCAACAAAATAATTGTAGCAGAGAAGGGAGGAAAAGAAGCTCAGTAGGTCAATCAGTGCAGCTCTGTACTCCTAAGCCTTGTCTATTATTAACAAGTGATAATCTGTAAATATCTGCATAACTGTTTCACATAAATTATGACAATTACATAGCCTCCTTAAACAGCTGCTCCCATCCCCCAATTAGCATTATTCTCTGACTGCTTCTTTCCCTTAAACATAATACAAATCTCTTCTGCTACACATTAAAGAAGTACTTCTTGCTCTACCCTTAGTGAAAGGATTCTCCTTTTGTAAGGTATCCTGTACAAGATGCCCTCCCTCCCTTGCAGTTCTCAGAGCACGTAGCCCTGACCTCTCACTGCCTATCCTGTTCTTGCTGAAGCAATCTTACCTTTCAGCTACACAGAGAAGGATGAGATTTTATTTATAAGCTCGAAGCCCACAGAAATAGTAACTGGTTGTATTTGCAGAATGTTTCCTTGTCCTTCCCCGTGAAAGAACATACAGATGCATATACATTTAGTTTATTGGTTATAGTATTGTGGGTGCCCTAAAGAGACGTCCAGAAACAAGGCTTCACGTCCCTAAGGTATCCCTCAAATGCTTTACAGATATGTATCTCTGTATTTCCTGAAAAATAACACTGTGACATGAATTTAGGTATGGGAGTATATACAATGTGCAAAGTACAGTTAATAGATGTGAAGATATTAGCACACTTTTTTTTTTTTTTAATAAAAGGGGAACTTGCATTCAGTCCCATTTTCATTATGAGAGGGGGAAAATCCATACCTCTGTGCAAATTCAAAGGCAGAAGAAGCACAAAATTTTCCAAGTTACATAGCAAAATCCCAAAGAGAGTAAGTCATTGAGAATGGAGAAGTATTTATCTATTGCCTGTGAGAGTCAAGTATCCTTATTTATCAGTGTAATGAACAACAAACCTAGAATTACTGTGAACAGATAAAACTTAGATCAGATGGGTGGTGTGTTCATATACAAAGTGACACTCAGTGAGTCTGTTCATGGTCTAGATCTCATTTTAAAATAGTGAGTATATGCTTCAGAGCACTTGTGCACATCATTCACTGCCTTCTGCATTCAGACGCCATACTTGGAATTTCTGGCAGCTTAGATGAAACCCATAATACTTTTGTAACTATTGTGTTTTGACAGCATCAGAGCTGATTTGATTAGGAAGCAGGAAAAATAATAAATCCTATTAAAGGAGGAAATTTCAGTCCTATAGCCAAAGTTGCATGAGGTAAAGTATTTAGCATTTTCTATTATTGTCTCCTTTACTATAGTCTGTTTCAAGTACCATCATATAAAACAAAAGCATTAGGTTTTGTGTTCTTTGCAAAGTTGTGGCCAGCATCTGCCCTTCCTCCTGATTCGCTTGGCAGTTTGGGAGCCTAGGGGAGGGGTAGATTACATTGGAAAATATAAATAACAAATCAAAAAATAATATTGATTGGATAAACAATTTCCCCTAGACTGTTTCTTAATAAGTGATCAATTTTTTAATCAATATTCATTATTTCTCAGAATATACCGAACAGTTTATCGAATAAATGAATGGCTGGAACTATAATGACATGAAATCAAATAGGTGAACCAATTTCTTTAATAACATGGGTTGAACAGGCCACCTCATCTTACTTGGTTGAAACTATAAGTCAAAAATACAAGACCATTGAATAAGTGATCCAAATAAAAGATTCAAATTGTTTTAAGGAGCGCGTGTTCTCATGTTTGACATGCAGAGTCACCATGAGCTGATTTATGCAACATTTCAAAATAAAAGTTGAAAGTTTACTTCTTTTTGAAAAAAACTTTTGCGTTCTTTCCCACAGATCATCAATAGTCAGCATACTGCAAAACTTCCAAAATAAACTTCAGATCTGAAAAATGAGATCTGTAAAACTTCACAGTGAAGCCTTCAGGCACGGCAAATGGATTTTCCTAATAAGTTTTATTCACCAGTATCACATTCAGTGGTATGTGTAAACTATATACTGAAACCTAATATATACTTCTGTCAATTTTATATTATTTGCCATGATGTAAAAAGTCCTTTTAAGGTACAATTTTTCAGAAGCTACTTTCTTCTGTTGAAGAAGAAAAACCTGTATACCACTGGGGTACAACTTGTCCAGAAAATGTTTGGCCACTTATTTAAGACATAAGAAAACATATTACTTTCTACATAGATCGTGTATAAAGATCATGTCATTTACATAGTCTACAATTCATAGAATTTCTTCCAGTATGTGAATATACTTAATCTTTACTTGTATTCATAATATACATGATTCTACTGCTTATGAAAAAAAATAAACAAAAAACCCAATCAGCTGATAATTAATATGTAGGAGCTTACTTTTTAAAATCTATGTATTAACTTCATTTAAGAACAAATCATGATATAATTCTATATTCTGCGGAGATAAAAGTACAAGAGAAACAAAACAATGCAAAGAATCAGAGGGGCAGTGAGTCCAGTTTGTACACATTTTGAAAATTAAGTTAATGTGCTCATTGTTGTCACAATTAATTATGGAGGAATCAGATATCAATCTACTCTGCTAGTAGATAACAAGAACCTTCAAAGAATCCCCTCCAAGGTCACCCAGTCCAACTGCACACCTATCACCAATATCTCCCACTAAACCATGTTCCTCATTACAACATCTAAATACTTGTTGAACACCTCTTGGATTGGTGATTCAACCACTTCCCTGTGCAGCCCATTCTGTGACTCTTTCAAAGAAGTATTTCCTAACACCCACCTGAATTTCCCTTGGTGGAACTGAGGCCATTCCCTCTAGTCCCATCGCTAGTTACATGGGAGAAGAGGCTGAGTCCCACCTGACTACAACCTCCTTTCATGTAGCTGTAGAGAGCACTAATGTCTGTGAGATGTAGTTGTTTCCTGCCAAAATATATAAATACTCTGCAGGAATTCTAGTCTAATCATCATCATGCACAACACACGTATTCAAGCAGAATTTCAGAACTATTGGACCACATAAGAACTCTAATCACTGACAAAACAACATTTGCCCTTAACACCAAGAAGAAATCACAGCACAAGTGTTCTGGATTCATTCAGAGCTTTCAGCTCCCTTAGTCTGGCAATTTGCATTGTCTGCTTTCATAGACATCTGCATGAAACCCATTCATCCTTTGGAAATTTTAAGAAAGTATTTTATTTTTTAAGTGAGAGCTTCCTTAAAATGGTCGTGCTTGTTCTCTCGGAGAGGGAACAGGAGACTGAAGCCTGCAGAGGTTTCTGTCCCAGGGACTGGCCAGGAGATGGTGGCAGAGAGCAGCTCTCCCTGCCTCCCTTCTGCTTCGATTTACCACGGTCATGATCCTTACATTCCAAGGTCCTCTGGACATTTCGTTGTGCTGCTACACAGCAGCCTCCTCACTTGCCCTATGAACATAGACTTAACATTTTCAGACAAGAAACGAAGCTCCAAGCACTGCTCTAGCGCCAGCTCACTGAGTGCTCTTCCATTAGAGCACAACAGACAGACACGCTTGCTCTGAGAACTACCACCACACTCCCACCTGTGTTAAGGAATCAAGTATCATGACATCAGTTTTCGTAGCAATAAAAATCAGACCTTTTCTGGAGCCATTATTGCCTAAAATGTTAATGCAGTTTACTTTCTTTAAATGTGATCGATAGTTGGGAGAAAAGTGCCCATAAATTACTAAAGGCAAATACCATTCTATTAGCACTCAGGAGATTTTGCAACATTTGCCAGTCTCTGTTTTACTGGAAAAAAAATTAATTTGCTGAAAGCCTACTTCTTTCTTTTTTTTTTTTTTTTTTTTTTTTTTTTACCTGTCTTTGTCTTTCTCTATAAAGGAGGGGTAATTTTATCATGAGTCATTTTCAAAGATGTAATTCTGAAGTACTGTAGCTATAGGTTTCAATTAATGTTCTAACTTCCCATCAGTCTTTACATTGCACATTTTATGAAATCATTAACTATTCTCATGTTTCTATTATGAAACTATTAGGAAATAAAGGGATGTATGTAAATGAAGATGTAAAATAAATGTGCGACAGTTACTAGGAGCAACATCTGTGCACTATCATACATGTTTACACTAATTTTCTAAAGATTGTTCCATTCATTACGGAGCATTGTTACTTGCAGTGGCACAACCCTTATTTCCATGCATTTAGGGACTGAAGCAAAGATAGGGTAAATGAGCGCCTAATCAATATCACTTTTCATTTTACTCCTAATGTGCTGCTTTTCCCTTTCTTTTCTTCATGCACAAATCCAAAAAAGATCCTGACGTTACAGTCATAAAATGTAATTCTTCTGCAGAAACACAGACAATAACGCTTTCTGTATTCAGGCATATTGCATATTCTAATGGCATTTGGCTAAATTGAGTATGGATTTAACATCAAAGGCTTCATGAATTTTTCAAATGAGATATTAAAGTCAATATTTCAAGTGAAAGATATTTCAATTTAGTTGCGTACACAACAATAAAAAACTTCTACAAGGCAGAGGTACTAGTGGCGGTGGCTGTATTAGCTCATTCAGGAAATTATTAGTTTATAAGAAAATCAAACAGAAGGTTGTGATATGGCAATGACACTGAATAAATTAGACTAACCGATATGCAGTAACGTACTTTATCTCTTGGAGTCTAAAGCAGAACTTGCCACTGGCGTGTTCAGTGCTTCAAGCAGGGCTTTGTTTGGGGATAAATTTTATTTATTTTGGAAATTCTAATGATTGGCACCGAGATTTGCATTCAGAACCTCTGAAATCTACTTATTTTCATCTCTGAAAGGGCTAAGTATAGTGTATGCAAAAAACCTTCACAATCTTGTTTATTATTTTTTAACTTAAGTGCATTTTCTTCAATTTTTCGGTGCTTATATAATGCTGCTTCTGCCTTCTGAGTGTTATTTAATGTTCAGACTCAGGGCCAGCAGAAAGTTCTCTGAGCTCCAAACACTTTGTGTCCTGGAAGAGATCAATTTGCCAACAACACAAATACGGGCTCTGATGGATCATTTCCTTTTCTACGGTGCAGGGAACGTTTTAAAATGCCCTTTAAATCAGTAAAATGTTATAATATTGAAGAACACACACATCTATAACCCCTAATGCTGTATGGGAGAGTGAGTTATACTACAGTGGCATGTAGTCCTTTTAGGTCCCCATAATCACAGTGACTTTGTGCTAGCAGAACAAATACAACAAATTTATCATTTGTTGAAATATAGGTAACAGTAAACATAAATAGATGCCAGTGAAGATGCAGCAGCTTAGCATTAATTAGTGTATTAATTAAAAATTGTAATTAATAATAATAAGAAGAAATACTGCACTTGCAGCCATCCACTGCTGCTACAGACATGGGCAGGTTTGCTGTGCACGTAACACTTCTACATTAACCCCAGCCAGTTCTTCTGAGTGCTCCTGGTCACAGGTGGGAGAGTACATCTCTGTGGAAACCAGGGGAAAGCCACACAGTTCTAAGACTTGAATTACTAGGTAGTTTGGGCCACAACATGGACTTTACTACAAATAAAACCTCTGATCCTAAAAGCATTTCCATGAAATCATTGGGCTGTTTGATGCTGCAGTATTCACCTGCAACATTTGTGCTTACTGTGAGAGCACTTCAAGGGATCACAAGATCTGGGAAAGCAAAGCTGGCTACAGGTAAATGTTAAGCTGCTAGGACTATTTCTATTGACCTCAGTGACTGCTGCTCTGACAGCAAATGCTGCCCTGTTATTTAAAACTAAACAAAGCCAGCAGCCTTGTGGGGGACACTTGCAGGGACTAACACGCACCACCCTACTCCCATTCAAGTACTAGTCAATTTGTAGCAATGTTTAATTTATCCAGTTTGCACCCTGTAGGTCTTAGGGTCTGGGGCAGTTATTTGTTCACCCTTAGAGTCCTTTCTGAATGTCTGCATTTAAAACCTTATGGCATTTCCATAAAATGGAACGTGTCACCATCTAATATGCAATCAATCGGGGATAAATCAATCAAACCCCCAGAAACAGTGCTCTCAGAAAAAGCATTTCTTATGATAACAAAAATAAGGCAGAACTTTTGTAAGTTTTGTAAGGTTAATAACATCCACTAATAACTAGAATTATATTTTCAAAATTGCCTCTGGGACTGGGGAATACGGTTCCCTTTTCATCTGTTGTGAACTCTGGACATCCTCAGGATGGTTTTGAAAACTCCAGCTCACACTTAATGAGTCAGCAGCAGGCCCAAAACCTTGCACTTGAAATTATCAAAACTTTGATCTTTTTCGACATGACTTAAAATGACACTGTTAAGATGAAAGATTCCCCCATGATCTCCATTCACTCTGAACATCAGTGTTTAAGGAATGATCCTCTGAATTCATTAATTTAATATTTTCCCTTCTGATTATGGAGGTGTACATAAAGTTAAGAGCACTTCCCCTGTGAGTTTTATGTCAAAATGAGAGCTCAAATGATTTTGTCAACTAAAAATGAATATTTGGAGCTAAGATCAGAAGAGAAGACCAAGCTGCAGGATTTGATCTTGGACATGCAAATGCTGTGCCAAAAAAAATAATAATAAACCTCACATCTCATCTTGTACATAGCTTTTGTGTTTGATGTATTTTGCTACCAAAAATATGTGGGTAGGTCATTCACAGAAATGAACTGAAGAGACTATGCTACCTAAAGGATGTTTTTGACTCTTTATTAACTAGTGATAATCTTCACTGATCCGCATTATAATTCCATTGCAGACATTGCTGACATTAAGATGTATGACAAGGAAACTACAAAATGAGCTGATTTGAGCGAGTGAATATTTTGCCTTAAGTCAACAATATATGCAGTGCAAAATGTCTGTCAAAGAATTTCAAGTTTTCTGCTGTGTTCTTTGTTATTTTATGTGTGATTATAAATAAGTAATGTAAGTCCATTTGACAGCCATTTGATTTTCTCTAATGCAAAAGCTTTCTAAAGCAAAATGTTTTTTGTTTATATTTCTTTCTCACTGGAGGTTAGAAAAGAAACTGTTATTATGCAGTTAGACTGAAACTCATGGCAGGGAAAGGTTGGTTACAACTTTTCAGATTTACCTGCCATCCTTGCAGCCAAAGCAGGTGTAGCTGCTCTCAGAATTGTAAGGAAAGTACAATCTGTTGGGACTGAGAGGCTTGAAAAGGATTGCACTTCTGCGCATTTCCCACATCTCCGCCCAGTCAGTGGAGCTGGCAGTCCACCAAGCTCTGAACATAGCTGCTGCACAGTGTATAAAAACTGTGGCAATTTCACTAAAGGGGAAGCAACTTCATAACAGAGGAAGAATGATAGAGGGTGAAGGTGACAGTCAAAACACTATGACAGAAAGGTAGGAAATGAGCAGATGACCAGTGACAAAGTAACCCCTGGGTCACAGAACATTGTAATTATTTTTAGTTTGTTATGGGTTCACACCATGAGCTCTCCATCTAGGTAGAAATAGGATACAACAAGCCCCACAAAATATGTTTTAGACTTTACCTGAGAAATGCATTTATTATGCGAGTCTTAAGTGGTTCATAGTGTTTAAGAAAAGTCCTCCAGGCTAGGGTGACAAAGCAGGAAATGACTTAAGAAAATACCTTAGTCAGTCAAAATAAAAATAAAATCTACGTGTAGGTCATCCAAAAAACCTAAAAGGCGATCAAAAATCAAACTGCTTATGAAACACACCATGTCAAGTATAGGAACGAACATAATAAATAAATAAGGCATAATAAATTTTTCTAGTACAGTGGACTACACAAATGCTTTCTCCATTAATTCCTTGCACATTTTGAAAAATACATTAATGTCAGTGAAGACAAGAAGAAAACTTACTTGATTGCAGGAGTTCAGTGGTGAGCTCTCTGTGCTTATCACCCATCTCCCTAAAAGAAAGAAATGTTACGTGTCAGGAATGAGTCCAGCAATTATCTTCTGACATAGGAGCAAATACCAGCAACACTTTAGTAATGGTAGCTTTAACTCTGGAAGTTCACATTTTCAAATGAGAAAACATTTACAGACAAAATCTGGATATTTTAACTGTCTCAAGCCTCAGAGATCTGATACTGCAAAGCATTAAGTCACTGGTGTCTATTTGCTACCAGAACAGAATTTCTCAGTACTGTAATATATTCAATAATTAATCCAACAAACCTTAGGGAAGAAAAGCAAGGACCACATCATTACTAACAAATAACATGAAAGAAAAAAGAGACTTATTTTTCTAAAACTAAGATCATAAAATGTATTCTTTGCTCTTGGATATGATCACAAAACAACATAAACCCGTAAAGATTCACAGTAATTCAAATTCACTGTACTCATTACAAGTACCAAAATGTAGGGAATATTTTTAATTCAGCCGCTCAATCAATTATTTCTCTTACCTATCAAAACAAAGCAAAACAGAAAGAAAAGTCCAACACCTCACTTCCATATGGGGAGAGTGAAAAGACAAACATCTACTGCACAAGAGTAATCAAATGAAGATTTGTACTAGGAATATAAATAGTACAAATTGGAAAAACTAGTTAAATAATAAAGCCCTCCATGTAATTCAAAGGAAAATTAGATCAACTACTGAAAAGGATTCAAGTGTACATAGTTCATTACATAGAATATGGTAGTGCTTGGCTAAAACTACTGAGGAGTTCTTCACTTTAATGAGCACAGTGTTCACCCACAAATTAAAAATAAACAAATTAAAAAGATAAGAGTATGACCTCACTTATTAGCAGTCAATCAAATTGCAATTTGTCCCAAGAGGTCTGAAGCAACTTCCTTATAACACATAAAGAACTCATGCTTACTAAACTGATCTGTATAAAGCCTGATTTTTTTTCTAGCTACAGCAATTGGTTGTTCCTATCAAAACATTTAGGTTTTTGTAAATGACAACTTAATGGTTAATTGGAACTGTAGCATGATGTTGAAAGTTAAATCATGCTCATTTAATTTCATACTATCAACGCACCATCACTGAAAAATAGTAGATTTCTTTAAGCTGAGTGCTGTAGAATACAGCAAACAGTCAGACCAATGTCACTGATGCGCTAATAGCATACTCCAATAGCTACCAAAAACACGTACGTTACTAGTACTCTAAAAATGGCAATTTTCATTAATCATACAATGACATGTTTTTTTCATTAGCAGCCAGCTGATAAAAATACAGGTATATTGTCCTGAGCATCATAGAAATTGCAGTCAGCTATTCTTTCAAAAAGTTTTTTCTAAGCCTTCTTTCCTCACTCAAATACATTATTTCAGACTACTGACATTATTAGAGATGATGGTATAATAAGGGACAACAAAAAATCCTAAATAAAGTAAGGAAGGACAAAAATTTTCTCAAAATTAGATTATGGCTTCAGATAGAAATTGGTTGAATCAGTGCGATGCATCCTAGGACTGCAGCATTTGAAACTTAATCATAAGAAACTAATTTGAATTTTTGACATGGAAAGTCTGAAAATAGCTTGATAAACCATGGATAGACATCTGAATTTTTTATTTACATGAATCCAAACATACAACAGGAAACATTTATTTTTTAGAGAAGAGGTTAACAGTCTAGAGACATTAGGGAATTTATTGTCCAAATCTGAGTGAATCTCATGACAGTTATGCATCTGAAAATAAAAAAATAAAATCCAAAATACAATTTCATCTGACCTAGGTCCTCAAAACATACGATTGCTAATTATTTAATCAGGGCCAGAAGTACACATATAGCTCAATCTAAAGATAATTTTTGAATATTTTCAAAAGTGATGCAACGTTTCAAGTTCCTAGTTATAGAAGTAGGCAAAATCTGGTAGTTATGGTAGCTTTGGAAGGTGGTTGAGGCAGGCTGAGATTTCCAGCTTGAAGAATAATGACCACTTCTCTACCTTCATTTCAGAAACATAAATGAAAGTTAACAAAGGAGCAAGTGTAGATTTTTTTCATTAGCCTGTCAGACATCAAAGCAGTGAAAAATTTCTGTGGCCTCCATTTGATGTGTAGAAAGAAGTCGGCACTTCTGAGTTTATAGTGCTATTGTTCAATATTTGTAAATGCAGAAAAGATGCTGTATCTGAACAAGATGCATTTGAGGCAAACGAAATGAGGTTGAGATTAGGTTTTTTTATATTAGCTTGAAATAGTCAGTCTTTCACTCCTTTTGTAAGAAGAATTTCTCCTAGAACAAATAATTTCATTCCAGTAACAAAAAAATCTTTACATATCTTCTTCTTGGATTATTTTTTATGTAATTTGGTACCCTTGACGTTCAGTGTTATTTACAGATCAATATTATTTGCTGTTCAGTATCATTTACTGTTGTTATTTACTGAATATCTAACTGTACATATACTGATTCACAGCTGCCTGTTCCATGGGTCAGTTTTTAAAGCATTATTTCCTGTAAGACACCTTGAGTAAGAATTACTAGATTAACAGACTGGCTAATGCGCTTCTTATATTCATTCCTTTAAATTTGGTGCTGTACTTTATGATCTCAATAGCGATTTCATGTGGTTTTGAGAACATTCTTTCTGACTATTGCTACACGTACTCAGAGAGAAAACTGAAAAAAAAGATCAACATCAGCTGTTAAATTGGACAATTAATAGATAAAATTTTCAGTTAGACTGAGGCAAAAGATATCTCGTAAAATAATCTTGCTATCCAATAGAATTAGTTACTATTCCTTTAATAATCACTGTTTACCAGTGAAGGTATACTCAATACAATAAGTTACACATTTATAGTTTTAATTTATATACCTATTTCTAAAGATTTTCTTAGGGAATGGCATCTTGCAATGTACTGAATGCAGAATCAGGAACCAAGAGTTGTTCAGTTCTACCCTTCCCTCCAGTAACAAGTTCCTGAGCCAGCTTCCTCAAGTGACTCACTCAGCACATTTGTAGAACCAAGATATAAACACCTGCTTGCTTACCTAGAGAACAGTACTGGAAAACTATTAAACCTTCAGAACTGAAAGCCAAGTCTAGCAAATTCATAATGCATTTGTCAAGAAAGTATTGGAGAGCACATAGCAGTTCTGTTGTCTCTTTGGCACCCTATTGTAATTTCTTAGTATGCTTTCCAATAGAAGCTTAAGTCTCTGTTCGACCTCTAAACCTGTAGACAGTTATGTTTGCTAAAGTATCATCACAGAATTTGTCCCATTGATTTCAGAAATATTAATAAAATGCCTAAAGGTAAGGAAGTAAGCAAATGTTTGTAGAGGGTCACATTTCATGAAGGGCTGATTTTGCCAGTTGAAAACGTGTAAATATGAAATCATGACTGATTTTCTTCATTAATAATGTTTTAGATACTGTATAATTTGTAGTAAATTAAACACTTTATATTAAATTGTTTACACACAAATTTTATTCCCAAAAAGTAGAAACCAACAGCCATTTCTCAGCATTTGATATAACACTACCAAAGTTATATCAAATCAAAAGGTCTTTTGTTTAGGAGAACAACAACAAATGGAAAAAATAATCTCAAAGGTTTATTAATTCCAGGTAGTTTCATATTTGGTGGGTATTTAAAAAAAATTGCCCAAATGTTTTGAAGATACTGCTTGTATTCTTCATTCAAATTATATGAAAATTACTCATATAGCTAACAGCGTTATTAGATAATATACATAGGTTGCTCTGGGTAGTAGCAAAACAGTCACCACCATCTGTTATGCATTTTTTCCAGCTATGAACAAGAGCCTGAATGCCACGCTCATAAAAACCTGCATGGCCATCACAAATGTGATTTGTCTTTCACATTGTCACCACTGCTGAAAAGCAGCACCCAACACTTCTCCACACTCACATTCACTGTTTAGTCTTCATAAACAATCAACAAGTGTTGAGGAATATCAGTGGGTGCCATTTTTTCCTCATGGAGGAATTCACTGGTAGCCCTTTGCTGTATCTGTACTATCATGTCAGGAGCCATTCTGTCAGACTGCCCCTCTGCTGCCACCTGTCACATGGCAACAAAACATAATGGGATACTGGTGGGAAGGTTCAACCTCTACTGCCATCCCACCATGGCATGTTGTGGGTCAACATCATAAAACATGAGGCATTACTTTCAGAGCAGCCCTTTGTTAAACTATTACAGTATCTCACAAAATGAACTGACTTTCTGTTTTAAAGGAAGTTTAAAAGTCCCACAAACACCTGTGACAGACTCACTCTCCCAGAGATAACACAGTGAACAAAAAAAAACGACTGATATCAATGCGAGGCCTGAAATTCATGAAACAAGATGCAGGTCCTCACCAGGAGTTCACAGAAATTTAACTATACTGTTTTTTCATCGTTGACGAGTCAGGGTAGAGAACTGTCTGATTATATTAAACCTCGTTTTTCTCTCAGTCTCTACTGAGTATATGTGTAGATCATGCTCAGGGTCTCACATGTTGAAACATAATGACATTTGTGTTAAGCTGGTACTCATGATCTCCTCTCCTTCTCCACACCTGAATAAAGAGTCAGCAAGTCATACTGTCACTCACATCTCCTCTGAACCCCTCCTTTATTTGAAGTACCATGACATCGCATCCATAGTGGAAGGATACAAGAGACATGAATAAAACATGTTTTGTAAAGTACGCAGAAATAAAGCAGTGATTCTCAGGGAAAAAAAAAATCTTCAAGCTTGAATGCTGAGGAAAATAGAAAATTTTCCATTTTCCCTTCCTTCCTTGATTTTTAAATGCTGATGTCATCTACTTGTACTGCAATTTCGTGCAACTTGTGTCAACTCTTCTCAGTTACATCACAATAAACACATCTACTAGAATCAGGAAAGGAAGATCTAGTAAAATTACAACCCTTGAGGTCCAGAAAACAAGCGTCAGTTCTTCAATTACTCCTGAAATACGTTCTCTAACCTTGATGAAGCCTTTGCTGCTTGAAATATGTTGTATTTGTATTCTTTGATGACTGAAGTTTGTCAAGGAGACACTGTTCCCTATTAAATCCTCACCACCTCTTTACAGCGCACATCGGATTACACAGAAATTATTTACAAAGATACAATTACCTCATTCGCAGCCAAATGTGAAATTACACAAAATTTAGCAACTGTGAAATAGTTGCTCCTCTCCAACCATGTCATGGCTTTCTCTCATTTGGAAGATTCATACCAGTTATGAGATTTTTGATATTGCTTCTATTTTTCAAAACTTGTTAACGATGGTGTGCTTAATTTGAAAGATAATATTAAGAATTTAATCTGTTATTTTGTTCCACTCCTCAGAATACAGCAGTATAAACACTGCCATGCAGCACACAACAATAGGAGGGAATGCTGAGCATACTGCTTTATGGAAGAAGTGCAGAAACAGAAGTGAGGCTGCCGAAGGAGCACTCTTCAAGTAGTTTGGTCTCTTTTACAAACACTTTCCATGCAGTTCTGGATCCAAGTCATTCCAGCATTGTCTTTTTTCTAAGAATCTTAATGGAAAAACTGCTGCTAGCTATGTGTTCATTAGAATTGGAAATGGAGAGTCACTCCTCTAGCCCGGAGCCAGAAGGTGGGCTATCTCGGAGGCAGGGTTGATAGCTTTTGAATACCAGATGAAGTCTATAGATACAAGACTGGTGTCAAATGACAAGAGCCTTAAGCAGATGGATGACAGTGTGTGTGCACTATAGGCTGTTGTTAATTTACTAGCTAGAGATAATGCTTCTTTAAAATTAAAAATGAGTCATTGGGAAACAGCCTGAGAGGCATAGCCTGCAGATTTCAGGCCTCCTGGAAGGCCTGCATTGTGGGGAATATGTTTTTTTTAGAGTTATGAAAATTAAAATTGCATGTTAGAAAGAAAGAAATTGTAATTGTTCCTCTTACTAGCTATTTAGGTTATTCATAGTCTGGATCTGTAATTCACAAGCACATTTTCAGTGAAATGAAATAAAATAGTCATAGTATCCCACAGACAATATAGTTGAGCAAATGGCAAAGATGTATAACAACGAATTGTTATGTAGCAAGATACGAAGTTTATATTTGTAGTCATGCTTTCATCATTTTAGCATGAACATATGCAAGGTCCTTCCTTTTCAATATTGCTCTGCATGTTTTTTTTTTCATTGCCATTTTGGGTTATGTTGGAAATGGCACTTTTCCTTTCCTTTGACTGTGGGATGAATATTTGCTGTCATGTCTCTTGCAATAGTGGCAATTCATTTCTATACCATAACATAGACAGGGTTGTCTCACTGTTTCCTTGCTCCAAAAATACAACCAGACACCAGAATCAATATGAAATTTCTGAAAGAGACCAGTTTGTTAAAAAAAAAAATAGCAACTCCAAAGGCAAAAAAGGGAAATGTAGAGAATGTAAAAGTGCACCACTTCTCATGGTAGACTCAGAGGAGTACTGTGCTGTCTAGAAGTGACTGGGGCACTTGTCATCAAATAGATTAAAGAAAAGGGTAAATTATTCACACAACCTGCTATCCAGAGAAGTTAGACTCTGGCTTCCCATGTAGCCAAAATGATCTTGACCACAACCAGATATTTACCTGAGGCACTGCATGACTTACATTACTGCCTTCAAACTAGAAAGACCTGAGAAAAAAATGCAGTAGGAAACCCTAAAGGACTAGATGATTCATTTATTATTACCATTTATCCAATGTACAATAACAGTGCTTAACACTTCACATCAATTTCACTGCTACAGATGTTGGTGTCCATTGAATATCATTATCCCTGTAATCCTGGTTTAACGACACTAAAGAAGAGAGACACATCATCTAGCAGAACTCAGCTTTTGGGCAACCTGTCCCTGTACTTTTGTATCTGGAATATAGAGCTCACATTGTTTTAAAATCTAAGCACTACTGAGTGTATATAGAAAGTCTGCTTCTCTGTTCCGACACACTCAGCACCACTGACCTCGGGAGTATTACTGATGGTTTACATGTATGTGAATGAGGGTAGAATTAAATATGGGATATTTAAGAGATGTTCTTCAAAGATTGAAAAGAAATGAGAGGAAAGAAGTAGAAGAATATGCATACAGTGAATTAATTATTCTGAATAACATCCTACAATCAAGGTCATGTATAAATATTTATGTACAGTGCACTGCCCCTGTAGTATCATACTGATTCCTCTCAGACATGTCAGAGACCTCTGTTCACTAACTGGTATTTTTCAGTTTTAGGAAACTTTAAGGCAAAAGTATCAATACTTGGGTCACAAACGTGTCCAGTTATTTCAGTGTGCCAGCAGCTTGTGAAAGCCCTTCTTGTTTCCGCTTGAAGGTGAAAGGCTGACTTTTCAAAAAAGTTTCCTTTTTCTTTTTTTAGCCCTGTACACCACCACCTGTCTCATCAGCAGGACCACTCTAAAGGGATGGGCCTCAAGGCACCTCAGTCCCAAGCTTCTCCATGCCTCATTCTTCATCCACGCTGCTAGTAATGTACCATCACTGGCACAGTTACACCTGAACACTCTGGTGCTGCCAAACACCTGGCTTGATTTTCCACTGTCCAAATGAAAAATAAGCATAATCTGCTTTTTGAGGATACAGCAAATGAGGGAGTTCATGACAAATTGTGTTGGTTTATGCAGAATAGTGATAATAAGATACAAATGAGAATTTTTTGCTTAATGAATAATACTAATCACGTTTCAACAAATGCTGTGCCCTTCTAATTAGAGAGAATGCATAAAATCAGCTTAATTTATTTGTGACTAGTTATACATAGTTCAAATATTTACTAGAGATTTACTCTAACGTTTGAAATAATTTTAAACATTTCTTGCAGTAAAATCAGACCTGGTAGTACAGTGGAGATTGCAATTCTAACTTCTGCCCTGCCTTTCATTATGCAGCATGTGATGTACACCCTTGGTTTTCAAGATGCAAGAGAAAGAATATTATTGATTTACATGCTAATTCTCCAACTGTTACTAATTTTCTTGATTCCTGCTTCCAAAGTTGCACTTCCAACATTCATCACTGTAGTACACTAGAGGGGCTGAGCATCTTTTTCAATAAATTACAGGAACTATGACTAATTATAGTGATATTAACTATGCAAAGTAATGTGTAACTTAAAATGGATACGTTTATCATTTCAAATTATGCTTTTGACTCTTGATGGCCTAATACATGGCTGCTTTTCTTTTCTTTTTTAATACAGATTATGAACTGTGCTGTATTTTCTAAAATTTCTGTTTCACGGATCTAGGCCTATCTTGTGAATTTGATGAATGGAAATAAATCATTTACATCACATTAAATGGGAGTGTTGAGATCAAGATTAATACCAAGGGTAAGTAGGGGCCAAATCCTGATTGTTTTAGCAAAGCAGTAAAAATTCAGCTTGAATGGTGCCATGAACACATAGAGGGCCAATACTATTTGTATCATACACTTCATATCTTCCTAATGTGGCAAATAGGAAGTACAACTTGCTTAACTGGCAATACCAGTAGTGCCTAGCATTCAAAGAAAAGCATCGATTGTAACTAGCTTTCAACACTATACAAAGCATGTTGCAAAGGCTTGAGACACAGAAGTCTCAAAACAATTGGAAATTCTCATTTTTAAGTCTGGAAGAAATGCAACCTCTGTTATTCCAGTCATTTTCACATTGTCTACCATTTCATGGTTCAGAAGCATAACATACAAAATTAAGAAATAGCATAGGATAGTATGTTGCGGAGACATTGTCAGAGGAAATAAAACAGTTCAGATAACAGAGACTAGATCTCTCTGCAAAATCTTCAGTTTGGCCAGACCATTCCATGAAGTTGAACAATTCTTTTCCACTCTGCCAGAACAGTCTATCTGCTGTTCTCTTCAAGAGACATGCAGCTGTCTCCAGTGGCTAATCATAGGAACATCTGCACTTTGGACTTCTGCCATTAGTTCCCTGCCTAGCCAACTCAATCTCCCAGTACATCTACTTGATCTCCTGAGTATTGGGATGGATTGCTCTTGTGCCTGGATGACACTGTCCTTAAAAATTTGCCACCTATCCTGAGCAAATTTTACCTTTAGAGTGTCTCTAACAGGATCTGACACTAAGTTTACTTTGAGTTTATTCTCCCCAAAGTCCAGGGCTGTATTCTGAGATTCTCTTCTGTCATCGCCTTGAAAATTTTGAGTTCCTCTATTTCATGGCCATTAGACCTAACGCTACTACTGATTAACACATCCTCAAACAATTCTTCCTTGTTACTGAACAGAAGCAGATACAGCTGTCAGAGTTATACCTGACATCCTCTAGCAATCTTTTTGTTAGCTTGTATCCCAGCATCTGCCCTTTCATTAGATTTAAGTTCCTCTAGTGTTAAAGGAATTATAGTACCAGGCTGCTTTCATTTAAAAATATGTATTAAACAAAATTATCAGTATTATCGTTAAGTGATTTCTTAACACTGAAGTGGAGCTTTTGCATGTATTATAATGGCATCTTGTTGCAGCTTGAGAATCTGTATAGTTTGTCTTCTACCACTGGACAAGCAGCTAAGAATTACTGTTCAATTAAACATCAATCAAAAGCTTCAGCATTGCACAGAGGAGTGAATCAGACCACTACATCATCCAAATGACAGCAGAAAATGCATGGAGTACTACCAAGGAGCCTAAGGGTAAGCACACGTATCCACAGAAAACCTAAAAGTCTAGCACAATAATTTTGAAATAAAGTTGAGAAAAGTTTTGAGAACGCTTTGCTGAGTTATCATCACATCTGGGTATCTGATATCTCGTAGAAGAGTTAAGTGTCGTCTAGCATAACCTGTACACCTCACCTGGTCCCCAAATGTAGATACAAGCTAGAACAGGATAATTTACAAAATTGAGCCTTGGCAGAATTTGTACCTGTTAATCAGCTCCCTTGAAAGTGCAAATACAACGTACAGCAGAATCACAGAACAATTTGGGTTGCAAGGCACCAGAGATCAACTTTTTCAATCACCCACTCAAAACAGGATCAACAAGAAGAGGTTCAGTAAAATTCTGAATATGCACAATGAAGCAGAAAACACAACTTATCAAGATGACCTGTTCCAGTATGAGATCACTCTTCATTGTGAAAAAAAAAATCCTCATATCTAAGGAGAATATTTCTTAATCCAACTTGAGTCTGTTGCCTCTTATTCTTTCCCTGTACAGCTCTGATAAGAGTCTGTCTTTTCTAGATTCTCACATTAGGTAGATATAGACAGCAATAAGATATCCCTTATTGCTGTCTATATCTCTTCTTAAAGTTGAGCAAACTTATAGCCTTCTCTTCTTAAAGTTGAGCAAATTCAGCTCTCAATCTCTCCTTCCTATGTAATGCACACCAGAATACTTCATATATAATTGTTCTGATCACTAAACTGAAGGTAATTTAGATAAGCTTTTGTAGAAGACAATTTCTGAGACTACATAAAATCGTAAGTGAAAATCACTTACTGGCATCATTTACAATTTTAAAGCACAACTCACAGCTGTCTTAGTTATGTTCTTATCAATCTCTTCTGGACAAGTATTCTCAAGTCTTTTACCTCATCTAATGTTTTATAATTTTGTTCTTAAGAAAATTTACTCTCAGGAAGTCATTGACAGCTCACAATCTAATTAAGTGAAAATGCTGTATGATAAAATTTACTACAGATGTATCAACCACACTCTTTAAGTAGAGCTCAGAGATTCTGAGATTCAAAAATTCCTGATCAAAAAGTAGGCCCCTTTAGGAACTCTTAAAACTGTATCCAAAACAAGGACTAATGGGGTTATGCCCTTGTGACATCTTCTGGAACTCAGTACAGTTTGTTATCAGTATCACTTTCAATAAACATATAGGCATAACCAACATGAGAAAAAATGAAGGATTTGTCTATGATTCAAAATATTTCATGTAACTGAAACTACCTATGCACTTTGTCTGGTCATTTAATTCTCTTCCTTTACTTTGGAGGGAAAAGTAAATATTTAAAGCTTGTAACTATATTACTACCAGATGTAAAATTTCTCACCAATAGAAAATTGCCCTCTTTGTAAATCAGATCTCTATTTTGTTTTCTATACTTGACTCAAGTCAGTTCCGGCTTCTTCTCTACTGCTTTTCATCCTGTGTCTAAGGCCAGTATGCAGAAAGTCTGAATTCAATTTAGTGCTGTAGCATTATGACTGCAGAGTATCACTGTATCACAGAGTATCACTGAAAAATCTACATCAACATCTACTTACCTATCTCTTGCTTGTGGAATTTAAGCTCCTTGCAAATATGCCTCTAAGATAGGCAGAATTCCTTCATCTTTTTGCCTGACAAAAAAATCCCAGACCTCATGTTTTCCTATGTTATGATTAGATGTGGTCTTGTGAAATGCTGTTTCATAATACCGCTTGTTTCTGTATATCTGCATAACTTCTATTGTATTTAATTTACCTATAATTTCTTTAAAAAATAAATGCATCCATCTACATTTAGATCTGCCCTAGTCTACTCTAGAAGGCCCAGAATTCTAAACATTTCCCACCAACTTCTTTTCTCCCTATATTTCATTTTGCTGTTATACAAAGATACAATAAAACTGTAAATGTATATACTAGAAATGCAGGTGAAAATCTACAGCCTATTTGCCTTTCCAATGTACATGAATTTAAAGACAGTACACTAACAAATTAATCTGCCTTGGAGGGGTGGAAGAAAGTCAAAATAGCGTTACCATTTATTTTATGTGAAAAAGAAAAGTTCTTATATTTGAATAATAATAGTCAAGGATGAGATGGCACAGCAGGACACTGGAACTACAGGAATGATCCTCTGATGCCCAGCTGAAAGCAAGAGTTCTACTGTTGAGTTATTGAGACTTCTAAGCAAGACCAAAAATGTCATCCAAAAATCACACAGGTAGCCCTTGTGGAACAACTGTCTCTTCTTACCTTCACCTCTACCAAAAATTGGTATGACCCTTCTGAACGAATCAAGTTTCAGAATTAAGGGAGAAAATATTTAGGAGCCTTACTTCTCTTTCTCCATATTGTAAATTCCTGTAAATTGCCCAACCAGCAAAAATGATTATTACAAAAACAAAAGCATTGAAAGATTTCAAGGGCAGTGATGCACAGCTCTTAGTAACACTTTTATCTTAATCCTCTAAAATACACTGATTGTTATTTAAAGACTATTTCCTCAACAATTCATAGCACTTCAATCTCCTGTATTGAGAACAGTGAAGCTTCTTGAAAAGAATCAAGAAATACATCCATTTAAATTGTTCAGTGTAATTAAAGTACTTCTAACTAGCCTCCTCCTAGAGAAGAGCAGGACTACAGTTTCACAGACGAAATATCAGTGCCTCCTTAGGCAGATTTTAAATAAGGTTTAAGTGGGATATCAATGACTGACAGAAATATGCTCATATTTCCTTAACTTCTCCAGAGAGGATTTCCTCAGATTCTAAGTAGGAACAGCCTAATGGATTTCACTCAGCTGTGTTTCTCAACTTATAAAGAAAGTAGGCTCGGCCCTGATGTCTTCTTTTGATCTGATACTGAAATGTTCTGTTTGCCTGTAAGTTCATTCCTAAGCTATTATGCTTCAGATTTTCAGAGAAACTGTGTACCACAATTGTGGCTTTACAGAGAGGGGAGTGTGCAGTAAAGATTTTTTTCTATGTACAGTGCAATACCTTCACTGATGATATATTGCACTGAAAGACATCAAAGGTGTAGGTCGTTCCAAAAGTAATGCTTTCTACTTATTTCCATAGAAACAACAGATACAAAGAGCAAAACAACACTACTTGAGCAAATTCTCAGCTATAAAATACCATTTAACAGTCACCACCATTAGCCATGCATTTTCATCAGTAATGAACAAGAGCCTGTGTGCCATGCTCAAAAAAATCTGTACCAGCGCAAGTGACCCACTGTCACTATTGCCACTGCTGAAATGCACAACTACCACCTCACATCCATTGTTTGATCTCCATAAATATTCATCAAGTAATTATGAATGTCAATGGGGACCATTTTTTGGTTGACCACACCTAGCTCAAGCATGGACTACGAAGACAACAAAGAGAACACTGAGGAAGAGAGAGTGCAGTGCAGGACTGATTGCACCTCTCATACTCACCACGCATACAGCCAAATTGAAAGCCATGAGTACAATACATTATATGTGCTTATTGTGCTTGGTGAGTAAAACACAGTGCTTGCCAATAATATTTCAAGCTACCTATATATGTGTATCCATGAAGACACAGCTTGTGTTGTTAAGCAGATTTTTTTTTTAATCTAGGTATTAAACTCAGAATTATGTTATTTGAAAAAATAAGTTAATAAGTTGACACAGGCACTGAGTAAGAAGTATCTAGATATTAAATATTGTAATATCCAACATTTTAAAAAGTATAAAATAATGTGATATGTTTCAACTAGTATTGTAATGTGCATGTGAATAGCGTTTGTGCCAATTCCTAAGTTCCTTAAAAGAATGGATGCCGATTATGAAAAATTCATGTATTTTTCTAAATTAAAGTGGCTAAGGTGGGGGGTAGATACTTTATGATTTGTGATATGAAATCGAGTCATTCATGGAATCAAAAGAAAAATTTGTGCTAGACTTAGATGATGAAAAACTGCTTAAAGATTGATTACTTTATGTGGATTTCACTACTCATTTAAATGAGTTACCTGATGGAAATTATCTCTGTGGAGAGGGACTTGGGGGTTCTTCTGGTGGACAGGAGGTTGGCCATGAGCCAGTGGTGTGCGCTTGTGGTCAAGAAGGTCAATGGTATCCTGGGAGGCATTAAAAAGAGCATGGCCAGCAGGATGAGGGAGGTGATTCTCTCCCTCTACTCTTCTCTGGTGAGATTACATTTAGGATGTTGTGTCCAGTTCTGGGCTCCCCAGCTCAAAAACGACAGGGATCTCTTAGAAGGTCCAGCAGAGGGCCCCAAAGATTATAAAGGTCCTGGAGCATTTCCTATATGAGGAAAGACTGAGTAACATGGGCCTGTTCAGCCAGAGGAAAAGAAGACCAATCTGATAAATGTTTATAAATATCTAAAGGGAGGTGGGAGACAAATTCATGAGGCCAGGCTTTTCTTCTAAGTGGTGCAGAGCAATAGGACAAGGAGTAATGGTCCAAAACTTGTACACAGGAAGTTCCACACTAACACATAGAATAACTTCTTTACATTAAGGGTGATGAAGCACTGAAACAGACTGCCCAGAGAGGTTGTGAAGTCTCCTACGGAGACATTTAAGACTCACTTAGATGCCTACCTTTCTGACCTGTTATAGTGTATCTGCTTTGGCAGGGTGATACTTGATCTCTTGAGGTCCCTTTACACTCCTGCAATTCTGTGATTTTGATTCTGTGAGTTAAATATGCATCTTTAAGGTGAAAATCAACTTATCTGTGCTACGTTTCCATTTAGGTATGTGTTAGTTTCACAAAAGCAAGGTCAAGTAGCAGTAGCTTCGTGTTATTGTTGCCCTTTTTTTTATATTTTAATAAAAATAACTTTTAAAAAAGTTTTGTTATTTATATATTAGATATTTTATATGTGACCCAAGACAACTCACTTTCACTTACTGCAGACCAGGCAATCCAGAAGCCTTAGAGGAATATGGACTCTTCTAATTGAAGTAAACTGGTCAAAATTTCTGCTTCCTTGAATCATTCTTTACAGTAGTAATTGCACAGGGAGATGGAATAGCTTAAAAGCACCTAGTATATATAATAGCAAATTTCTAGGAAAACACAGACTGAAGGCTGTTGAGGATAATGTAGTTGTATCAGGCACAAGTTCTGCATAAAATAACTCACCTGATTACCACTCAAGTAGGCCAACCCGTATCAAGTGTCAGGCTGCAGCAAGCAGACTGCTTCTAGGACTTGAGTTGGGTTGTTAGAAGTGCACCTGTGCTTGGCTGCAGGGTGCAGAGAGCATGTCAGAGTCCAACCTCCTACAGTGCTTTTCTGCTTGCTGCTTTCTTGATTAAACTTATTTTTCCTTCTTGAAATATTACCACTGCAGTATCCTTCTAAAAACACTTTTCTTCTTAATAATAATAATAATGCTATAAATCTGAATGAACAAGACATGTTTTTTTACTTTTTCAGTGTGGAAAATAACATCTTTTAAATCACAATAACTGTTCCCAAAATGCTAGCACAAGGTCCTGCCAGATTATCCAAATTTTCTCATATGAAGTGTTTCTAGAAGTACCTTCTTTACAGATGCAAATCCTCAGAATGGTCAGAACTGTTGTTACTCAGCCTACCTGGTTATTGGGCCCAGGACCCTGTCCCATCATCAATTACCACTTCAGCTCAAAATAGGTTAACACTCATGAGAGTAAATGGAACATCAGAGTTATGAGAGGTATCAAAGTCCCAAAGTGCATTCACAGCATGGATTCCAGGATACTTCAACTCAGTTGTTTACTGCTGATGATCCTATTTAGCATGCTAATTCCAGCTTCTACTGATACGGCAGGAAGACAAGACCCTAACTTGCTATAATTCATTTCTATAACACTGAGGCCATTTCAGCCCACTGAAATGCTCAGTCAGAGAAGTTTTCATTACTCTTTGGTTAATTTGGCAGTTAATGTCCTTGAGCTCTATATTCCTGTGTCCATTTAAAAATGTGAGGAAAAAGAAGGGTTGCCCTTATTTAGGATACAATCTCTGAGTCAATCATTTGAAAAATCTTCATTTGCAATTGCTCGGGTGGATGGTGAAACCGTTTCCTGAGTAACACTGCTGGCCTTCCAGATTAGACATTAGAAAGGCTGTGTTAATTCTGGATCAGTGTTCTTTTAATAAAACAGCACAGCAGTAAACACGAAAAATAACAGTTTCATGCTTAAGGTATTACAAATTAGTGAAATATAATGTTCTTCTATCTATGTTTCTTGCTGTTTTATAGTCACCTGATAAATGTTGGACTTTCATTCCCTCCTGTGTTCTGAGCATTTGTTACATTTACACATTTTACAGTTCTCTAATATTTTTTGCAATACGTTTTCCTGAATCAGCTGATGACATTTAATGGAATGTTTAAAACACAATATAAAACAGTAAATGCTTTTGCTTATTCTGGAGAAAGAAAAAACAAAAACAACAATATCTGTGCATGTAGACTAGTTTTCAAATTAAAAACTATGGTGGTGTACCAGCATTTTTGCTTCTGCTACACATATTAAAATAGAACTAAATGCTTCTTATGCAATACTGCAGCATAAGTACAAATAACAAGCGTTTGTACTTTACAAGCAAGCCATATGATTAAGGAGCTATTAATGAAGTGAAACAAAACCTCAGTGCTAGAATGTAATAGTCCATGAAATTCTTATAGGGAGAAAGGGAATCTGCAGTGAATAAATATTAACCCAAACACTATAGAAAACATAAAGCAAACAGAAAATGCATTTTTAGAGCCAAAATTTTGGTTAAAAACTGCTGACTACTTATAAGGAAAGCCTATTTGCATACCACAGGGCTCCATCTGCTGTGGAAAATATAAGCTGCAAGAATGATTTAACATTTAATAGAAGTAGTGGCCGTTGTTAATTATAATTTGCACATTTACAAATCAGCACTGATAGCAATACAAATTATGAAATATAAGGGTGTTATGCTGGATACTGGGGAAAATAAGATGACAGACAAAGTTAATGAAGTATCCCTAACAACAGCTCTGTCAGAACACATCAGAGAACTAATCCAGTTACAAAGAGCCTGCAATGGAAAATCTATTTAAAATATTAAAATGCTGTTTGGTAAAAGCTTTTTCATAGTGCATTTTACTTAAACAGTTGCTTATTGCTCATGGGTCATTAGCTGTACACCCAGATTCATTCTGCAAACCGCTGTTTGAAAGAACAGTAGAAACTAAACAAGAAATATAATTCTGCAGCATTTTTTCTTAAAACTTAGAATCAGTTTACTGCAGATTACAGATGAAAAAATACCATCTACTTCCAAAACAGGTGTTACTACTGTTACAATAACTAGATATTTATTTTCCTATGAAAGAGTAACAGGGAATGGGGAAACTGACTATTGAAAAATGTTACAGCCCTCTAAGGCACTACAAGTGCATTAAGAGAGCAATATGCGAGGACAGCTAACCCAGTACCATAGGTTTGGTTTTAGTTTAAGACCTTTAATTTCGACACTGAAGCTATAAATTGACTCTTATTTAGCAAAACCACAGAAATTACCATTGATTGTTTTCATTAATCTCCTGTTTCACCTCGCTTTTCTCATCATCGTGTAATATGGATTACGGATAGAAACCATTAATGCACAAATGTTTTAATAACAACTTTGCTCACTGAGTCATTCATGCTGCTACTGATTTCTGTGTTTTAACAGCAGTTAAGGTGGGATGTAATATAAACCACAAGGCTAGCCTAACCCCATTTTATTCAACAGGTGCTTTAGCATTCACATGGAAACATCACATATTAGACATAAGGCATAAGAAGTTACAAGGCAAAAGCTCACAGTATTCTAAATAAGCAGTTCGTGCTTATATGCTGTACGTATAAGCCAAATGTTCCCCTGCAGCATAATCATATTGTCAGATGCAATAGCTGTTTCCTTAAAGTCCAGCAGTTCAACAATCATATACTCATCTGAAAGTCTGTTTGAAGCTTTCTAGGGTCGAACAACCTTGTCTGCTCTAGCACACATACAGGCCCTGCTGGAGCGAGTAAGATTACCACACTTTGGTTGCAGTTCGTTTTGCCCACATGTATTGGAGTTTTTTTTTTATGTTTTGTCTACATCCACTTCCATTTAAAAGTTACCCTTCTTGATTATCTCTCCCATTTCCCAGTATCCCAGGGACTGGAAAAGGCCTTTATGAGTGTCAAGCAGAAAGCAGAGAGTTGAAACTTTTCTCAAACAGAACATGTAAAAAGATACACTCTTCAGGATCTATTCATTCCATAGCTGGCCTGGAAAAGATCTGCATAATCCCCATACATAGCCTTTTTTTTTTTTTTAGAATATGTATAAAACAACGACTCTTTGAGATGAATATAAATTATACATAGAGGAAGGATGCGAAAGTTGGAAAGAAGTCTCTTGTCAGATACGTTGATGGCAGTGGTCTTGGTAACAAAAACAGCTACACGAGCACAATAATTCAGTTATGGCACAATCATGAGCTTACAGAAATTTTCAGTCCCTCCCATTGCTGGTGAACACAGTTTGTTCTCTAACCACAACTGCATTTAGTCTTTACCTTGTTTCTAACTCCCTAAGAAGACATGCAAAAATACAATCAACATTTCTTTTGCTGAAATGCCCAAGGCCTTTGGATATATTAACTTCAATCACAGTGTCATTACTCCCTCTAAATATGCTTTTTTTGAGTATCAAATTAAAAACAGTATTTCAGTGTTAAAAACAGTACCCTCTATTGCAGAATCAGCATTTGCCCACTTTCAATTCATCCTTCTTTTCCTTACTAGTTGGTTTCTATAAAGAAAATCTTCTACTATTTTTGACTCTGAGTCTCTATTTATTGTGATGCAATCAGAAAGGTGATTACAGTTCTATCAAAATTAACACCAACAATTGTATAATGCATTCGTATTTGTTTGATTCTTTTTTTTATGAACCTATTTCCTTGTGCTTTATGGGGTCTGTAAGGATCACCAGCTCTTCCATGAAAGATGTGATGATGAGGAACATAAATGACCAGAAGTCTAGGCAGTCTATTCTGAGGCAAGATGCCAATACCTCTCTTGACCACTGATGTGGTCTACAGTATTTGAGGGCAACCTCTACTTTCTGTTAGCCAATTATTCTCCCTCACAAAGAAAAGAAGTTGCAAGCATAACACTGATTGCTACAAGCTTCTCTCTTTTCCAAAACACAAAAATCTCTGATTAGCAGCAAAAAATTAAGAAATGAAAAATAAAAATAAAGTGGTTCATGCATAACCATGCGATTCTGTTTTATAAAAAACAGGCCAAAATAGCATCATTTACAGATATTTTTACATTCCTTTTGTATCATATGCCAGCAGTGCAAAGAGGGAATTAAAGGCTATCTTAACACATTCCTGAAAATGTCCTTCTAATTCAAGACTCCTCAGATATGAAAAAAAAGATCACCTGATCTCAGTTCATGAGTACTATGCACAATGCCAAAGAAAAAAATACAGCAAGAACAGGTAATATCTCTTCAGCATGGTTAGTGGAGCAGCTCTTTGGCAGCTGTTACTCAATTTGGTACTCCTATCTCCATTTATACTAGAGACCATTTTTTAACTTCAGGGATCTCCAGGGCCAGCATATCAGAAAAGTACAGAAAAATCACCAACTTACTAACTCCTCACTCTTTCCACTTGTATCAGATTCTGACCCAGAAAATATACTAAATCCCATCTTAAATCATACAGGAGGTCTGTTAATGTCTAACTAAACCAGCAGTACTTCATTACACTGAGCAGCATACGATATTCTGTGGAGGATGGAGAAATAAGAAAATTAAACTTCTTACATGTTATAAGCACTAGTCTCTCTGTATTTATTGTAGCCTACTAAGCCTGTGACACTTTAATATCTGTATGTTCATTTATTATGCCAGTGGTCAGATTGAACAGCCACTCAAATTGCGATTTCCAGAGATTAAGTAAGATCTAACTCCCATTTACTGCTTGGAAATCTCTTCTGTAGTAAAAATTTTCATTCTTGGTCAAATACACACTTCTCAAAACACATCTACAAAATTTTTGGGTGTTCCTTCAAAATCAGTAGAGCATTTTCACACAATAACCGATAATGAGTATAAAGAACCTGCTCTACTCCATAGGGATTGTAATTTCTTGCTCAAAAAAACATGAAATTAGAAACATATGCAGTAAATTTCTTTCCCCACTTTGTTTCTTGATCATGACACAAAAGGAATAAATGATTGCTTGGATGGTGAAGATGTTTCCTTTTGTGTAATTATACTACACTTGTCAAGATAATGAAAGGTTCTGTGACACAGACACCACTATTTCCTAGTCCTGTAGACATAAATAAATGAATAAATAATAGGCCAGAAATTCCTGAAAGGTATCTAAAACTTTACTTCCAGCTAGACTACTACATTTTGTTGTAGTGATACTTTCTGAAGATCAGCAGTGTTCTGCAGTAAAATAGCAATATAGCATCTGAGATAAATTTTTGTGATTTACATATTTCTTTTGAATCTAATCATACAGGGGATCCCTCCAAATCTCGGAATGCTCCAAAGTTGGGAAAATACAGTGACTGGAATGTTGGATTTGAACACTTCCACTGAGGCACAGAGCAGGTAGGCTCAAGAGCTGAAACCCAAGTCAGCAGTCAATTCAGATTAGAGCTGAATGGTGTCCTAAAGGACATTGTGTCCCTTTCTCTGTGCCAAGTCATCTGGACTTCTGACAGCTATAGTTTAATAGTCTCTTTAGGTAGTAAATATTTTACCTGGACTTGTTATCTGAAGTTTACACATTTAAACATCATTGATCTACGCAAAAGAAACTTCAAGAAAATTACAGTTAAGATACAATATACTAAACAACTTCCATCTAAGAATATTTTAAAACAGTCTCATATATTCAAACAAAGTCCTGAATAACAGAAAATACCTCAAAAAGCAATAACCCATCATGTAAAAGTTCAGTAATACTACACAACTCATCGAATACCCAGCTATGATTGTCTTTCAGGCAAGTAATGAAAGCCATTAATGTTTTATATAGTAACAGGAGCAGATAGCAAAAGTACTGAATATCTGTTGATTGAAAGCAAATCTGTAGCTGCAATGAACTTTGAAATCTCACAATTCTCTGGGAAAAATCAGCTAAAAGAAACTCAATTGTTAAAGCCTACCACCTAAAATGTAATCCAGATTCTTAAGTCCTCCTATTTCTGACTGAAATCACTGTATCTGAGCCCAGCTTCTTTTTCACTATTTAATTAACTACATAGATTTCTCTTTTGATCACTTATGTTTTTAAGGATTTACTTACATTCTGTTAAAATCAATAAAAATGAGTGTGCACATAAATGCACATTCTTAAATGCCTTGCTTCAAATATGATTCCAAACCACAGCAAATCTAGCACTTCTTACCCATTTCCCAGAGGTACCGCTGCCTCAATAACATTATGTCTGTCTGTTGGCACTTGATCAGCAGTTTACCAAATCTTAACAGAAAGATTTCCATGCTAGAATCCAGGCCAGACCCCTGAGACAAACTTACATAATGACCACAGCTACTATCAGCTGTACTGGCTAGGTCAGAATCTGTGAGAAATAGAGAACCTCTACAGAAACAGCCCATAGTCACAAGGCTCAGTCAAAAAATCAGCTCTGAATTAATTTCCAGTTCGATAAAAGCCAAGAATAGACATTGCAACACCAGTTACCTCTAATACACTGACAAATAATGATAGTTTTTCTAGAAATGTCTCTTTTTTTTCTTCATTATTATTATTATTTAAACACAGGATCTTGTTCTTGGGAAAGAATGGAAGGAAAGAATTCTGGTTCACAGAGAGAAAAAGTCCCCAGGTACTTCTGGACATTACACTAATACTTCAACATGTTGGTACTCCACCTGCAGTACTTACACTGCTGCTGTATAACTCCAGCCAAGACACTCATCCATACTGTTTACACGAAGCATTCCTTGCTTTCTAATGGTTCTTTCTTCTTTATTTAGATCCATAATAAAAACGTCCTTTCAAGTTAGATTTTAAAGGGAAAAAACAATTCCCCCCGACCAAATCAATTAAAATTAAAAATGGGTGCCTAGACAAGAGCTTTAGGCTTTTTTTTATCTAATCAGAGAACTTTGAGGCACAAAAGTTCTTTTCATAGAAGCATAGAATGGTTTGGGTTGGAAGGGACCTTTAAGACCATCTAGTTCCAACTCGCCTGCTATGGCAGAGACACCTCTCTCTAGACCAGATTGTTCAAAGATCTATCTAGCCTGGCCTTGAACATCTCCAGGGTGAGAGCATTCACAACCTCTCTGAGCAACCTGCTCCAGTGTCTCACTATCCTCACAGTAAAGAATTTCTTCCTAACATCTAGTCTGAATCTACCCTCATCCAGTTTAAAACCTTTTGTTACATACTCTTATTTTCTTGAATTTCCACTTGCTAAAATACCATTAAGTCACTAACTTCCCTACATTCCTATACATAGTCTCATAAACATCCTTTAAAAATGGGGTGAGATTTCCAGTACTTAACTGACACAGGTTAAAGGCATAGGAATTTTACCATTAACTTAAATGTGACCATTTAAGGCAATGCTAAGTGCTTTTGAAAATCCTATCTGTAATCTCATTTCAAATTGATGATTAGGAAAACCAGACCAAAAAATAAGCAGATTTACAATCATAGCTTATTTTTAAATCTATACATCAGTAACGTGTGGACATGATATAGTCTGTGCACATATAAGAATAAATGCATGCATACATATAAATGAACTGAATTTCCGTGTTGACAGATTATTTGCCAAGTTAAAACCAAATGTGATTTGAAATTACCACAATATTACACTGAATAAAGAGGATTTATAATGGAAATAGTAAAAGAATCTCTGTAATAGGCATCCTAGTATGCACTGCTGTAACAACATATATTTCACTCTTTTCAGTTAGTGCTGTTTTTCTTCTTTCTCTGAATATTTGAGAACAGTAAGTGAAACGTTAATTTTTTTTTTTAAGTCAGAACCATCTAGCTAAACCATCCAAATCATTTTTGTATACAGAGATTTTATTTCTAATCTTTCTCTGCAAGCTGCTTTGTTAAATCCTTATGACAACTTTTATGCATAATGCATAAAATAAACTTTACCAATATTTAACACACTTTTATAAACATGTAAAACCCCTTTACAAGTGAGATGACACACTGCAGGGCATGCAGTTGCAGTGCGCTGGGAAACCACACTTACTAGATGACTGAAAGCATCTGCTCCATGCCATTAATTTCTCAACACTGAACACATGTAGCTATCTTACAATAGCGGTTCATCATATTATCTATCTTTTTTTATTAATAGGCAAGTACATTTTATTGCATGTATTAGATGTATGCCATTAAAATCTACAGTGTTGGTTTTATTCTAGGGATGTCAGTATTCCCTAAAGGAATGGGAAGAGAAAGAGGTAGCTCCTTGTTTTATCTAAATACTTTGTATTAGCAAGTAAATACTTATAAAAGTATATGCTAACAAGGAATCGCTCAAAAATGGTTGCTATAAATCTTCCTTACACAAGCGGCAAAGAAATCAGAATAATAACAGTGTATCACTACCTTATGTCACTGAAATGATTTGTTTTACTCCTTTAATCTTTACCATATCTAAACTGACTATAATAAATGAATAATTACTCTGAATACAGTGGAGTTAATTGAAAAACTGCTTGAAGTATAAAACCAAGAAATCATAACAACAAATACAAGGTTTAGTCAGTGTTTAGGAACTTGTCTTTGTCAATAATTTTTAAGGTTCAGTGTAAATGATACTGTTTACCATCGTACATCATCTAACATTACTCTAGAAAGTCATGAATTATTTCAGACTTCCTATGAATATTAATAGTCTTTAGAGTCATGGTATTTCATCAGCATACACCCAAGTATTAAAGTCTTACAGGGTTTGACTTCTCAAAATGAAACCAATTTAATTCAAGTTTGTTCTATTCTCAAAGCCTGATTTTGAAGTCCAGAGAGGGTGTACGCTTCTGTGTGAAGCTCAGGGTTACCCTGAATGTGAAACGTATGTCACCTAACATAGAGGTGGGCTGATTTTCAGAACACCCATCTTGACATTCATGTCTTATGTCAAAAAGAGTCTCATCCCTGAGTGGAGCTTACATTGCATTGAGACAAGTGTTACGTTCCTGTTTCCTGTCAGGAAAAAAAAATAACAACAACAAAACCAGTCCTTTCTTTGAGACTGGATATTTGTTAATTGAGAAGCTGAAAAGAGATTTAAAAAACTGTCTGAATGAAGTACACTGAAAAAATATAAGCCATTAATTACACTGGTCAATAAAAATTTCCCATTTGATGATCTTTTAAAAACTGTAAGTCCAGAATTTGCAATGATGCTGGGCAATATGGATTTTCCTTTCTTGAAAACAAACACTTAGTACTAAAAGCTTACAAGAGAGTAAGTGCACTTAGCCAGTTCTGTCTCCATTGAATCTGACCTGCAGATTGCTTGTTTCACCCCTAAAAGTGTTGTCATAAATTTGACTAGAGCTGAGGTTAAAAAGAAACACGATGTGTAAAGTAGATTCCATGCAGAATGTACAAGAAGGAATGCTTCCACTCTTTTCCTATACACATTCTTGCACAGCACTGCTGTATTACTTTATTCATAACAGAAGCTAGAAGCACCAGGTTTGAAATTAGGTTGCCACAGCAGAGGGCAATACTGCTCTCAGGCAATCGCATATGTCCTCAGCAAACTGCAGCATATATACAATTACGGCACAGGAAAGTCACAGTGCTGGCCATAAAGCAGATTCTCTATAATCAATAACTCCACTCATGTAAAAGGAAAGATCATACTTTAAGTGTAGCTATTACACCACTGTCATCTCCTACAGAAAACTCGCTATTTACGTAGCACTGTAAAACAATTTAGATATATATTTACTGTGTAGGCTATAACCAGCTTGCACTAAAGACAGAGCAAACATTCCATTATTTAACTCCAAGTTAAAATAACAAGCTACAGGATCCAGCAGGGCCAAAAGTTCTTGCTGACTGTCATTACATACAGAAGCTGTTGTTCCCAGTGGGGAGGTTTTCACTTCTACTGGTTGTGATTTCACCATCTCTTTCATGGCTGCCTCATGATTTTGGGGAATAACAACTCCTTCTTCTGAGCATGTTATTTGTACATAACAAATATCTGTTACTGTCTGACAAGTGCCCAGCAAAACTTCTTCTGAAAACAAAAGAAATTTTGAATAGTCAGAACAGTCATCCAGGAAAAAAGAACTGGTGCAGTGCGTTAATTGAGCCTTATCAGACCAGAACTTACTAAATCCTACAAATACTGTTAGCATTTCTCCTATAGCTCAACTGAGCAGGGGAATGGCTGATGCAGCAAGGACACCTCACCCCACTGGCCAGGAAAAGTTTTTTCTCTCATTAAGACAAAATCCAGCAGCTGGCCACAGTTCTCTCTGTACTAACTTGCACTCAGATGGCACAGTGAAAGATATGTACAACCTGCCAAACACTTGCTGATAGTAGAAGCAGCATGAAGTTCAGTACTCTTGAACTTAAGTCCAGGTTTCTGGAGCAACTTCTATCTTCTGACAATTTCTTTTTCTGCCTCAAAACATATTCTGTTCCTTGCTGCGTGGACACATCGCATCTACTCCTGTGCTCCTTATTGCCTATCCTCTTCAGTTCAAATCTTTTCCTTACAAAAGCTTTTTAATCCCAACCTTTCCTATTATTTCTCATTTCTAATTCTGTGTCCAGCAGTTTTTCCTACTTTTCTCCATGTTCAGCCAAACTGTCCCAACAGCAACTTCTTGTGCAAGTTCTTATCACAGTTTTACCTGGATGAGTAAGAACAATTCTATCCAGCATCCCTACAAGGCCTGAAGTTCAGTATCTTCAATGCAGACAGATTCTCCAGGGAAAAAGAAAAGGGAAAAAAATTCCTTTTCAGCCTGTAGACTCAACACTTATTCTGATAAGTGTAACATGAGTATATTTAACATAAATTTTAAGACCAGGTAACCCTGCAAAATTTCAACACTTAGCAGAAAAAGAGCTTTTCAGCAAGCAAGACTATTTTGTGAGCAGACAAATTGTCTCTTAATAACCTTCACTTGGAAAAAGTTTAGAGTCATCAAAAATACTGTGTTTAGGACTGATGTCTGCCACGGGAAATGCCAACAAAGACAGTGAAGTTTACGAGAACTATATCAATTTATTAATAGCAAAAAACAATTAGGAGTGGAATAATTTCCAAATTCTGTACAAAGTGTGGAAGTCAATATAAATGTAGCATGCCATCAAGAGACACCATATTGTATTCCAGGAATTTGTGAAACCTGTTAGCATTTTGCAGTAATTATTCCAAATAAAATGATTTCACAGCACAAGGAACTCTCTTGATAATAATGCTACAGCATGAGCAGACATACAGTATCTCACACTACATGAGAAAAATCAAACACAGGACAAAATGCACCTTTTAGAAATGGTGTTCTATCTTAGTAAAGAAGGAAAAGGTGGTCTTTTATTCTGAAATAATTATACTTTTTCAGAAGGAAGCAGAAGCATATCTATGAGAAGAAGGATTATAACAAAGTGGCTGGAACTCTGGAACCTCGGTAATATATTGCACATTTTAATCATGTTTGATACAACAGTCTTTATATGGATATCAATTACACTAATGACTCTTACATAATACCCTTAGGTGCCTCAGGGATGTGTATTGTCACCTCCCTCATATTTTGTCATAAAAATAGAGAGCAGTTCTATATACACACTAAAGTATTTTCTTTCATTTTTATGTAATGAATGAGTAACACTGTAAAAAAAGACATTTTATCTCATATTAGTTTAGCAAACAGCAGAGATTTCACATATGACAGTGCTAAATATACTCTTAAGCTGCTAATAAAGACAAAGCCTGAGGGAAAAAATTCTAATGATGAGCAATGCCAGAAGTTTTTATTTCTGGATCTGAAGTATAAATGTTTCACTTAGGTATAGTTTTAGAGACATCAGAGAAGAAACCAGGATTTTCCAATAATTTTTATCTCTAATAAAATCACTTGAATTAATTTCAGCATCATTATAGCACTGAAAAAATGTTTTTAAAGGAACTGTTATTTGTATAATTTGTCTGTCTGTATTTTATTGAGTAACAAAAACTGAAAGGTTTCATCCGTAAAAGATCTACACTTTCCCAAGCAATTTCCTTGGAAACACAACAGGCTCAATGGTAGTTTGTAGATGGCTGGCAGGACATAAGACTTCATATTACCTTTATCTCATGAAAAAAAAAAATATGAGAGAATCAGACAAAAGGGGAAATCCATTGCATCACAGATTTGCTGAATTTTGAAGCAAGCGCTTCAGTATTTTCTATCCCTGAGCTGATGCTACTTTAAACACTTGCAAAAATAAAGTATCTCCTGCCTAGAAATTTTCCTAATGCTTATATGGAAACACCAGTGGGGAACAACAAAGATGATGTTAAGGTGTGGCCACTGGCTACCACATTTAACGAGATGGTCTTACTTTCCTGTGGTTGTGTCAGCCTGCACCCACCTGGGGTCCCTGGCTTTATGCATGGAGTTCTAAACTCTTAGGCCAGGGGTTACCCCTTACAGCATTTATAAAATATATAGAAGGGTATTCATGACTGAGGCTTCTAAGCACTGGTAAAAGTAGGAACAATAAAGATCAGAAGCATTGTGATTAATATTCTCATTTTCTTTGTCCTCAAATACCTGTAATTCTCCAGCAATGCAGCAATATAGGCAAAATGTGGATTCATGAATACAGTGGCCTACCCTGCCTAACTTACCACACTGTGCTTTCCTCATCAGAAGAATTTTGGTTCCTTTGATAACCTAAATAATAGTACAACGATTACATTTATCCCAACTTTTTCCTTCCATTTAGCTGCTTATGAGATTTTCATATATTTTTCTCTAAAGTTCAAAGTCTTCTAACATTTCTCAGTGCTAATTAAATCCTTAAGATACTGTGAGTTGGCAGGAATTCCATTACATCTGTGCAAAGGGGAGCCTGGTAACAGGACAATTCACTGAAATCCTATATCACTGTGTGGTCCCCTGGAATTTATTGTTCTCCTGTAGCCTTACCATTTTGAAGAGTTTTCTCAATCATCTACAAAAGCTAAAGGATCTCATAGGAACCTGAATATGGCAAAGCAATTTGTATTCATGCATGTTTTCCCAATCTTAGTTTTGACCTTCAGAGATATTGTATAAAAATACATGCTGGAGAGCTTCAGATGATTTTTCATTTGTAATTATTTAACACTGATTTTGACTCAGCTATGAAAGCCAATGTGCCTTTCCCATTTTCAACAAAAAAGTAAAACATTTAAATATTAAAAAGTGGCAATTGCATATGCATAGCAAGTAACTATCTCTCTGAGATACTTCAGAAAAATTGTATTTAGTAGAGTACTTGTGATAAATTATGTATTTATTGTAAAAGGGTCAGAAGCTGTTACAATTTACTGTATTGGTCAAAAATTCCCTTTTATAAAAAGTACTTCAGTGTCTCAATGTACATTTAAATGAGAACTTTAATGCGCCAACCACATTGATTTTCATGGGTGGCAAGTTAAACACCTGAGGTCAAGTTCTGCTGTGACTTACAGCGGTATAAAAAACATAGCATGGTAACTACTAATTTCTATGTATTTAGCCTATCCTTATAGATGACTTTCAAATTGTTTTTTGAATATTTTCATCTTATATTTTCCAAGAACAGGCACATGGTACTACTGTTGTGCTAATAAGTAATGGCTTCTAACAAAGTAAATGGGTGAAAGGGAAGTGGCAATAAGTGAAATACTGGGTTTGAATCTTAAATCAAATGCTGTGTTTAAAAAATTGTTACTCATGCGTCCAAAATATTATATGACTATGAAATCAATTCTCAGATGTTTAATTCTTAAACTATTAAACAGTCAACTACTTTTTTTGATAGGCACTGGTGACAACAGAACAGAGTTCTTACATCGAGGCTTCCTGGAGGTAGCCAAGATAAACTTGAGTAATATCTCTTATCAGAAGATTTAGAAATGAGACAAAGTTCTTAAACCACAGAAGTATTCTTTCTGTATTCCTTCTTTGTTATAATGCCTTGGTTTTGCAGTTATAACCTTTTAGAAAAAAGAAATGGCTTCTCCTATCTATGTTGAACATTCAACAATTGCAGAACTCCAAAACAGTACCTAAAGAGCATTACTGTAATCTATGGCTGGGTCTGTTCGTACAAAGAAATTGAACAACTGTCCATAATTTACTGGAACCTCAATGACAGCCAGCTTTTCTCTGTAGGTATCTTTGTCTGGGTGGGTGGGTGGGTGGACAGATGGATGAAGAGGAGAAAGAGAGAGAAAAAAAATGCCTCCAACCACTTCTCTGTACCACCAACCCAGTTCACAAGTTTAAGCAAATTATATGAGGAAAACATGCTTTTTCAATTGCAGACTTGTTTAGTCCTAAAGTTCATCACATTTGAAGAGTTCAAGTTTCAGATTCTCCTCAGGTAGTTATGTTTGAGGTGCACGTAAAATCATACTTCTCTTTTTCTATTAAGAAATACTAAAAAGTTGTTGCTGTCTCTGATTTCTACCTGTACAATACATCCAATGCAATAGGTGTCAGTAGAAAAACCTAGCAGATGACTATGTATTTAAGGGCTCTGATATAGCACACATGCAAAGAGAGACAAAGTATCACAAGCAACCTACTTTCCAGCATTTCCTAATTTACAAATACTTGCCCACACCCTCAGTGCTGCAGCATGACCACACCACTGTTACATAGACTGTAAGGGTAGTTATTGCAGTACTGAGTAGACACTCATGAGAGATTAAATTAGCCAGCCCCAATCCCCTAGTCCTGGTAGCTGTCTTGCTCTAGCACTTTGAAAGTGACTGTCTGCTGCAAAATGTTCAGGACAGGTAGGGTTAATTGGCCCACATCAAATCTCATGCTGCTATGGCAAGGCAGCAACAGAATCTGGTTTAAAGTTAGCTTCTGTCTATTCATATTGCTGTCACTGATAAGTTGACCAGTTCCTGTTGTGAACGTTTAACCTAGAAGTATATACTTTAAGTAATTTTTTCTTTTTTTTTCTTTAAAACAGTTTAGAGATATTTAAGAACATAACAGGTCCAAATTTCTTCATCATCACAACATGCAACTCTTATTAAAAAAAAAGCTTGTATAGCTTGTATGCACTACATTTTTCAGGGGATCTCATTAACATGGAGTACATAAGCAATAACACACTAGAATAGGCACAAGATAATACAGTGCAGCCTTTTCCACACTGTTGAATACATATGTGCATGTGTGTGTGCACTGAAGTATCCATCCTGAGAAGAAAGGGTAGAGATCTCTTGGTATAAATCACTAATTTTATAAAATATAGATTAACATAAAGATTAAGAACTTTCATAAAAGGAAGACAATTTTAAAGCAAAGAATTTTCTCAATATTTATCTGATTTCTAAAAACCTTCCTTTTATTTTGTCACTTTTATTAATTTGGAGACCGCGTATTTTCCTGGAGATATAGTCCTACCTACTCTTCCCTGAGTCAGAGAATGTTTAATTTCTGCAAGGACATGCAACCCGGGAAAATATTAAAGCAAGAACAGAGATTTCATTAGTTAGAACTTTCTTACTATAATTTATTGCATTACTGATTTTGACAAGTACTATCTCAGCTCTAGGCTTCTGCTGGTACATGAAACCTAGAGAATCAACTTATGTTTCCCTAAAATATATGCATTAAATGAAATTTGTCACATTTTCATGTTACACTTAGACCTGTATAGCACTGATAATTTCACAGAAGCAACACTGACTTTATACTACCACTTTCACTTCATACTGAATACGTAGTAGAACTTGCATGCTACATATGTACTTTGGATTCCTTAGTTGTTTGATCACATTGATGAAGGGATATGCAATCAATCTCCCACTAAGACAGTGAGTGGTATTGGCCATAACTCATTACTCCATCAAAGGATTTGGCATTTCAATCGATGGGAAATGATGTGTGATCATTCTAATTTATTATACATCATTTCCCATCAATCGGTGTGCTGAAGCCTTGATATAATAAGTAGTTACAGACACTGTCAATCATTCTTGGTCAAATACCTCTGAATGCTGCCATTTGGTACACCATCAGCAATTCATCCAAACTGGAAATATTCACCCAAAATATTCAGCAAGTAGAATTTTACTAGAGGTACTTGAAGAGAATTTAAAGAGTGCTTAGAATAATCTCAAAAACTTAAAGAACATAAGGAACAGAAAAAAAAGAAAGTTATTGTGAAAGTACATTTAAAAAAATGCACAGAAATTGTGAAATTAAGTGTCTAGACAGGGACAATGAGTCTACTTAGGAAAAAAAACAAGATCCAACACTACACTGGATTCCATTTGTAGATTATTATAGCAATGTGGCCATATACTACAAGAACAATCTAAATTCTGCTTCCTTGTCTCAGCATGCTTTCCTTAAACTTCAGTGAATTTGCATGGGTACATAAGGCCAGGAAATGGACAATCTTTCCTTTGTCAATGAGATCAAGTCTTTCTATCACCTCTGAACTTTTAATATTCTTTCCATCTTCAAAATTTATTTTATGGTGCCCTCTCCATTACCCTTTTTGAGGTTTCCTGTTTAACCCCAGAGAACATTGCCAAAATTGCTCTCTCTATTAATCATGTTTTTGAAAGTAATCATATCTAAGTCAACATTATTCTTAATACAATAATACATTCTACAATTTTTCTGTGGTGCTCTAAATATCAGCAATGCCCAAAAGGCTAGAGATTTTTTCCAAATCAGAAAAGTGACAAACAGCGCACTGTCAATTACTTATGTAAAACAAAGGAGCTGGACTCAATGATCCTTGTGGGTTCCTTCCAGCTTACAGTGGAAATTTTGGAATGATTTTGGGAATCCATTTGTCCACTGCATCTCTTTTCTAACAGATCACTTTATTAGAAGTTATTCTTTCCTAGGGATGTGATTAACCCCTCCAGTAACAAGCTGCCACCTCTTTAAGAAATCACTATTCATTTCAGAACCAAGTACAGACCCTTTTCTAGAACTTGGTTCTATTTAATCTAGTCATGGGTATAGAATATAATGCTAACAGAAATAATCCATGATATAAAAGTCAATGAAATATTACAAAAAAGTAGTTTAAAGACAACTTTTCCAATACAAAAATGAGCAAAAGCTGGATGATTAACTCTACTGAAAGGCAGTCAACATATTCTTTAAGATAGCAGGCACACCTGTGGTATATTTCAGGTATCAGACCAGATGACCCAGCAGGTCAGCTTTAGTTCCACTGTACATTATCCCCTCGCACCCTTAGCCACTCTATGCTCTTCAGCTTCCCTCCCTCTCTGCTTCTCCCAATATATGAGAACTTGCACTCTCTCTCCTACAGGCATAATCATTTTCACTGTCTCTCTCTTTCAAGATATTGTCTTGTCTTACTGTGTGACAAATGTAAAAGCTATTATATTGAGTTCTATATAATCATATCTCATTATTGGTAAGCTGGTTAGAGATAGTTTGTATGAAACTGCTACATAAAAACAATACACTGAATCAGCTTTCTTCCTTCTCATCCATCCTTCCTTTACTCTTCATTAGATTTATCAGCTTAAAATAAAATAATACTGGACAGTTTAATGTGGCCCATAAATTGACAGGTTTATTTATTGTCTTACTATGAAATATTGTGTTTTCCCTTTTTAGTTCTTTCTTCCAACTCCTGTGTGCTGTTCCAATCCTCTTACCATCCTCCAGCCTGATTTTCTCTTACAACAGCAGCTCCCTGAGAGAAGCAATTAGTACTTTCTAGTGGATATTTAGGATTAAAATTATTAAAATCAGGTCAAGTTAAGTTAATACTTTTAAATATGCATATTTTTACATACATACGTATATTTTTGTGAATTGGTGGGGTTTTGTGGAGAGAACTACTCTGAGACAGACAACAGCCTTAGGTTTGACAAGTGAGTTTACTCTCATGGAGCAGTTACCAGGCAAACAGTTCAGAAAGTAAGTAGCTACTGGCAACTGTGAACTTGAAAACATGAGGATTCAGCTTGGAAAAATCATTTAAAAAGTTCTAGTACTGTACTTTCCAACAGGGAACATAAATGTTACTACATCTAATCAACACAAATGGAGTGATATCTGAAATATTAAAAATTCAAATACATTCATCAGTCTGCTTGCCAACACCAAAGAATTATTCAGATAAAGTATGTGGTGAATAATTTGGAATAAGAGAATTCATTTGAGAGACTCAAAAGCAGCTCACAGACAATTCATATATGAAAAAAATTAAAGTGCTAAATCATTTATTATGAATGTTTTTCATCTCTGTTTCATTCCAGTCAAAAGAAAGTTCAGAAAGAAGAGTAAAAAGAAATACAAACAAAACAACAAAGAAAACCACCTCTCTTTTCTTATTACACATTTTCAGGTAATTCTTGAGTAATGACGTATTTACTGAAAATAGATGAAGTTAACTGTTGGTACAGGCGAGCAGAAAAAAGTCCATCCTGGTGAAAAGATCGCATGGAAAATTCTAGTTTGGTAGGATTGGAAATGACTTCTAGGCATCCCAAAGACAGGTCTCATAACTAACAGTCTTTTAACTACAGCCGCATTGCCAGGTGCAAATTTAATAAAAGACTATAAATGATAGATGAACTGTATTTCCAGCAGCTGTTTGTAATCCCAGGCAAAAATCTTCATTAAGACAGTGTTAACATTGTAAATGCTTATCTATTAATTTAAAGTACTGTGAAACATCAAACATTACTCATTTAGAATAATTAGGTGAAAACCAGGCTAAGAAATCATGCAATAAATAAAAATTCAAATATTTTAAGTCAGGCCATCCAAAGTTACATGGAATAACGTCAGTCTATTTGCTGTCCTGAACTGAATGCCCTGAGAATCAGCTTCCTGGGAGTACAGCTATGTGTTACCTAAAATCCAGCTGCAAGACTAATCTGATAGTATGCAGGAATTCAAGCCCTTCGTATTTTGTTAGGTCTGTTAACATTAAAAAAGAAATGTCAGCTACAGTACTTTTCTGGAACTCCTGATACAGGGCAACTTTCAAGTTCAGTAAGGAAGACTTCTGAGTCCAAGCAGCTCTGCTGATAAATAAACTTCAAAACACAGAATCTACATGAGTCGCTCCAAAAGCGATCCCTCCTAGTTATTTCCACAGAACCTTCAACAGATACAAAGTGCACAATAAAAATAATTGAGAGAGCAAACTCTCAGCTACAAAACACTCTGTTTCAACAGTCACCATTAGCCGCATGTTTTCACCAGCAATGAACAAGAGCCTGCATACTGCACTTGTAAAAACCTGCACGAGCTGTTCATGCTGAAGCGCACCACCCGCTGCCTTGCTGGGCTCATGTCCACTGTTTGGTCTTCATAAATGTTCATCAAGTATTACTGAATTTCAAGGGGTGCCATTTCATTCTGCATGGAGGAATTCAGTGACATACCTTTGCTTCATCTGCACTTCCTTGTCAGACACCACTTTGTCAGACTGCCCCTCAAATGCCATCTGTCACATGGCAACAACACGTGAAAAGGATATCGCCGGGAATGTTCAACCTCTACTGCCGTACCACCAACAACTGCCTCTGATGTTGTGGGCCAACATAACAAAATAGGAGTTATTACTTTAAGAGCAGCCCCTGTATGCAGCACTTACGTTCAATTATGTGCAGACCTTATGTATTACACCTTACAAAAAAAAAAAAAGAACCTAAAAATCAACATTCATTAAAAGTTCTTCAAAACATTTTTCCTTCCATCCTCACCTCTTCATTCCTGAAGGTACAGAACAATTCCTAATAACTCTCATATCACGACTTTAGCATTTTTAAAGATGCAAGCTGCTCTAAAGAGCTGCACTATTCTCATTTCCAACTAAAACAGCCTTGTTCAGAAGTAGGGAATTCTATCTCCTTTTTAGTTAACTTTTACCCCTCCCTTTCTCCTACTCAATGGTTTTAAATCATTTAAACTCTTCTCTTTCCCCCCTTAAGCAACAAGAAGTTAAATTCTATTTGAACATTTGCATGATGAATAAAGACATGGCTGAAGAGATTCAAAAATTAGCGTGTGTTGAGTAAAAAAGATCAATGAGACACTAATAATAATTTAAATCAGACAACTTTACTGTATCCCTGGATCTTTGTCTCTTTGCATTACTTATTTAATACTCTATATAAAAAACAGTCCACAGTGAATCTAGCCACTTACTCTTCCTTTATGTGCTATATGCACACTCTAAACACATTCCTTTTTTATGCGTATAGGAAGAAAAATGTACAGTATAGAAAAATATTTTCCTGAGTGTTTTGTGGGCAAAATAAAATTGTCTTTCTTGCTTATCTGAAAAACAATCCACTGCCATTTGGGGAGAAAATGCCAATAGTCAACGTGGTATGCAAGTCAATTTTTCCCCCTGGATTTAAAGAACCACAATGTACAATACTTAGAAGGAACCAAAACCTGATGGGAATCACACCACTAAAAATCCAGTACAACTCCAATGATTTGATCAGTTTATTTCTCCCCATTTTATTTGTGTGAGGAACAAAATAATTTGGCCTGACCCAGGCAGAAAAAAAAAAAACAATACCTGAGGACAAATACAGGAAGAGAAAATCAGTAATAAAATATAAACAAGCAGTTAGAAGTTCACGTTATACTATATGATGCAGATGAAATCATTTTAATTTAAGCATAATGGCATGCCTATGTGACCTCTCAATGAGACATATTCTTTATGAGCTATGCCCTCAAATCAGTTATATAAGCAACCAGCAAACTGTTCCTAAAGTCTTATCCACTGAATTTTGAAATACAAATAGCCAATAGGCTATATATGACCTGTATCTTTAGACACTGAAAATGCATTTAATACTAATAACAAGTTTTATATGTAAAAGTAATAAATGTAAATAGGGTCTGCAAAAATATCATTTTCTATGTATGAGCAACTGCAAGTGACTTACAAAACATATGTACTTTATCTAATAATTGTGTCTCCATGTTTCTGATTTTACATAACAGGACTTTAACCCTTATTATCAACTTTTGGGTACTGGTATGATAACCAACAAACAGTATACTCCTGTTTCAAATACACCTTATTTTCTTGACAAGCTTTTTTTGTTTTTTTTTTTTTAAACATATTAGTTACTACGTTTTTTTTCCCCCAAAAAAATACCCACAGTCTATAGGTTTGCACACATTTTTGCCATGTGCAGAAACTAGTACAAGAAAGCAGCAGTCATTTTGACATGACAGATTAGAATGGCACAGAAGGAGCAATTTTGTTATTTCAAGTTAATAATAGGAAAGATTTACTCTCTGATACATTATGCTAAAAACCCTCTTTTATAGCCATGTTTAAATATGGTTCTTATTTAGAAGAAAGAGATTAACAACTCTGAAAAAGTCATTCCAAACTATGAGACACCCATTTGCAAAATACAAGTGTGTATTTGTAATGCATTGTAAGATTGGTTAAGAGATCAGAGTATATCGCTTCATGTTGCATACAATTTTTCACTTATAGATAAAATGCACTCATTTTAGGTCAAACAATCAGTTAAGGGGACAAGAAAGCTTGGAAATAGAACTATTAAAGCATTCAGCCCATTCCACTTATAACTGAAGTCTTTCAAAAGCAAAGCAAGTACATTCAGTTATGACTTACACAGTATCTTTAGTTTCATGTTCCCATCTTTTTTTTAATCTAGATGGAACAGTTAAAATAAAGCATCAGTGTATACACTAATCTTTGCTTTGCTCTTATAGTGCCTTTTTCTTCACTTCAGCCTTTACGCTATTTCACCTTCAGAGAAGGGGAATGGCATTTTGTAAATAACTTTGAAAAGTGCTGCCTGCTGCAGAAGACAGAGATTTGCTTTATTCTATTAGTAACAGGAAGATTTATGAAATACAGTAAAAAGATGGATTCAACCACAAGGCAGATAGCTCATTTCCAAACACTACACAGTTTCTGAGGTGTTCAAAGCAGATGTTTTTGTTCAGTCAGTTATAGAAATAAGGGCCAGCCATGAAATTTAGATCTTCAGTCAGATTTGGAAACACTTGCTTCCCACTAAAGTTCCGGCATTCTGATCTGCGTTTAGATCCATATCTGCTACAAAGGCTACATTAATTTAATGTGTTACAACAAGAAAAAAAATCATTCTCGGCACAGACATTAAAAAAATAAAATTCAAAGACAAACCATTCTTCAAAGGAAACAAGGGCCCCATCTGCTGATGTTTAAAATGTACTACATTAACACACAAAGTACAGTGTTACCACAGACAAGAAAATACTGAAATGATTCACAAAGTCAAATCACTACATTAACTGCACGACATTCTTCCGGCACTTCTTTCAAAGGTAACAGCAGCATTTGTAGCCCTTTGGGTTAACCAGTTTCCAGTGGTGAAGAACAAATTCAGGTGGGAATACTCAGCAATAAAATAAGAGATTCAGTCAATACTATGCACAGCAAAACAAAACTACATCTATACCCATACAGTGAAGAGTTATATATATAATAAATCACCATTATTTAGATCTTACCCAGTATGTTCTGATTATGAATAATCATAATGTCCAAAAACACAACTGAGACTTTAAAGTAGAACTTTAAGAACAACCATGATAGCAGACATCTGGGAAATGTAAAAGTCAAACTTTTCTAAATATTAAAGCATCTTGTTAAATAGTTTTAAGAACTCTCAATAAACAACCATTAGACTAAGCGCTGTTTTGTTTATTGAAATCCCATACATAGCAAGCTTTACATTATCTTATGGCAAAAAAAAAAATGGCAGGAGCTTAATGAAGACAAAACAAAGTTCTCTATTATGGATAAGAATATTTCAAACACTGTATCAACAAAGAGCCAGCAGCTGAATTTATAACCATCTCCTGTGACTGCATTCTGCAATAAAGAAGTGCATCATTTTGGAAGTAGTAAAAATATTTTTGTTTTACATGGCTACACATACAAAAAGTTTGTTCTGATATAACCAAGTAAAGCGTGCGGATGGCATCTTTTCCCAAGCCTAGGAGCATGGCAAATGAACCTAAGGTTAATGCTGAAAAAATTATTTAAAAGCTTTTCCATCCTTTCTTCTGTCCTAAACCAAGCAAAGCAGGCCAGATATTTACTTGCATGAGTTGTCCTACAGCCCAGAGCGGTCACTCTGCTGTACAGAAATCTGGACCCTGTTTTATCCTACGTAGCTGATTTTCTGTACCATAGATATTGTTTTCACATATAGTGCTGAAGATCATCACTGAGTCAAACAGTCATAGCAAAATTCCATGAATTGCTGACATTCACAAAATAAATCCATGGTAGATTTCCAGTAAATGTTCTAACAATAGAGGTAAGAGCTACAGAAAAGTACTAGACATGCACAGTTTATAAAATCCTGCATCTTCACTACTAGAATGTGATGAAACTTGAAATGATTATCAACTGGACAGTGGTCAGGAGGCAGCACGCAAAATTTCTTACTGCATGGATTAAAAAAAGTTAGAAATTCAGTGCTAGTGAATTCTTCACATGAATGTAATCCACATGATAAACAATGCTGGCCCAGATTTTGACTGAATAAATTAAAACTCAAAGCAGTCTGAATGAAGTTCCCAGACATGTTACCAAAGTTCAAAGCACAAAACAAAACCATGAATAAAACTTCACAGCATAATTAGACCTATTATGGTTTTCCGGCATTTTCTTACAACTGATATTTAATAAAGCTCCTTCCATCAGCTTTTGTACTACATACAAACTCTTATGTAGTCATGTCCACAATCTGATCATCACAATGTACTTTAGGCTGTACTACATTAAATGAGGGATCCGTGCAGCAGCGTGGCTAGACACGTCTGCCCATTTCAGAACAATAGAGCATACCACTCAGGCCCGTGATATTTACCATTCATTTTAATACTAACATTCAGGCTTTGTTTGGTTTAATTTTATAAAGTGTGTCTTTCAGGGCACGTTATTATTTGGCTGATCATTATCACTCATAAAAGACAACATTTAAAAGCAGTCAGAAATCATCTTGCTCAAAAAAGCGCCTGGGAATAACGAGAGCACTCTCATTGTGGACTGCACATAACACGAAGTAACTTTACTATCCCCCTTCAGAACAACACACATTAATCTGCAGTGTCATAATACATGCCAGGAAAAGTAATTATATCTGTATCAGTTATGAGTGCGATAGCAACTATGTCACTGCAACTGAATGTAAAAAATAAATGAATAAAAACTGAAGTTATGTCTTTTGGTGAAGCTGCACATTATGTGGTGAGCTAATCCAGCCAGAGAGAGCTGCTGAGAGAGGAAGAGTTCAGTTCCACCATCGGTCGCAGCTCTGTTCCCCAGCACACATACATCCCTTTCTCCCATCTCTAGCCCTAACTGAACCCAAGCTGTTTCAGCATGGCAAAACCATGAAAATTGATGCTGCAAATCACGAGAATGGGATAGGACCTGTCTACAGAATGGAGCACCGCAACCTTGTAAGGTGCCATCCATGCTGGGAGACAAGGAAAAGGATCCATGGGCAATGTCAGCACAGCCAGGGCTATAATTCCATCCTGAACTTCTCCCCATGCTTCTGCATTTCTGTAGCACTCTGAACACACAGTGTTCTTTGAATACTGCATTCCCTGACCCAGTGATATTATTGTGGCACCTCAAAAGTGTGTCAGAGTTTTGCTTTGAGGTTCCTACATCTGCCTGGGAATTTAGCAGTATCTCAGCACACAGTAGATGAAGAATAAAACCAGCTAGGAATGACAGCATTTATTGTGTCGCTCACCCTCTCAAAATACAAATAACTTGACAAAAAAGCAGTAATTTGGGATCATGCCTCCAAAAACGCCTCACTCAAACACAGTACTAAGTCCAGAACCAAGAATATGTCCAATCTAATACATGTTTCAGTCTCCTTGACTTCTATAGTACATATAACAAAGATCCATTTGAAATGAACAGCGTCAGGACCTATTTACCTCCAAATTACCACAGAAGAATCAACAACTGAAGTGGCTAGCTACCTCAGTGCTTTTCTTGAACAAACAGCAATATACATCACATTACACTTATAGAGCTGCCTTGTATCCCAGCTACTTCCATTGAAATAAAGTGTTTCCAAAAACAAGAGGTTACTCACAATCCCAACAAGCAATCTCTCTTTACTGCCTCAGAAAAAAATATTTTTAAATTAATCTAATGGCTTGCATGTAACTCCTTAATGCTTTAAACTGACATCATTTTCACCATGGTTTTTTTTCTTTTTTCATCATACACAAACACATTATTTTATATAATATTCATTACAACTGCCTTCTCTTGATTTTATTTTGCCTTTGAAAAGCCAGTTAACATTCTTTGGGAAGCATGTAATAATGCATAAAAACAAATCATATTTTGAATAAACAGAAATCAGGGAACTTGTAGCTGTAGCTCAGGAAAACTTCTAAGACATAATTTTGAAAATCTGGAAAATTAGCCAGTGAAGATTTTTGAACAATTCATGCTTTATATTTCTATCAGTTCTTTTTTTCCGTCTTTTTCAACCCGTCATAACACATTTTATTTTTCTAAGGGAAAATGCACCATTCCAGCAATTTGATTGGCAGACTAAAGGCTGGCAGGCACGGAGGGTGCCTTTTTGATTTAATAACGATGACTTATATCTTTTGTTTTGAAAGTCCCATGAATCAGAATGGAACTTTCCTTTCAAACCCAGGATTTCTATACCACTACTTATGTTTGGAAGAAGCAGCTCTATTTTGGCTGCTTTTGGTCTCTTTTGGAGGCATCTATTGATGCTTACTAACATGTTAATGAACAGCACTGCAGTAGTGAAAGTCCTGGATAGGGGGCTTGGAGCTTATTAATACTCCTCTTTTACAGCATCTCCTCTGGCTGATAATGTGACACCTGGAAGTGTGCAGCCTCTGAAGTGCTCCCTGTCACTGCTGGACCACAGAGCAACACAAGGGACTGAAGTGAACAGCATCACAACTAAGACTTGCACAGACTTTGCAAACAAATACAAAGGAAAAAAAAACCTGAGACTGAAGTTACAGGATAAAAGGAATGTTACCATTACTTTTGTCTTTAGCTAGGAACTCACTCAGGTCCCCCATGTTTTTAAGCGCACTCCTCAACATATGCCTAGATCTCATTAAAAAGTTACCTTTCATTTATCAACAGTTCTACAGCTGCGTATCTTGGAACATATATAGCTACTCCAGATGCAGAGAACATACGGTGCATTCTGGAGCTGCTAAAGTCTAAAGAAAAAACAATAACCATTAAAAAAGGATTTAAAGATTAAACCCACAGATAAGAAGTAGTTAACTTTCCTTTGATAAAAAGTTTGAGATTCCAGGTTCTTGGGTGGTTTGTGTGATTTTAAAGCTTCCCTTATTTTCTAAGGACTTCAGGCACACCAAGGAAACAAAGAACTTTGTCCTTCTATCAGCAATTTTCCCTTCCCAGGGAACCATAACTATTGTTCAGGTGATGGCCTGGTGGGGGCTTTCCATCACTCAAAAATATCTCATATTGTACTATGAAATGACCCTTAAAATTATTATTGCATAGATTATAATTGTAGTGTATTAAGCTGTGAAATTGCATAGACACTTTTGTGCCTCTACATTTCCAAGTACTCTCACTACTTGTAAAGTCAAACAGTATTTTGTTTTCAGTGTTTATTGATGATGCTCAATGGAGACAGAGGTGCGTATGCACATACACACTTTCTGCTCTTTCACTGAGAATTTCCATCTGTTTCTTCTGAGCTTTTGTTCTCTTACAGACCAAGGCTTTCTGCTCTTCCCAGAAAGAGGAAACCTTGTAATAACAAATAAGTATGTCCAATAAACTATTATGGAATCATGCTTGGAGGAAATTGATAATGTTGCCAGCTGTCGTCGTTTTCCTATGAATCATGTGATATTTGCTATATTTCTTGAAAGCATGACTGCTAAAATCACGAGAACTTTTTAATAGAAGTCTTTAAACTTCCCAGAAATTAAGTAAAACTTGAAAATAGGATCCAAGTAAACCCAGGAGGGCTAAGACAACAAAAGGTAAATAATAATTAAAGACTGAAGGCATAATTTTAACGATTTCTTAATTAAGACTTGGACTTGACCAACAGTGCAAATTGGCTGAAATCCCCAAATGGATGCTGAGCAGTAAGAGGTGAAAAGAGAGAGGAAGACAAGGGAAGCACTCTCCCACTCAGGACAAATTCAGCTTCCCAGGAGTTTTCCTGACTGTAGCTGTAGCAGAAGCACCAAACAGAGCTGCACTGCCAGTTCCACTATTGCTACCCTCTCTACCTGATTGCCTCCACCTTAAGAATTGCTCTGTTCTAAAGTCCAGAGTTTTGAACTGGACCAAAAGTATTTACTATTTCATACATTCAGAGAGTTCTTAATGTCTACAGATCCTACAAGAACAGGATGTGGTTACTTCAGAAGGACCAAAAATTTCTCTGTCCAAATAAGTGCAGTTAGGTTGTTATTTTTAATAGTTATAGCAAAACATCATTTATAAGTTAGTTTGTATTGGAAACTCCCACAGACATGCAGAAATTTGGTCACAAGGATCTGGTACTCAGAGCAGATAATGCTTTTCTCCATGTGGAATTACTTTTAAGAAGTAGTTAATTAATAGTATACTTAACAAAAGAAGTAAAGCAAAAAACAAAAATGGTAACCCCGTCAAGTTTGCAGTCTAAGCTGCATGAAGGACTTGGAAGAGAAACCCAATTGCTGGAATAACTGACATTTAAGAAAAGAAAGGAATATTTTCTAACAAATAATATTTTCATTGATTTTGTATGCTACAGAAGAAGGGAGTGACGTGCTTTGCACACAGTGACACACAGACCTGTGGCTCCAAAAGCCAGGTGCTTTGCCCTGTGCACTACAGGGCAGGAAGGCAGCCTGCTCCACAGATCCACATCGCACTGAGGTTAAGATGATGAAATTTAACCTGTCTCACAAACAACCTCAGCCTCAGTGTGAAGCAGGTCGTGTTTTCTCCACTCTGTTTCAGGGAATCTTATTAGTCATACAATGCAGAGTTTTTCATGTAAATTCAATAATTACAGAGAGGAAGAAACAGTAACAGAAAATATCTTACCAGATGGAGAAAATTGAAACGTTACCCTTGTTTCTTTGCCAACACTGATCCATTCTGACAGGCTGGAAATTATTTATGGTTGAGGGTGCATGGAGGAAGAGAGTATGGGGAGAAGAAAACATACTTACACTAGCAGAGATATTAATTGCTATACATCGTTCAGATCCTTGCATTGTTTTGCATGCAATTAGTTACAAGACTCACATATGCAGCAGTGTTTGCATGCTGATCTCCGCATGAGACAAACAAACCTAGAGTCCATGATGCATGTTAGAAATTGCTTTCAAACTACTGTAGAAGATACTGTGGTAAAGAAGTGATACAACGTGGCAGCTCAAAAGCTGTATTCAAGGAAACAGATTACCTTTGAATATATGAATAGGCAAATACTACAGTAGGTTCAAGATTAATACTAATAATTACTATTTTAATATATACAGCGTTACGGATATTGCTACCCAGCAGCGATCAAGCACATCTACTCTTTGTAAATTAAAAATAGATATTTTTCTGTATCTAATTGATTTTTACATTATGTTAGGCAGCCAAGGCTGCAACCCTCCATGACACAGTATCTAAATAAACATTTATTAAAATATTTTAATTAGAATAAGAGGGAAAACATTGTTTCCAATTACATTTTCAGAAGGAAAAAAAACAGACCTATTAAGAATTAATGTAAGCACAAGTGTAACATAACATTTAAATGCAATAATTATACCATATGATTTATACATTGAGAGTTATTTCTAACAAACTTTTTAAACTAACTGTTTATACTAATTCCTCTTGCACATCATCGTTTTGAACCTGAAAAATAAGATAGAACACACTAAGACATGAATAGTAATTCTACAAACTGAGGCATATGTGTTGAACAGAAACTTGTAAAATTTATCTTATAGGTGCATAAGGCTTAATGGTCATTAGTAACATTCCTCTTCCAAGGCAGGGGTATTTTCTGCTCTCAAATTCTGAGCTGCTTTGTCTGGCCTAGCTGCAGCTGTCCCAAGCCACTGAGCTTCTGTCATCTCCCTTGGAATACTAACCAGGCAAAAAGTTATTCCCAGGGGACTGTCAGAGCCTCCAAATGACTTACATTCTCTTGCTATATACCTGTGTGCACAGATATTTTGGCTCTCTCTATTCTTTTTTTATGGAACAGTGAATTTCAGATCCTGACATGATTTAGCACAGGGAGATTGAGTCAGGCACAACAGTACACTGGTGTAATCTATAGCTTATACTACTGATAAGTTGTTATACCTTATTGAAGCCTAAAAATTTTTGATAGTATAATTCCATACTACCAGATATATACATGAAGAAGAGTTAGCTTACACCTCACAAGCCAGGCAAAACTTAGTATAGAAGTGAGGACAGAATCTTTGCTCCAGTGAGGAGCTGGCAATCACATGACTGTCACTGCAGGGAAGCAAACACGAAGCCTTCTATGCCTTTTAATTTCAGACATTATCGCTTACCAAAAGCTGCCAGAAGAGCTGCTGCCTGTCATATAGGAATTGGCTCAATGGCCTTGAAATTGATATAACCTGTAGAGAGACTACAGACATTACAAGGGTGGCTGGTTAAGGAAGGTGTGGTTCCTGAATCTTTCAAAGAAACAATTATTTAATCCTGGCCTGAGGAAAGAACTTTTGAAACCATCATTTCAGTAACACATATATGCCTGCTTTATGCAAACAGAAATGGATCCTCCTCACAAAAACAGGGTTTTCAAGACCATATCATTCATTAGTCCTTCCTTTTTGGTCAGTTTGAAGCAGACCTTAAAGTACTGGGATTTTCAAATGAAAGAGTATGACATTTCAGTCTACTCTGGAAATCAAACATGCAAAAACAGTGCAAGACCTAACAAAGCACCTTAAGATCACCGACTCCAGATCATACCTTTTAACAAAACATACACATCTCCTAAGTGATTGAATAGAGACACCATTATTAGACTACACATAGGTAGCTTTATTCAATTGTTTTAAACAGTTTTTAAGGTGAAAATCTTAAAAATTCCTCTTTTAAGAGCTATGATTACATTTAACATTCATTTTACTCTCATGAAATTACAAATTCTTATTACTGTTGCTCCTAGATATCCCCATTAATTGTATGCATTTGATGATTTTCATTTTAAAAGTATGGAGGTAGAAAAAAAAAGAGAAGAAAAGAATCTCATAGGCAAGCAAATATCTTGGAAATTGAAATATTTTCCCTAGTAAAAAGAGTAGCCACAAATACAGATGTCTTATTCATCTCCACAGTGGCATCACACAAAGCAGACAGCTTTACCACAGCTACCTCCATCCTCTCTGCCATTCATTTAGAGGTTACTCAAAAATGTATGTGGACTCACTTGTAGTCTGTTCCTTACTGCAATCTTACAGCACTGACAGGGGTGACATCCCCTTTCGTCTCCCTTTTATTTAAAAGTAACACAAATCACCATGTCTTCCACAAGACCACTATTTCACAACCCAATATGGCTAAAACCAGTAAATTCGTACTTACTGTCCTAAATTGTATGCACTTGGATTTTAAATGTTAAGCTTTCATTTAATAGCTGAACTTTACTCACACATTTATTAAAACCCTAATTTTGACTCTCCTTTGCATATTTCACTCACACAAATAACTCATTCAGCACAGAACGTCTCTGATAGCTTCTATCACTCAGTGTAACATATTACTTATGCTGCTCTTATAGGAGCAGAGGGTAGGATTCAGTCACTATCATCTAGCATTAATAAGAAAAAAACCCTGGTGTTTCTGAAGTGCTTTTAAATTATAATTTATTTTAATTAACATTTGCTATTTTACAAATTTTTTTCTGTATGCACATATTCTAAATGTTCTACAGTTAATCTGTGACTAAATGCTGTTTGACTTTTTTTAATGCTCTACATCACAGGCCTCAGAGTCCTTGCAGATTTCAAAGATTAAAACTCTGATGGGGCTCTGATATACTGACACAAATTTCCCTGAGTTAATACTGGTGCATTTGAACGTACCAAGTGTTGATAGAACTGGTAGTACATAGCATCTAATGCATGTTAATTTTTAAAGCAATTAGAGTATAAGAGACTCATCATGGCAGGGTTTTTTTTGTTTGTTTTGTGAATTTTTATTTATTTATTTATTTGTAACTTAGCAGTAGTAACAAATAACTGTATTTCCAGCAAGGAAACAATTTTTCAGGATTACTATTTTAATATTTGCCATAGTACTTCCAAATGTTGCTGAACCAGATAAAGATTTGTGAGCCATTGTGGTTAGCATCTCCCTTTAAAGTGAATTACACATCTTACCAACAGCCATGCAGAAGCACAAGAAGCTCAGTAATAATGAATACATTGTGCAGTGGCATTTTTGCCAGCAATGGGCTTCTCAAAACTCTACAATTTCCCCAGTGATTGCGCTGTCATTATAAGAGATAAATCTAATGATTACCTATTATATAATTTGCAGCATCTTACAGTCTTATATGTGCATTTATGTAGCCTCATTACTGCCAGGAGTCCTCTTTAACTGAGAAGATAAGTAAATAAAGAAGAAATTACGCACCAACAGGAACGCGGAATATGTTGCTTTACTGTATGTCTGAGAGCTCCCTTTAGTGAAGCTAATCTGTGCAGCAGTTACCATTATTTCTACCTCAGTGAGCACTTCCTAATTGCTGTGTTATTGCTTGTGAAGAAAATATATTATCAAAGTCCACAACTTATGACTTGTTGCACATCTATAAATGGAAGGAAAAACCCTTTCGTTTCATCAGATCTTAATAAATTTTGAATAGGTCAATCAGCTAAGGCTGGTTTTTTTCTTGCAGACTTGTTCATTACCATTTCACAACATCAGTATCTCCTAATCATCAAGATGTATTTGTAACTTATTCAGAAACCTGAAAACATTACTAAACTACAACTGCTTACTCTTCTATGAATCATCCCAGGCCTATCTTGGTAGCAATTTGCAATGAGGAACAATTATAAGCCCAAAGGAATCAGTATTCCTTTTTAGTTGTTAATGTTTTATGCCCAGCTACTGGTCCATTGCCAGATTATGATCCACACAGCATTTGAGCTGTGTATTAATATTATCTTTACAAATGCAGTAATACTTAGTGGAGGATAAAGTTTTGATGGACTCCTTTTGCATGCCAGTTACAGCCCTACATCATCAGAAAAAAAGTCAGCATTAGCACTTGGTTCTGATGGGACTGTAAGGAATGGGGTGACCTTCAGAATGCAGTAAGATCATCACAATGGCAAACAGCAGCCACTGAAGTTAACGCAAAAAACTACATTCAACATTTTGTCATGTTCTCAATTACCTAGATGCCACAGAAAGCAGGGCTTATGATCTGGTTTAAGGAAGCAACAGAATGCTCTGCGAGTAACAGTGACAAGACTTCCCTCTTTTAGTGAGCAAACAAGCTCTTAAAAATTCCTGAAAAGATTATCAGCTTTCTTTCATTCATAGCAACTTTGTACTGCTTTTCTATGATTTCCCTGAAAACTATTGACTTTTACAGAGTACCTGAGGTAAAACATACAAATCATCCTAAGGATTATATTTCTTAAATTTAAGCAGGGAATAGCACAATGCACCCGATCTAAGAATAAAACTGTCATTTTTAAGTTGTCTCAATACATAGTCAAGATATGAAAATAGAAAATGAAGAAACACAGGAACCATCCACAGTCCAAACATGTGTAACTCTTGTAATTCAGAGTGGCTTCTGCTTAAAATGGAAAAAAAATTATAGACAGTAAGAACAGAGACAAATAAAAACTCCTGACTTGTGTACAGCATTCCCAAGTAGCCTGCACCATGACATTCATGAAGCAGAGTGCACACTTTTATTTTCATTTTTGAGAACCCTTGGAACTGTCAAAACTAAAATGCCATTCCACAAGTCCAAACCTTCTTTTCTTTAAAAAAAAAAAAATCTATAATCTGTTTCTATTATCACTCAGAATGAATAAGTGATAGAACTTGTCAGCTCTGAAGTCTGGGCATAGGATGCCAATAGTCAAAAACAGATCAGCTTAAAGGGCAAGGGTGAGTACTTTCCAGGTAGCACAAGTCCCAGAAGTCCTTTAACAGATTCTCTCTCAAACACCTAATTGTCATTTTCCATTAAGAGAGTTAGGAGCCTCGGTAGAATTTCCATTGGGTAACTTCAGGAGTTTAAATACCCTTAAAAAAAAAACAAAATGCCATAAGACTCTCAGCAGGCAGCTTGCACAGCCTCTCATATTCTTTGGAAGAAAGAAACAGAATGCTATTTTCTGGCCAGAGTAGCAGTAGCAAATATTCAGCATCAATGTATTCTTTTCTCTTCCATGAGAAGAAATTGATGATGAGGATTGGTATTTCTTTGATACAAAACTGTTTATTTTCAAAATATATATGTTCTGTTCTCTTGAACACAGGAGGAAAACAGCACTTGTTCTATGTAATATGCTTCATGCTTCTTTCTAGCCTTTGCTGAGGGGCCCCTTCTAGCTTGCCTTCAGCATTGTGTTACAGGAGTCTTCATTTTCCTATGTATCCTATGCCCACCTCTGCCGTACCTGCTCTATCTGCGCTTTCCTCTGTCCATGTTATTCCAATATCTTTTTCATTCTCCTTCACAAGAATGAATTTCCCAGGTTCATGCTTTGCATCTGATCTATGTTGAAATCCTTTTCACAAGTTCAGCTCTGGGGTTGCCTTAGCTTAGTCTTTGAACTCAGCTATCTTACTCCACAGAATTTTATGACTTCTGTTTATCCCAAATGCATGACAGATCTTACACACAGCAGTTTTTACCAATGTCCTCCATAACATAATAAACAACAGGAACCTGAGCCTTCACATAGAGCTTTAGGTCATGTTACTTTTTAAAGAGTCTACCATCATCTAAACTTCAGACTTCAACACATTAAAGACTTCACTACCATGTTTGTACTTCAAAGTATGTTTAACAAAAGCATTTCTTTAAAAACTCACACAGAATTGTTTCAGACTATCTAAGATTGCTGGAATAAATATTACTTTGAATTGAAAACATGTTCATTTGGAACAATTCAGTCCTACTCCTGCACAATTTCTTCATATTTACATTTTTTGCAGCCATACAGAATTGAGAGCAGTGTCTTAATCAACCTGGGATCATAGGTATGTTTTTTCTCCATTCCCATTCACTAGGATGCAGCAGATTCTGGTGCTTCTCTGCAACGAGGAAGCTATGGAGTGTTGGGTTTCTCCCTAAGAAATCAATTCACCCATAAGTGGTGAATTGAGGGGGACATAAAGGACCAATCTCTGCCTCTCCTCCTAAGCAACACTCTTCTCCTACAGAAGCAACAACCAATTTCCTTGTTACTTTAGCTCCTAATGACATCTGTGCTCTCACCTAAAGATACACTGCAGAAAAAAAATGTTAGGAAAAAAAAGTATGTGAACAATGAGACTCATCATCCACATTTCTCATTTTCCCAACTGAGAGTACAGTAGCAAGGTGAGCTCATCACCAAAGAACAGAATAAATATGTAAGCGTAAAGTACAAACTCAGCCTGAAACAGCATTTGATCCATCTTAACATAATAACCTCAATATTGGCAGAACTGAGATGTATGAGTGCTGCAAGTAGTTCACACAACATAGCCAGTAGTGCAGACCATAGGAAACACTCAGAAGTGTGCTCACAGCTATGCCAATACAGATTGCCACAGTAGGGACCACGGGGACTGCCTCCTTGCATTTAAAATACTGAAATCAGTAAAAGCATCAAGCACTAAAAAAAAAAAAAGCTTTATTTTATTTTATTTTAACCTGAGGCAAAAGCCAAAGCTTACTCCTATAATACCCAAACTGAAATAATTAGTCCTTTGTTTTCAAGTGGCAAAAGCAAATAGCTTCTGCTAAGTGCAATTAAAAATATACCACATACTGAATTCATTGCTATTGATAGGATTTCCTGGCTGCAAGCACAACTTCCTAAAAAAATGCTGGTGATTACTACTCCAATCTAATATAACATAAATAACTTCAGAAAAGATCATGAAATTTCCTCACCATTTTCCTTCCCTCATCCACAGAAATAACCTCAACAGACTGAAAGCAACCTTCTTAAGTACAGTCTACATTTGTTATGCCCTTATTATAATGTATCATGAAGCATCCTAAAAATATTCAGCATCTTTTTAACAAGCTAAGCCTTACTCCTCTTTCATTTCCAAGGTAAGTGAATATGATTGTTTTAAACAAGAAAACAACAACACCTACCATAACTCTTCCCACTTTAGAGTCTCCTTATCAAAAATAACTCAGAAACCCCCCTGGCATTAATTGTTATGTTTTTAAGAGCTGATTTCAACATCAGAGAGAAGCCTTTAAGTACGAGGAAGCTTTTTGTTTGATGATGTTTGGGCTCAGCATGACATGTACTGTTATTCTATGTCCTGCTTTTATTTTGAATGCAAGATAATAACTGAACTGTAGTTAGAACAAAATAAGAAGTGAAAAATGCAGGGACTTTAAACACCTGACTTCTCATTAGTGACATTCAGCCTAGTAAAAACAAAAAGAATCATAAGCTAAAGATTCACATTTCTTCAGTTTAACCCTCCAAGAGTTATCAAGGAACTTCATGAGGATATTTTCAAGAGGAAAGTCCATTTGACAATTTGTTATGATAAAGACGCATGTAATAGTAGGAGAACACAAAGTTTATCCTTCATGTAGTTTTTTTTCTCCTGCCCCTATGAAACAGGCTAATAAATGAAATGTTCATCGGCAATCTGGCTACAAGACTCTTGAGCTTAATTTAATTACAGATTGCTTTGGTTTGAACCAAGGACAACAATGATTATATACAGGCTCATACTGCCTTCCCTGCTGTACTTCTCATGTATTTGACTGCTGGGAAGTAAAATTAATAATAATAATAATAATAACAACATCAACAACCTGACCAAACAAGAGCAAGAACTGCCTAGAACAGGAAATAACTATTTTGCAATGTCTGAAAAAAAGGGAAGATAAGAAAATGACTTAAAAAAATAATATGCTGCACAGAACTAAAATATGCAAAGGTCCTGGAGACCAAATATTGAAGAAATTGGGTTACTAAAATAATGGGTGAGGAACTGGTATTTCAAAACTAGTCAAGTGTGCAGCATGTTTAACACTGAATGAAAATACAGACTTCTCTAATGCTGAAAATAAAAAACAGGACTCAATCACAGCCAGTGTCTTTTCCCCAGTGACCAATACTACAATAAATCCAACAAGATACTGGGGAATTCTATAAATGAAAATTGTATGTTTGTTGTATTCACAGACAATTTAGGGACCAAAAGGTTTTCAGCATCAAGTAAATGCAACAGCATTTTTGCAACAAAATAGTCTGCTCAGTGTCAGCCAAAACAAATAGATAAAGAAATAAAACAAAAGCAAACAAATTAAGACATAGGAAATAGTTTTACAATAAATATCTAATTTTATATCCTATCCTTAACTCCTACTTATTTTAGCAATGAGAGCATAAAAAATGTAGAAGGAGAAAAGAAGCCTTGTAAAAAGTTTTCAGAAAAGCCTGAAGACTAGATAAGGGGAGAAAGCAACTTCTCATTTCTCAGGTAAATTTGCCTATACTTCACATTCAAAGACACCTGATCCATCTGTGTAGTGACTCTCACCTCAAAAGAGTGAGGTGTGGAGACTTAAGTGAGCTGGACTCAGACCAAGAAGCAATTACTGCATGCCATTGTTGGCACTGAATTACCATGTCCTTCTAGTTCGTTATTTAAGTCCAGGCTACTGAACCAGCATAACAACACAGTGCTCTGCATGAACACTTGCAGCCCAGGAAATTTGTGTTAAAATTTTATTTCACATATATCTAATGTCAACATTTACAAAAGTGTGCACAGAAATGCAGATGGACTCATAGAATGGCCTCCTGAAATGCCAAAAATGGTCACAACTTCTACATTTTTTTACATATAAAAACCTCCCACGCAAACTTACAAATAAAATAGAAGATCCACGAACCATTGGTTGATGTTATTTCAGCTAGAGCTGACTAGAAAGGCAGAACTGACAATAGGGAAAGGGGAAACGCACGGAAAGTAAACAGACTGATGCAAACACATACAAATACAGGAGCAATAGGAAAGGGGCAAAGGTTCTGTTTGCAGTAGAATAATAGGAATGGTCATGGGGGTCAAGGGATTAGATGAAGAAGCCTTGTAGTGTGTACATGCAAATCAATTGCGAAAGAGATTAGTTTAAATGGGAAGTATAATCTGGAGGGGAGAAACCCTCTCATTTTACCATAAATGACTCCCTATTTCACTGAAGCGTAAACACAGAATAAAGAAAGCGCGGGTAAGTGAAAAGATCATTATTAATCAGCCCTGTGGATAGTACAGGATGTATAACCCCTGAGATTCACATGGGCACCTGCCTCCAGATTGGCTGCATACGGCACAATTCATCATAACTGAGCATGTAGGAGTGGGGGAGGACACAGTGGTCATTGCCTGCACTGGAATTTATGATGGAAAAGAAAGTTAATTAAGTTCTGTGGTCAATGCTTAAGGAAAAAATAGAAGTGCTCCCAAAAGCAATTCCTTGCTGGAACAGATATTTTGGCAGAACTTGCTAATTACTATAATAAACTGTCAATTTGGCAAGAGAGAACTAATTTTCTTATGGTAAATTTTCAGGGAAAAAGCACAGGAACAAAACAGCTTTGTCATCTGGTCTTTTGTTGTCAAAAAGAAGGGTACACCTGGCATATTCTGTAGCTACTAACATCATTATAGCACAGCACATAACTGAGTGGCACAGTGTGAGCAACAGCAGGGAGAATAAAGTAAGAGGTTTCTGAAATCAGTGGGAAAAGAGCTAGTTTAAGGAACATGGCCAACTAATGCTGTTTTTTGGAAACATTAATTTTTTTTTAATTTAATTTTTTTCCATACTGTTATGAAATCACTAATGAATTATCTTTAAAAATGAAACAGTTTGTGTCAGTACCTCAGATGAAGCCACCCAGGCTGGCTAGGTCAGGGCTCCTCCTTGTTCTGGTAATGCAGTGAAGCACATCACAGAGACTGCCGAACTGGGAGCAAGCACCAAGCCTCACAGACTTGTGCGATGACAGCACTGATGATAAACCTGCTCCAAGAAAGTTATTGTCTTATCACTACTATAATATAAATGACAGTATTACTAAAAATTTTCTGTGGAGGAAATACCTAGAACTGAGAGTATAAGACCAGTGTGCTCTTATAGTACATACTCTACAAAGAAGTAAGTAAATGCTTTTCACAAAGATATTATCAGGTAAAGCACACAACTAGCTCATAAGTTTATCCTTTTCCAAGTAAAAGATACACTTTTTGGCACTGCAAAATCCAATTTCAGAAAGATGGAATGAGGTATTTGTGTTCTAGCAGTGGTTGTTACTGTGGGCAGCACTCAACCTCTAGCAAGCTAGGGTATAGGATAATGTGTAAGCTCTGCCCTCAGATAGGCAGTCTCTTGACAATGGAGTTCAGTAATTACAATGTTTTATAAATCCTTATTTTTTCTATACACAGAGCCACTAATTTCACCAGTCTGCTTCACCAAAATGCAGAACATCCAATGAGTAATGGAGCCCTTTCTGCTTTGCAGGACATGATCTGGCAGCTCTGTTTTGGGCAAACCTGGTGAATCATTTTCTAGGTTACATTCTTATTAAGAAATATAAAACCAAAAAGAGAAATAATCCTAATTAGAGGCAGAAATCCACAGGGCAATGTAGATAACCAGTACAATACTTTGATCTACCTGTGCTCCAGCCACATGACCTGGACTATCTATGAGGTTCCTTGTTTAGTAACTATACATCCATCCAGTTCTGAAGCCTCCTCTAAGATACTTCATTAGAAATGGATATTTCATTAGAAATGGATATGAAAGGCAACATGAAGATCTGTCCTCATTCTCTGTAGACTGAAGACCAGAGCTATTGCTTGTGTTAGGCAATAGGCCAACAGAAACAATAGTATGTGGTTGTTTTTCCATGTTAATTATCACACTATTTTTCCCTTGCACTTCAATTCCACAACTGCTGCATTTCACTTGAAAAAGAAGCTAATGATAATCCCCAAACTCCTATCATGATATCAATGCTAAAAAATGGCACTTAGCAGTGAATTAGTGCAAGATGGGAAACAAAACAGGAAAGAAAATATAGGCAAAACTCCACTGCATGCCAATCACTACAATCAAATTTCATAAAAGTTCATAAAAATCACTGAAGTCTACAATATGACAGCTTACTTAAGACAGCTCCTTTAGGAAAGAGCGTTATGCACCTTCCCAAGATATGCACCTTTTGTGAAAATAGTCATTGTTTTATAAAAGAAGAGCAAACATTACTTTTCCTTTATATTTGATTGCTGTGTTCAGGCACAAATTTTTTATTGGACCATCTTGAAATTCCTTCAAATTCATCAAAACACAAATTCAGTCAATTAATTTTAGCTACCAGATCGTTACAGGTGAATGAGAGACATGTAATAATTCATCCCTTGAACCTGAGGTGAAAAAGGCAGAAGGAACAGACTTCTGTTTCATTGTAGTTCACAAGTAAATTCCAAATTTGAAAAAAAAAAATCAAATAAAATTCCACAATTTCAAAATAAGAAATAGAATTATAACTAAAGCAAGCATTCAGTTATAGCAGGTTAATAAAGGAGGAATGATTTTTGTTTACTTTTTAAGCTTTTAATCCTTTTCAAATTAAGGTGTATTTTCCACGAAGAGTAAAATTCAGTGGGCAAGAACACTTGGCATCCTCAAGTATGCTTTTTTTTTTTTTCTGGTGAAACATTTCCTTAGAAAAAAAATTTACTTCTACTTACTAGGATTTCAGACTTTATAAAAGCACTATTAGTGTAAAACTTCATTAATTATACCGTTCAATGTGCATGAGAAAAAGTAAATTACATGGAAAAGCTATAAGCACAGCTGGTGATTGTATTTTTTCCTCTATTTTTTTTTTCAGTTCAGGTTAAAAAGAGAATTTGTTTCTTAGTTTAAGGAATGAGCATGCATAAAAATTATGTTTTTTACTTGACTTTCAACAACTACAGTATATGAAACCAAAATATATTCCTCTTTATACATATTTTATAATTTGTTTCAAGTCACATCTTAAAAGGTATTTAACTTTTTCTCCTGGATCCTGATTTTCATTAATGGCAGTAGAAAAGTCACTGTCCTTGATCTAGAACTGTTTAGTAGGAAGGAGTCAGGGCTAGAGGCACATGAAAACATGTCAATCAGATGTAATTGCTCTCCAAAAGAAACCCCATCAAACTGAAGAACAAGAACTTACACTAAACACATGGATTCACTGCTGCACCTAATCTACTAATGAGCTCAGCTTGTTATTTCCAAGCTTGCTATTCAAAAAGTTTAATACAAGAAGCATGACAGTGAAGGACAACATTACTGATATAGTTTTTGATAATATATATCACAATTGGAGCCAGTAATATTATTAGTAGTTATACTGCATAACACAATTCCTATTTCACATTCTTTGCAGCTTTTTCCAGCTTCAATGGTTTGAGCTGAAATATTTTATAGAAAGTGTCTCCCTCTGAACAATATTGTTAATTTTCTTTCATTAGCGTATTTTTTTTTAATTTTATTATATAATTTTGTTTATTATCATTGCAAGGTATGAATGAATGACATTAAGGAAAAGAAAATAAAAGCAAATGTGGTTTTGTCACAAGATCAGTACAGAGTCAGCAGTTTCTTTGTTATATCTCACTATGCTGACCACTTTTCCTCAGAACTCAAAAATCTCAACGTTTCTGTCTACAAAAAAAATCTTTCATTAAGCACATGCCTTTCTGTATATTGGCATCCTACCATTCTCAACATTTACTATCTCACATTGGCAGTGTGGATTTATGCAGCTGATTACAGAAATATTCCTGTTTCTGAAATCCAAGTATAATTTGCCAAATTAATGTATATTATAGATCCCTCCCTGTTGATCCCAAAGAAATCTAGGTGGTACTAAAAACTTTGATGTCCACATCTGCTGCAAAATGCAGTGTGAACGCACAATGCTGCTGGAAAATTTTAAGTATGCTCTTGGAGAACATCTTCTAGTTTATTTTCAGTCAGAGAAATCTACTTCCTACAATCTATGAAACAGAATCAGAATAATATGGGTTGGTAGGGACTTCTGGCGATCATCTAGTTCAACTCCCAGCTAAAATAGGTTTCCCACAGAAGGTTGCAGAAGGAAAATGAAGTCTAGTAGGTGGCAAAAGCTGACAGAGTTGTCTCTCAAGCACACCACTGACAGCCAGAGACACATCCAGCAGGGGTTCAACAAAACAAAAACACTGCTCCTTCTGTTCACATGTTTACAATAGGGGTCGTGTGTATTCCATCACTACTCACACAAGATTTGAGCACAAATTGGTCATATGCAGTGAAGTAGATATACGTCAATGGGAACTGATACTTTGTTAAAATCGTGAGAAAAGCTATGACAAAAATTGAAAGCAATGAATGTGTCATGGTTTTGTGATTTTTGGTACTGGTATTCCACATCATAACATCATGTAGTGCATTTGGAGTTGAAGAGTTAATGTTCCAGCTCCGTGGACCATCGATAGTTCCAGGTATGCCTGTCTCAGAAGAGAAGAAGAACTCCATTCCCCAGAGGACTTTGCGATGCTTTGCGTTCTTACGTGTTTACGCTCAGAGGGAAAGATAAAAACTGTCTGCAGTCACGGGACTCTCTCTTCCCTTCGGGACCGAGCTCGGCAGTGGGTGTTTGTTGCAGCCGTCCGCCTTCAGCGTTAGCGTAAGGCCTTCGGTTTATCGGACACTCTCTCTCTTGCTCATTTTATTTGATTCATTTGCCTCAATTCCAATTATATTATATTATATTGTGTTATTTTCCTTTCTGATATCTTATTTAGTAAATTAGCTTTCCTCCTCAGATCGTTGCCACTGTTTTGTTCCTGGGCCCATCTCCCTTCTCCTTTTTCCCTTTCCCCTTCCCCTTCCCCGGGGTGTGGGCCCGTGGGTCCCCTGCCTCAATTGTCACGGTACCGGGTCGAACTGTCCCTCAAACCGGTGACAATTTTGGCGCCCAACGTGGGGCTCGAACCCACGACCCTGGGATTAAGAGTCCCATGCTCTACCGACTGAGCTAGCCGGGCGATGGGGGGGCGGGTTTTTGATGCCATTCTTTCATATCTTCTCCATTTTCACGTAAGTAACTCCACAGAGCCGCGCGTGACATGAAGTTAGTGCTGTCATTTGCTCGAGCAGGACAGCGTTTGCTTCTGAAAGCTGCAATCTTTTCAACCCTATCAATCAGTCGGGATACTTTCTCTAACACGTCTTCCATCTGTACTTCTAACCTTGATATGGCTGAAATGGAAGCGTGTGATGGTGGAAATTTTTGTTCAAAGTTTTGAAGTGTAAGAATCAGTTCAAAAACTGGGGGTTTTCTGTCTTGGTCCTCATATCTGTTGAACGTTGTCACTAGTGTACCGGCGTACCTTTCTGGTGCTGTTTTTGAAAGCTTCTGACATATTTCGGGTGTACTCCTTACTTTCTCTGGATCATGATCCCACGTTTGATCCTGAAGATCGGGACCATGACCTTCCCCTTCCCCGGGGTGTGGGCCCGTGGGTCCCCTGCCTCAATTGTCACGGTACCGGGTCGAACTGTCCCGCAAACCGGTGACAGAATGCAAAAAAAAAAAAAAAGATGGCCTTGTACTAAAGATACTGAGAATTTCATTCTGACCCCAGCTTCACCAAAGGAACCCAGAAGTTCAAATAAACGAATGCAGTACTTTGGGAAATAAATATTAAAGAAGGTAATGGGTAATTTATTGATATTAAAAGATAAGTCCTCCAAGACAGAAATTAAAAACAAGAAGAATTTTCAGGAGCATGGTGTGGCTAACATCATAATGTTAAACTCATCACATCTAAGGGTCAGAAATAGATTTTTACTCCAGTTACTTTGGCAAAAATGTGGGTTAAAAAGAAGTGCTTCTCCGTTTTCTTTCAATAATTTGAACATTTCAATCACCAAGAGAAGTGAAGACGCCTTTCATCTCCTCTATTTTTTTCCTGGGAATTTGTTTTTAAAGTGTCCTAAGTTCGACAGAACGTGACAGGGACTTTGTGCAAGTTGCAGTAAATAGCACCGGGTGCTACAAGAATGGTCTGTTAATTTGTTCTGGATTTCCAACCTGTAACAACCTGAGACTGAGCTAATAGCACAAGTGGATAAAATGAGCGCACCTTTTGTGCTCCTCTGTTCCAATCTGTAATTTCCAGAAGTGCTGAAAACTTCTACAGCTGACCAAAATCAAAAGGAACTCTACCAAACCACATACACATTATTATGTATTCTGCTAAGCATTCTGTAAAATCAGCTCTTAAGTGTTTTAGACAAAATAACAGAAAACATTTGACAATCTTGGGGTAGCTATGTAAAAAAGACATACACATTTCTCTTTTCAAAGGCAGCATGAAAATTAATGTTAGAATATTTGAGCAGCATTTTTCAATGAACAGTCTATCTAAGCCTATAAAGAACTGCAAATTTCTGAAATTAGAGCAGGATATAAGAATTTCCCAGATCATATGAATTAAGGCCACGCACGAAACAAAAAAGGTAAAATTCTGAACTTGGAGAACATAACCCATCTGTGCAATGAATGAAGCAGTGGCCCAGTAGGAAAACCCAGAATGTGATCCAGTAATTAAAGACCGTTCATGAAGCAGAGCCACAAAGCAGGAAAATGCTGATACGGGAGCAAACTTAATGTGGCCATTTCCTCACTTGAATGCTTCATATTGCAGATTTGTTTACCACACCTCCTATTGGCTGCTTAGAATGACTGTATGTATATATTACATTAACATTTTCTAAAAATTCTTCAGAGTTTACTGGGAAATATCATTCTTTCTCCTTCCACCCAATAAATGATGTTCTAACAAGTAAATAGCTATAAGGAATGTTTTAAGTAATAATACAGTTCAATATTTTTGGTTTAAATATTATGGTGCAAAAAAAGAACAGTTTGTTTTATGGTTCCAGAAAACAAAATCAGGAGAAAAAGAGAAAAACTGTCTTCTTTCACTACAACATAGTTCTATTATGAGCTGAAGAATCCTTAATATCCATTTCTAATCTCCTGTCACCTGCCTGTAAATGCTAAAAAGCACTGCAACTTGAATCAGCTCATTGCTAGATATTTTTAAAAGAATGTTAACTCACTGAGAACTGTAGAGTCTCAGTTTATAATCACAGGGAAATACATAAAGAACAATTCCACAGAATACTGTGTAAGGGTGTGGAGCATAAACTAGAGTGTCTCCTTGTGAAATCTACCTGTTATGTATATAGTAAGTATATGCACCACACAAGTGCTTTCATGCATTACAACATAATCTGACATAATACAGAACATGTATAGATGCACACACAGTGGTTTCTTGCAGGCTGGTTGTGCCACAGAGCACAGACACACACTAGGCAGGAGGGTTTGTTCCCTTTAAGTCCATTTGACATGAAGCTCATACTCTAGATCTGAAAGTTTCTTTTGTAATAGTGGCCATGCAAAAGGTAAACCTATGCAAAAATCAGTTTTTCTTTGGCAATCAAGCCTTCTTTACCTTTCCATGGCTCCAAGACCTGCTTACAGACAACACCACTGTTTCTCTGTACCTACTACACATCTGTCAGCAGTTTGTTTAGAGAATCATCAATCAGCTACAAATCTCCATCATCTGAGAGGAAGCATATCTGATAACTAAACCAGAGCTTGTGAAAGTCAGTCATTACAAGATTTAATTTCCACGTGAACCTTCCCACAGGCTACTATGAAACCATCAGTCACAACGCTCAATCATTTCATCTATGTTTGCATTATTTTGCAGAGTATGCAAGATTCAGAAAGCCAGAAGGTGTTTAGATTTCCGTCTAGTTTAGAATTATTCTGAAAGCATACTTAAGAGAGCCTGGTAATTTGCAGAAGTGAGAAATGTCCTTCCAAACAGCTTACATCATACACTAGACAACTGGGTGCTCTTACACTCCACTTTTTGGAATATACCTCTGCTCAAAAATTAACACAAGTGTGTTTTCATGTAAAGCTATACAAAATGCCCACTTACACCAAAAGAGACGCAGAGCATGACATCTGATACAAGTCATTTTTACTTTTTAGGAACACAGAAAGCTGAGAGGTCTAGGAAAAAGAGTAAGAGCTTGGAAATTAGCATTTATTTCATAGCTAACATTCAGGATTCAAATGTGTCAAGTCTCTTGCCACACAGCCTTTCAGTCTGGCACCAGGGTCACAGGTTGGCAGGGCCCCTGAGCAGGAGGCAGCCCTGGGACCCTCTCCTCTGTCCAGGCAGCTCCTTGCTGCAAGGTGCCTCTCTGGACCAATTCATGAGCAGCACCTAATATCTGCCAGACTTTAATGAATCCCTCACATAGTCAACTTTCAGCATAAGAGAATACTATCATTTTGAGAGAGCAGCAGATATTTGAGACCTCAGTGCAGAATTATACACTCCTTTCTTAACAATTTGCTCCCACAGAAGCTATTTCTATAGGGTCACAGAAAAAACTTACTCCACAGGTCTGATACATTTCAGACAATAGCTCTATACAAGCAACAGATGTGATTTAAAATAAGTTAACTGTCTGCCTGCTTTTCCACATAGGAAATATAGGGTTTGAAAATGTCTCTATGGAAAGGGGTTGGGGGTGGGAGGCAACAAATCATCTGCTGGCCAATTGCTTTAAAATATGATATCATTGAAATACATTTAGCCAGTGATTTTCTGTGTGGGGACTTCACCAGGACCATGTTACAGTTCATTAGTTTGAGGGGTATGGTGCTATTGTCAAGGTTTCAAAACCTGCAAAATGGCCTAACCCCAGGTTAGAGAAGCTACAATAGCAGAAAGGCAATTATACTGTAGGAAAAGCACTGTCCACTAATCAGCTAGCAATCAATTACTAAGAAGAGAAGATAACCCTATCCCCACTCAAGCTCTTCAGCATTAATAGTGCCATCATGTAATTACTTTAGGCATGGGCAGGTGCATGAAAGGACAGACTCTATAGTACACTGCATCCAAGATTAATGAGTTCTGTCAATTTGCCCAGCAGACATCTGATTCTTCAGCTTTATGTAGCCACTAGTTTTACACAAGCCTCAGGGCACTTTTTGCTGGAAAAAAAAATCCACAAATGATTTAAATATATCCAAGAAGCTGTGTCTTAAAAAAAATTACTGATTTTATAAATATGACTGCACTAAAAAGATTTCTAATATGAACATTAATAGAACTTGTTGTCCTAATGGTTATACTTGCAGTTTCACACTGTTATAGTCAGAGCAGTGTACCTCCAAGAACAACTGACAGCACACAGCCCTGTGGTCACAGCATCCTGAGTTTCACACACACAATCAGTTCCAGTATGTGAAAAGAAAAAAAAAAAAGGAAAAAGAAAGAAAGAAAAAAGAGGGAAAGAGGGGAAAAAAAAAGGAGGGGAAAGAAATGTTTCTGTAAATAAGTCATTGCTCAGGAACCAAGACAAAGCAAAGCAAATACAGAAGCACTTTGGTGCTAAGTTAGCAAACACGCTGAATGAGCACAGCTGCCAAAAGCAGAATCATTCTCTGTGACAAGCTACAGCCTGCAGAGTAAGTCAGGGATATGTAGGCCTATGGGTCAAGAAAGAAATGGATTAAAATAGAATTTCTATCTGGAAAGTGTTTTGTTTTTTTCTTAAAGTTATATCTACTGTAGTCAGCAGCAGAAGTCAGTTTAAAAAAGAAAATGTTCCCAAGTGAAATATGACCAATCTTTTGAAACATCTTCCCCATTTGTGAGGTGCATAAACAATTCCCATCACCAGAAAAGCATGCTCCATTCAGTATTTAAAGAAACGTTCACACTTAACTGAACCTCTGTTCCAAGAAAGCACTTAAGCAGTTGCTTAAATCTTAATAAATAAATAAAAATCAAGATACTTAAAGTAACTTAGCTTCTTAAACATGCAGACAGTCTCTCAAAGATCCTGTTAGGCATCTCTCTGAAACTCTGGGCTCTTAAATACTTTGGAAAACCTAGTTCACAGTGCTTGGCTGTACATGCATACAGACCTGATGAATTAACACACTAATTTCCATTTGTATTTCTAAGTGCATTTTTTCAATAATGAAAATAAAGAAATAAAGAGTTCAAACTTGTAATCTAAAGTTCAAGTTCTACAGTTAAGAACATCAGTCAAGCTTCCCCAGCTGATAGTATGCAAGGTCCAATTTCCTTAACTGCAAAAGTTTAAACTACTAACAGCCCCAGGAATCACAGTGAATGCAATGAGTTGTGACCCCCATTTGCTCCCACTGATTCAGGCCAAGTCTGATTCTAGAACATAAATGCAGCATCTGTAGTATCAAAGTATTAAACTCACTGACCAGGCAACAATGATTTTTATTTTTCAAAGCATTTCTGCCTAAAAAGAATGTCCCTAAATATGACTCTTGGTTAAAAAAAAAGCCAAACACTAAACTGTTTTCAAACCTTTTTTGTAACAGGTACAAAAACTGACCTATTTATTTCTGTCCAGAGTTGATGTCATCCTATTTCTTCCTTTCCTATCACTTCTGTTTGATTATGGAAAATAGCTACCAGTATCTGTTTTTTTCTTACCTTCCATTTAATGTCACAATTGACCACCCATGAAATCTTTCTCAAGACTCCGCTTATTGGATATTAGATTCTGCTAATTAATTCTCTGGATTAATTCCTTCTGAAGTAATGTTATCAATTGTTTCCAGTAAAGAAAAAACAGGCCAGCAGTAACTTGATTTTCACATAAATGGATTAAACCTACACAAATGCAGTGGCTGGAGATATCATTGATCCATGTTCATTGGCTGCTGCTGTTTCAGTTGTTATTTGATATGGTAAAGGACAATAGAGTGAGAAATGTTTTTGATCTGAAGCAACTGCTCCTAAGAAGATACCAGTAACTCTCTCACTATACGTAACTTACAAAAGGTATTCTGTGCACTAAAATGCACTAATCCCTTAAATTATAACTATTTCTGAAACTCTAGCTTATGTTTGATGCTGAAAGATGCTCAAGTTCATAGAAGACATTTGAATTGAGGCCACTCAGCATGCAATAAAAATGTGTGGGAATTATCGTGGGAGGAACTATTCTACAAATTGAAAAGGAGCAAAAAAATACGAACTGTCCTTGAAACTACAAACTGAATAACATCAGTTAATGATTTAACATGGAAAGGCAAAAGCTGCTGTACAAGTCAGCATTAAATATCTTAAGGAGAAACCTTCACAGACATAAGGAAAAGTTAAGGACACCACTCCTGAAAGTTAACAAAATTGTCACCGAACATTTTTCCTATATTTGAAAAAAATCCTCTTTTCATTTGCTTGTAATGATACCCTTGGAAATACTGGTTTGGCTTGCTATATTTATTGTATTACTGAAGATTGCCCAGTGGCACAAGACCCAGAAGTCCAATTCTCACATTTTTCTTTCTTGTCTGTTCTGTCTGTACCACAAAACGAAGTAGAGTAGTTTTAAGAGTTGCTGTCTGTCAGTTTAAAAAAGGTTCAAAGAATATCAGAGGGGGCTGTTCCTTTCAGCTCATCCCATGTAGAAAACATATTGGGCAGGAAGAAGAAATTCCCTTTCCATTTGGATTCTATTCCTTATGCACCAACACGGCACACCACTGATGCTGTCAGCAGTTTTTAGCATGAAGGTGCAGGAAATTAAAGTTCAAGAAAATAATAAATTAAATGGAAATGGAAAACAAATTTCTAAATGTTACTGACATTGCTCTCCAAGAGAAACCCCTGACACCGCTGAACCTAGACAAACTCCTAGACAAACTTGATTTCATTGATTTTTATATTTGCTAGCAGGGACTCCAAAATTTACTTTCAGCAGCAGATGTACAGGTATCACTTATTTTCCAAAACTTTCTGCAGTATGAGCTCTCTTCCTCCAGCCAATAGTTACTTCACAGATTAAGGTCTCAGGTCCTATCCCTACCTCACCTCTCCATACCATTCTTGGCCATACAACTTCATTACAGATATACAAGTCTCAGTTCTTGCCGTGTTTCTGCAGGTGATGTCAAGATGCCAGAACAGGTGTAGCCAACAGAAGCCCATATCCCAGTTGTTTATGTCAACACGCTGTTGTACAGATGTATTCTGGGAAGCAGTCCACCTATCACCTAAATTAAGCACTCCACAGTTTGGGAAGTATTTGCACAGATAAGTCCTGGACACTCAAGGTAAAATTCTCATTCACTTTACATGTCTCCCTCCTCCAGTTTCTAAAAGAGATGAATTGGATTCATTACACAGCATTTCTGACACATCAGAAAGCAACCTTTAACTATCTGAAAGAATTTGGGTGCCCTAGTCTGTCCTGTCTTCGCAAAACTCATGCTTCTATCAAGAAACATTTTACTCCTTTGCTGATGGTTTTACTGGCATATCTGACACTGAAAAACATTGACTCTGCATCTCATACAGACAACAGGCAATATAAAACATTACTACCTTGGTTTTATATTTAGCATAACTTTAGCAGAAACACCATGTTTTTTCCACTGCAGAATCTTATTTTGTAGCTGCACAGAGTCACAACCTCAGTGTTTTTTAAACATTCTACAAAACTCAGATAAAGCTCTACTTTTCTTACTGATAATCATGAACTATTTAAAATATTTTCATACCCATCATATTTACAGCCAGAGGGGGCTTCACACGCTATACCTTTCATTCTCAGTAATTCCTCAAAAAAAGGTTATGATACAAAGGGGAATCTCCCTGGTCATTCTGAATATTCACATTTCTTATTAGAAGAGCTTAAGCTGTTGGTGTCTATGAAAGGGTTATCATGGTAGGAATCTTGTAACATAAGTTAAAACATGCCACTATAGTAGAAAAATATCTGAAGAAGTTTTTAAATGGTTCAGTTCCTACTCAGCTGAATATCACCAACTGGTTAATATACTCAGTACATTTGATTAATTAACTTCATAAATTGGTATAAATTACCCTTTTATCTCTGTGGTAGTAGCAACTTTCTGTTTTGAATATGTTCTGCCTGTAGAAATAGCAACTGCCTATTCAGTATGTCTGCTTTCATACAAAACTTAATGTCTTCAAATCTATTAACCTTAGTGTCTAAAATAAACAAGCAGAGAAGTACTATTTTTTTTTTTTTTTACTCTCGTTAGCACTGCAGATACGATGAAGCTAAAGCCAGGAATGCCAGACAGATTCAGTTCATGAAGACTTAAGAGTTCTGTAACAAATGCAAAAATAAATGTTGCCAATCAAATAACTGCAAGGAAAAAAAAACAAATGAACCTGTATTGTATGCGTGAAAGGTACGTATAGCACCTAGATGTAACTGACAGCAGCGCTGACCTACTGCAAGTTGTATTAGTGATAATTACACTTGAACTAGAAAAAATCTGACTGACATTCAGAAACCAGATGAGTTTGCTGAAGAGGCAGTTGAGAAGTTCACCTTTGACAGTCAGCTCTGCAAGTATTATAGGGAATCGCTGAGAAAAATAAACATGAACTGATACTATTTTAGCACTACATTTTTTGCAGTACTATTGAAGTATACAGCAGAGATTAAAAAAAATTTTGAGAAAAACAATCTAACCCTGCCATAAATCTCTATTCAGTTACCATGTCATCATGCCCTCCACCTTCCTGCAAGTAGGTTTAGAACTGCGGAAGAAGCATAGTGATATTTTAATTTGCTCTTTGCCTTTTGTTTACCCTGCTATAACCAAAATATTCACAGCACTATTTACTACATTTCATGATTTTCTTTAAAAAAGGTTTGAGTGCAACATTTGTACTGCAGTCTCTACAAAGCACGAGCTGCCCCTAATGGTAATACAGCACAAGAACAAACAAACAAACATTTCAGATCAGCTTTTTTCTATCCTTTTGTGTCCTCCAAAATGTCCGAATTGACTTGTTTAATATGACAGATAATAGAAAAACTCACAATATCGGCACTTGGTTTTCATCCTCTTTTTTTTTTTGCACAATATAGCTATATGTAAAATCTGAAAGAAAATAAATTTCACAGTCTGTGGTGATGAGTACGGAGAGAGAATGGTCTTAAAAATATATGTATCTTCTATTACACCGTAAGATAAAAGCAGCTGGAGATTCCAAACACCTTCACATCAGAAATAAAAGGATTTGAAAGACATTTCTTAAAGACTATATGCTACAATTTGTGCTTAAAATGACCTTCTTTGATTAAGTTAGCTATAGGCATACCAGGCTTTTACAAAGAGGACTCGCTGCAGTGGACTTTCATCAACCAACTTGCTATCTAGTCCACCTACTTTATCTCTTAAGAAACTGTTACCACCAGGCCAGCTGTTAATGTTACATTAATACTTTTAGAGTATCCAGTGCATTTGCTCCTGTTTGTTGACATTCTTCCTGTTCAGAGGCACCCAAAATCTGGGCACAGTATTCACGATGCAGTCCTTGTGGCCCAGAATGCTAACTACAGGTCAACACCAGTGATTCTCTGCAGTGGTCTCCCCACCTCCACTGCCAAGACCCTTCCAGTGTGTATTTAAAAGAAGCTAAAAAGCTAACAGCTGCAGCTCCCATTCACAGTCCAACAGCTGAAGAGGTGCTCCAGGCAGGTTTATCTCTAAGTGCACCGCTGCAAAAATCAGCCTTTCAGAGGCTGGCAGAGAAATCTCTCACCATAATACATTTTAAGGAAACTATTTTTGTTCTGAATTACTCATTAGGAAAGGGGAGCTGATTCCATAAACACCCACTGCCACTGTAGATGATCTTCCTCCTCCACAATGACTTTTTTTTTTTTGCCAACAACATGAGGCAGACCCGTCAAATAGAAAAGAAACTGCTCTACAGATAGGTCATCTTAATTGGTAGCTAACCTCACATTCATGGAATTTCTGCAATTTCTTTAACACATTATATAGAACTGTTTTGTTTTTTTTTTCCCCACTTTCTCAACCCCTCCCTACTCACTCAAGTTTATGTATGTCATAACTATATAGTTAAAGAAAACCCTCAGTGTTAATCACTGAGAGACTGGGTTTGTGGAGGCACTCTGAAGGGTCTGATTCCCAAATTACATTGAATTTCAGAGGGAATTTGGCACCAAACTCCTTCAGAATCTTTTCTGAAAATGGCATTCTGAAATTAATAACATGCAACTGAAAGTATTTGCTCTGAGTATTAAAAACAACTTTCCTGATCTGTTTAATTTTCTACACATTTCTTCTCGCAGATTGATTCAATAGCCACATCAGCCTAAATCTAAGCAGGGTAAGAATAAGCTTCTCATTCAGTCACACAGTACACTACAGCTTGATTGGAATGGATATTGTACATAATATGTCCCTGCAGATGTTTTCTCCTGTGGGGCACATTGAATTTCATCTAAATGCCAAGGCTCAAAATCTAAAACAATGTGACTTTAACAAAAAATCTGATGAGGAATTTGATGAGAAAATGGCAAGAATTCCTGTGGCATTTGGGTAACAATTTCAAGCCTTCTTTTTAATAGAATAAACAGGATCATATTTCATTCAAATCTGGCAACGAGATGAGCTTTGGGTATTACACTGATATAAACCAATAAAGAATTTGCAAATTTGAAGCACTAATTAACAGACACAATATTAAATGAAAAAAGTTTGCTCGAGGGGCAAATATATTTTGAAGACTTTAAACTTTTATTAAAAGACCATTTTGAATAGGTTCTTCTTCATTTGACTATTTTGTTAGTTTCAAAGAGGAGGATTCCTATGGTTTTAAACTACCATTTTAATATTGTTTGAATATAAATGAATACAATAATAGTTACTTGTCATCCATCTTGGAAAAAAAACCTCAATGTCATGCCATTTCAACAGAAAAGAAAAATACAATTAAGTTGAATCAGAGATCTGCATAACAGGATATTAGCATTAAATGTGTTTTACCACCTACATCAAACTTTGATGCTACTCTTATTAAACGATTTTTCAAGACTTATGGTGCTGAATTGAAAAGCACTCACATGTAAAACCTGTCCATGTCATACAGCAGTCCTAGTAAAATCATTAAAAAATAATCATCATCACCTGGAAGCTTTGGTTTACTGGGCACATATGTACCACAGTAAGAGGATTCTCTGTCCCTAATTGCAATGCTGAGCATAGTAGCCTTCTTGATACAACAATATCTAAGACTTATGTTTCTAAAGACTCATGCTTCAGAAAATGGGAATGTCAGCTAGAATATTAAGGAATGAAATCTATGAGACTGACCTTCACATAAGATATTAGAAACTGTTTTTTTTGAAACAAGTGGTTATTTCATCCTAACCATAGTATCATCAAAATCTGCTGATAGTCACCTGCTCCAACAACTCAGCAGCTGTGTTACACTCAAAAGCTCTCATAAATTTAATTCATTAGCAAGCCAGCTATCTTGTTTCCAGAAATTGAGATTCTGGGGTGGGGGGGGGGGTTAAGTGTAAGATGCCATTTCCTTTTTTACACTCTGTACAATTATTATGCACCTACATCTAATCCTACAACAGCAGGTCCATGCTCCCTCGTTTCTTATCTTAGGTGATGCCTCCATTTATTCTAACCACTTTCATTTTTCTTGTCCTAAAAAGGTACCACAGTCAACTGTTTTAAAACATTTTTTATTTAAAGGAAAATTATGAGGTTAGTGTTTAGAAAGGTAATTGATCTGTAGTTTAGAAATAAAAGGCTTGATGTTTCCTTCTGATAGTAAACGTACATCAAAGTTAAGTTGAAACACTTCTCGTGCACCATTTAAATCAGCCAAATGAAAACTTTTAGAAAATGGAATATAAAATAGCCATTAGTCATAAAACTAGAATCATAGAATCAGCAAGGTTGGAAAAAACCCACAGAATAACCCAGTCCAACCATCCACCCATCACCAATAGTTCTCTCTCAACCACATTCCTCAATACAACATCCAAACATTCCTTGAATACCGCCAGGGTCAGTGACTCCACCACCTCCCTGGGCAGCCCAACCCAGTGCCTGACCATTCTTCTGGATAAGTAGTATTTCCTAACATCCAGCCTGAGTATGACAGGGTATGGGAACCTATTCACTTGTGTATTACTTCAGTTTAAATTTTGTAGAATTTACATACATAATGCTGAGCAAGTTATATGTATGGTGCTAAAATCCAAAATGTGGAAGCCTATATAGTTTTAAAAGGTAAACAGAAATCTCTCAAAAACAAATTGGAAGTATGAAGGAAGAAAAAAATCTTCCTCTTTACACCAATGCATATCTCAGGATTACAGGATATAATCCCACAATTCACTAGTGATCAATGTGTGGGAATTTATAAACACAACATTGACACTTTCTTTCATCTTTCTAGCCTGTTCAAAAACCAAGAGAGAACTGTCTGTTGTATATAAAAAAGCATGCCCTATCTGTGAACAGGCAGACTCATCCTTCAAGGCAAATGTGAGAGCAGAGGCCCAATTCAAACATTAGTGATTCAGGTGGAGAAAATGAAAGAGCTGAAGCTCGTCAATTCTGATCCAACTTTCTGGTCTGTGAAGAGCAGAAGATGGTCCTCTTAACCCTGATCCTAATAACAAATCCCACAGAAGCCTGCAACAACAGAGACCGTTTCATTTCCCTGTTAACACTTTTTTCCCTTAGTAAAAGAATGTGACATAAATAAATGTTTCAGAAGTAGATTCAAATGATAAGGCTGTTGGACTTGCCTCCCATGCAGCTCTTCCACAATAACAATGAGCTATTACAGAAATTAAGTAATCACAAAATGAGAGAAAAAGTTTTAGTTACAGAGAGCAATTACAATATGGATAAATAAACAATTAGATGCAGTAAGGTGGAGTGTAACATTGTAGCAGCACAGCTAATTCTCCCATTCTCTCAGCTAGCATCTGCAAGGCCCTAGTCTCAGGAGATTTACCTATGCTACCAATGCTTTTGCACTTCCCTGGACTAAGGGAGAGTTGTTAAACCACGTTTTATGAGTTTACACCTTTGCTTTACTTAACAGTATGTTTACCTTGTGCAGTAAACACCCAAACAAGATTAACTGGAAGTATGGCATAAAAGCCTCTGCAACCAAAACCTCAGCAGTTCACCAGAGACGCATCTTTGTGGAACAAAACACAGCATTTTAAGTCTGGCAGACTTCACTGACAAATACCCAAACCAGCATTGCAGACATGGGCCGGCCACCCCAGGAAGCAGCTGTACTCATTAACTAGATTCACCCTTCTCTGCTTTATATGCAATTCAATAAAGTATCTAAACATTTATTTTAAAGTATTTAATGTTTCTCAACACTGTAACCTAAATAGAAAGTATCCCATGTAAGCTGCAGAGAAAAAGGACAGATATCTTTGCGTGTTTTTGCAAAATAGTGGTTCAGGCTGTTAAAACATTTATGATTCTTAAGTAGCTATCTCTGTCTGGCAAAATACGTGCACTATGCATAACTATCCTTTAAATACACAGCTTCAGCAGAACACCACTCCAATTCTCTCCTCCGAAGTAGTTTAGTTCAAACTGAAAGCACTTACTGACAAAGAATGCATTACATAGTTACTCTTGGAAATTCTACATTTTCAAGATGTTAACAAAGATCTTAAAAATTATGTCTAAGAAAGCAATCCAATACCCTGGCAGCTGACAATCTTCAACGACAATTAATCCTTTTTTCAGCAGTCATCTCGATAAGAAAATCATTTTATTCTAAACTATACTAACACAGAATCCCATGGGCAGTTAGTAAGATATACTAAGGAGATGAAATAATATGCAAGTATTCAAAATTTTGATAATTAAGAAAATTGTACTTAATTTTCAAAAATTGCAGGTGAGAGTCAATTATACTATTCATATTCATTTTTCTGGAAATAAAGTACTTAATTTTGAGAAGCATTATATTAATATTATGTATTAATTTCTCTGCTCTTACTGAAGTAATACGGAACCACTAGCAGGTTTCAGCATAAGAGTAAGATGAGCCTCCAGCAATTTTAGGAATCTGACCTTACATCTCCACCAGCAGTCAGTGCTTTGTATGCATCACATTCAAGTACACAAATACATTGTGTTTTCAGAGAAAGAAAGAGGAGGCAAGAAACACAAGTATAAATGCACAAACAAATACAACATCTGAAATGAAAATTTGAAATACCCAGGCAACTCATACCTGTTTGAATTTCTCCCATCCAGGAAAACAAATACCAAAACAAAAAAAAGAACACCAAGAAGAATACACTAACTTCTACCACTTCAGTGGTAGGTCAGCAAATGTTATAACCACGGATTTCAAAAAGCATCTTTTAAGTCCTATGTACATATTTGCCCCATAACATTGTTAATACTTTCCAACCTAGCCAATGGATAAGACAATGACAAGAAAAAAAGTCCCTACTACAACTGCCTACTGACTTGTTTGATGGAATAGGAAAAAATCACTTCACCATGCTGGATTCTATGTTCATCTCTCAGAATTTGAAATGAGGGCTTCTGAGAAAAGGAAAACGTTGCATGTAACTATCAGGTACTTCTGTGAAAATCAAAAATAGCTATCTCCACAGAGTGCTATTGCTAGAATGTAGCCATTGCTGTATTACAGTCCCACACAGAAAATGCAGCTTAAAAAAAAAATCTCAGGCAATCAGTATCTACTGACTGCTCAACACATATCTTTCAATCCTTCAACTCTTTTGAAATTTATAATACTTAGAGACACGTACAGCTTCCTTTGTCAAATGCTACCTCCATCTCCTACATCTTTTTTTTACTGGCACCTACATCTCAGAATATAAGTTCCTTCAGACAGGCTCCATCACTTTTCCTGTACTGTGTCATGATTTCTGGGTAGATTTTGTCTCTCTGCTCCTTCCCCATTATCCCATGAAATTCACACCCTCAAAGTTTCTGCTCTCATTGAGGGCAATGCTTGGCCTTCAGACACCCCTAAAGCGAAGGCAGTGACTTCTCAGGCAGGAGATTATTCCTCCATGTTTCCTGGCTTCTGCTAATACAAATACTCTTGTATTTTTCCACATATGCTCTGAGAGAGCACAAGATCCTCAGGTATAAATATACATATGTACATACATACAAACACATGCAGGCACATACAAACACACAAATCTGCTGGTCACTGAAAATAAAGCCTCTTATTTTCATGAAAACTACAACAGATTCGAAGAGCACAAACAAAAAAGAGCACAGTAAGAATCAAAAGACTATATATACACACTAAGCTTTGATCCTTTAATGCTTAGTGGCTCTTAGAGCTTATGAACTCAGAAATGTGATTTTGAAAACAGAATTGTGTAACAATATTAAATTGAAGGCACAGTATTGTAATGAGTAAAAGGAGAAGATGAGAGAAAACATACCGTTTTCCTTAAGATATAAAACAACAGTTCCAGTATTAGGATTTCAAAGGTGATTATACCATACCACAAGGAGACAAGTTCAAATTACTTCTAAGATCAATTGGGGCTTAAAATGATAAAAATAAACTTTTAACACTAGATATCAGATTTGAAGTAGGTAAATGCTCATCAGAGCACAGATAAGTAAACTGAGGCACAGAAGTTTATGCTCTCAGTTTAAATTACACAGTAATAAAAAAGCTACTACTTTAAAAACACAAAGTGCTTCACTTAGAAATTATTGTTGATGAAAATCAAGTACCTAATTATAATCAAGTAGTAACAAGTTAATCTGTCACATGAAAATGAGATACACACTGAAACCTGCAGGCTTGTCTTCTGGATCCAATATGTATGGGTTTTAAGTGCTTTCCAAACTATAAGTGAGTAAAGTACTGTCATTAAAGCATTATCTAAAATCAAGAAATGTATCTTAACAGTACATCATCTGCCTAGTGTAGTCACTGTATCCAGTGAAATGAAGATACATTCTTCGGTACATCTTGTCATGTAGCCTTGCGTTTCCATGTTTAAGTACAACTTTGTAACAAAATCTAGCAATTTAAAACTACTATACAATGAATTTTAAAACTATCATGATGTATTCTTCATACATCAACGTGCACTACTGGCCCAGTCCTGCAGGGTGCTGAGTGCCCACAGTTGCCATTTGACATCTACTGTGGCTTAATAACTCAAAATTGATTACAGCGTCACATTAGATTGATTACAGCCTCAGGACAAGTCACAAACTTATTCAGGATAAATAAGAACTAAACAGGAAAAAAAGCAAAACATATCTAAAAATAGTAGTAGTTTCTAACATACTGTGCACTAGCCCTCTCTTTTATTTCACTGCACTGACAGAAAGAGGCCTAAGACACAATATAAAAAAAAAAAAAGCCTTTCAGTTGAAAGTTCCATACAGGGTAATCATAGGCTTTCTTCTAAGAACACTAGATGGACAACAAAATCTCTCCAATTGGTAAACACTTGAGAAAGGAAGAAGGCATTTTTTTCTTTGATAAGTATATAATATCTGTGCATACATAAAGAGAATTATGACAAACTGCATCAAGAGCATAGAAGTCATGTCTTTAATGCAAAGTTAAATATATATATACACACACATACGTAGGAGTGGCATAAAGGTGAGTTGTTTTCTAAAAGGTATCTGCACATGCCACGAGCACAATTCACCCACCTACATTACATCACCATTTGTAAGAAAATGCAGCAGGGCTACTTCAGTAAGCACATCAGCATGTACACCTACATTTTTCCTGTTTTGTTCCTAAATAGATCATCATCTCTACAGTAGAGAACAATTAATTATTACTAATAAAGAGCATTTACATTCTAATACAATGCAATGAAAGAGTCTGAGACTTATCTGTAAGAATAATAGAGTTAATGAATTTAAAAGGCATCACTAGATGATTTTGTCTGACTTCATACAAAATACCAACCTCAAAATGGTTCTCCTCACGCTGAATCAATTGACAACATACTGCTTGTTATCTGACTGCACATCTAGTCTTCCTCCAATAGAACTGTACTTTCATAGTCGTACGTAATAACATTTATGACCAAAATGGGAAAATGCAAGGTTTTATATAAAACAGTAATCACTCCTCAGTTTCCCCTTTTACAGCAAAACATAGCAAACCAAAAGGTAGCACGTGGTCTTCAGTACAAAACCCTCTAACTGTATGCATCTGAAAATTGAAGCATTCAGGACATATTTTTCTTCAGAACATACAGATGGTGTACTGTGGAATTTTCCACATTGCATATACTGAAATACCTGCTTTGCATACAGTATTTAATTGTCAATAGAAGACTGTTTTGAAATGCACTTTAATTATACAAATAGTAAATATGATTAATGAAACCGATTCTAAAAAAAAATATAATTAAGGTGTGGGAGTTAATTATTAAATTATTATTTTAAAAACTGTTAAGGAGAAAATGCTGATATAGTTCTTACTAGCAAAGGAGGTTTTTTTAATAAAGAAACTATGAGTGCTGATACTAAATCAATTTGAGAGCAATAGAAAAAGTAGGTTTCCAGGTTTATATGCCCATTGCATTAGAAAATTCTTGAAGAAACAAAAAAACAGTCTTTTCAGAATGCAGCTAAACTCAACTTTTCTAGCACTTCTACCATAAACAGTGTTGAAAGCTAACTTTCCCTTTTAGTATGACAGGTAGAATTGTCACTTAAACCATCAAGCCATTAAAACAGTTTTTAAAAAGTATTTTGTAGATGCAGTAACACTAGCATTCTAGATAATTTTCCAGTGCCTTTTCAATCAAGAAAATCTGGCTAAAATTGCACTATCTGACCTTTCGATTAATGGCTCTGCCTCTTGCCTGTCATACTAATACAGAGTTTGGGGAATAGTTAGGATTCATCTGGAAGCAATATAATTTCTGCCTGTGTCTTTCTTTTCTGGACGCTAATGGCTTTTAGTCAGTCCTTTTCACTCAGTGTATGACACATGTAGCCTTTCTATTTTAGTTGTCCATTAACTTCAAGCATTATGACAAGAACAAAGCAACTTCCTAAAGAAGTTCAGTTCAGCTCTATGTATTAAATTTCTACAAATCCTTTGCTTATAAGGTACTGGTTCTGATCATCTCTAACATTTAGCTGAACACAACAGTTTATATTACTAATTAAAAGAGGCTGTTTAAACAAATAAAAATTTCACGAGGTCTGCAGATTCAAAATTAGTGTTACTAACGTGCGATGATTTTTTTTTCCTCTCTAAGTAGGAAGATTCTTTAAGCAGGAAAGGGAGGGGGGGAGGAAATTACAACCAGAAAGCTGCAAATCGCTGGTCAGAATTCCAAGGCCTCAGCATAGTATTTGATATTTTTTCCTTGAGATCACGCAAAATACAGCACACTACAGCACTCATAAGTAGAGAGTAATAAACACATTTCAATGAGTCTTACAGGATCAAAGATATAAACTGCTAGGGGAAATAGATTCTACTAGTGAAAGTGACACCTGTAGTCCTGCAAGCTTTCTAAATATTTCTACTCTTTAAATATTTATCACTGAGCTGCAAATAAAACATCTGTAATACTCTGTAGAAATAACATGCATTGGAAGGCTTTTAGAAATATGCTTGACTGTACTAGTATTTTACTCAGTTCTACCAGTCTGACATCTGGTCAATGTCCATATCGAGGATGCATTATAAAGCATTTTAATTCCAGTTTGAATTCCTCATGCTATTAAGACACCTCAATTCTCTTTATTAGAGCATCAGCTGGACAGAATGTTTCTAGATGTGGTTGAGAGGTTTGAGAAGATTAATTATACTTCACAGAGCTTCCGTATCTGGGCAACACAGCAAAGTTCTGTTTAAATTTAGGTGATTTTTAGGCACAGAATTGCCACAGAATATATGTGGCAAATGTGTTTTATTAAGCCCCAACTCAACAGCATGCTTTGTATAATTGGGCTCTGACTGAAGTTAACAGGAATTTGCCTCTTCCCAAGTCAAATTTTCCACAGATAAGCCATGCCTGTGAAGTGATACCTGTAGCAATGCTTTTGCATTGTTCTGTTCTAAGCCACTAGCATAAGCATGCAGACAAAAACAAAGCCTGACAGGGGCATGCTTATTTTCTAACTGGCTTTTTGGAGTTTTTAGGACACAGTGGTTTATACTATCTGGAAGTGTTAGTTCTCCCTGAGCAACCATCTTCAAATTCTGACCTGGGCTAGACCAGTAAGGAGGCAGCTGTATTCTAGTCTACACTACACCTTCCACTCCCAAAAGTCCCTATACAATGACCTCACTTAAGCTAAGAAATTCAGAAGTCAACAAAACAAATTTTTACTCATAAGTAATATGGACAACAAAAAAGGATTTTACTTAACAGACCAAGTCATACTGCAGTATCTCAAACAGAAGAGGCACCTTCCATTGTCACTGAACCTACAGTTCAGTTTGTTTTTAAACTCATGTCAGACTCAAACCACAAATTTGTTGCACACAAAATAGAGTAATTCTCAGCAAATTCCCTATCAGATGCCAAAAAGTATTCAACTTTCTCAGAAGACAGACTATATGGGGGAACATTTTTTTGTGCCATCCTATACTATAATTTCACCCTATTCCTTCTTGTCAGCCCTTTGTCAGAACCCTTCCTCTCCAAGGGTGTCAAGCAGAATGGTACTGCAATGTTAGCTTTGCCCATCAGTGAACAATCATCTTCTAAAGTGTCTTAGACCCCATTCAATGGAAAGTTCTTTCTTATTCCCAGAGCATTGCCCTTTTTTTTCCTCCATCCTCTCAGGTTTTAAGAGAGTCCAAGAAGAAACCAGTCAAGTGTGTGAGTATCAAGAGGAAGAACTAGTTCTCCCTGTTAGTTTTAATCCCACAGATCAAAGACAACTGTTGAGCACATTTCACACAAGGTCCAGCACCCAACCCTAGTAGTATCTAGATTCTAGCTACCAGTATCTAGTATCTGAGGCTCAGCTGCACAGTGCAAGTGGGGACATAGTACTGCCTGTGATGGAAAACATCTGAGGAAAAAAAAAAAGGTGTTATGTACCTGATGCACTGTCAGGGAACTTGAAAAATCTCAGCTTCGTATAGGCTGATATCTGCTGTGAAGTTAAGGTAAGAAGATGCTGGAAAACCTTTATGATAGTTACTTGACATTACAGGTACTGTTTTGTAGGTAAAACTGGAATCAGATGTTTATGTACCAAGATAAAGCACAAAAAGAGCCCTGGAGAAGCAGCTATGAAGTAATTCAGTTTCACCTTCTCATTGACTGCCTTCAAATGGAAGGCTATACAGCAAAGCTGCACTTGCAGCAATAATAATCACACAAACTAGCTACAGGAAGTTTAAGCTCTCACAGCAATGCATAGCAAGCTAATGAGAGTTTGCATGAAGATCTACAGGTGGCTGCATAGTCCCAGTACTGGTCAACTCACTTCTTCATAGCAATCCAGTAAGAGTCAACATTTCCTCAACTGGTACCTGACAATATTTTCCACGTACCTGCCTCTAGTTCTGTCATATATGCATTCAGACCAACCCCTCATGGAGCTCACTGCCACTTGAGCAAGGCTCAGCATATGCATGCCCAGCTTGGACAGAGGCCACCTTAGACAGCTAAAGAAAGGTGAATAGTCACGTATGGCCTAACTACATTTAGTATCTGCAAAAGGCTAAGAGCTGACATTATTTGTTTTTTTTGCTGGAAAATCAATAATAAGGATTTCCAGCTCATACCACTTAACAAATACCTGTATGAGTGTTTGAAAATGCACAGGCTTTCCCAGTCCTCATTTGAGATACAAGATAGAATCAACCCCATTTTCACCTCTTTCCTTTTTACATAGTGTAGCTATGTAATACATGAAAATACTTCAGTATTTTCAAAGACAATGTAGCTGTAATAATGATAGTTTTGTCCTTCAATGCAAAATCTTTTCTGACACGTCTTAGGACCCCTAACACTGAGACATCTGAAAATAATGATTCTTTTGTCATTCACTGCTTTGTGCAACCAGTGTTTCCTAGAGCTCTGAGTCACTGAAAAGGGATTGCACTAAAGGTTACTTCTTTCTTTGTATGTTGCTAGACAATTTCCATCTATGATATAGGTCTAAATTTCAAGATAAAAAGCATTTGATTAGAACTACTTACATTTTTAAAAGCCTTAAAAATTCCAGTTGTTAACATTAAGAAAAGGAAATATTAAAAAAACAATTTCAAAGTAAAAACCCCAAAAGTATGTGTCTGTGTGGACTAGAGAGTATTAAAAATGCAATGAGCTACAGAACATTTTTCAAAGGAAAATGCTTTCACATAACCCTTGAGAACGATGTATATGTGTACTTGTAAACCCATACAGACATACACACTGAAATTAGGCAACTTGTCCTCATCTGCTCTGGTGCAGCTCTTTCTGACACTGTAAAATGGAGGTCATGTAATAGAAGGAAATCACACCAGTAGAGATAGATGACTCCTGTTCAGATGATTTTGAAAAGCAAGTAAGAGAGAAACAGAAAGGGAAATTACACTGCAATGACAGAAATCAGTTAATATCTGAAAAATCAAATGATGTATTTATATGACATATGAGAACAGCCCAAAATCACTCTGTAATATGGGAAGGCGGTTGTATTATAGATAGAAAAATATTAGTATGGAAAACAATCACTACAAAAAAATAGAATAGAAAAGACTAGGAAATGGAAAACCAACATGAGAGATGAGATTTAGAAAATACAAACACTAAGTTGACAGAAATTGTTAGGGGGTATTCTTTAAGTGTAAGAAGTGGGACAACATAAAAAAATAAATTGTCATGGCATTTGCCTAGTCTAGTAAAAATTAACAAAACATTACATATCGACTCCACTCAAATTAACCAGTAGTAGCTGAGGAGACAAAGAAAGGCCTTGTTCTAGGAACATACATCATCTCATTATAAACATTCTTAACAGTGCAGTTTATCATGAAATGTGGGGTTCATGAAAAACTAAATGGAACAACAATAAGGCTGTCTATAACCTAACTGTGACTAAAGAAATAGCTGCTTACATTTTCTTCTGATTAGACAGTGTCTGCATAAATTAAACGATTATAATTATGTCAGGAACTACACATTAGTGAAACTGATTTTAATATACTGTGAAGTATATTGGTACTATTTACTACTAATCAATGTACATGAAAACTTTGTTTACTCTTGTTTGTTCCCAGAATGCAATGTATATTAACCTATCCCACCTCACATACTAACCAATTGTGACCATTACAATCCTTATAATTCATCAGAATAAAAAAAAGAACAAAAACAAAACACCCAAGCAACACCTTTCCATATGGCCAATTAGTGAAGTCATAAAATGCAGGAAATATATGATGCTGTATTGAACATCTGTGCTGGTTATCCTATGGGAATTTTTAATAAAGGACCAAACAGCATATTGATGTTAATTCTACGTTACCGGGACTTTAAATAAAAAACTAAAATAAATAGCATCCATTAAACTGATCATACTGTTGTAACTCAAATTGTGTTTATTATGCTAATGGAACATGAAATTAAGAAAAAGACCTTTATGCCAGTGGAATTAATTAATGAGCTTTATGAAGGCATTGGGATGTAATTTATTTCTAGATAAGTAAGTCTAATTTGCAGTTCCATGGGTCTCTGCAATGCTGATTGTAATAGTTATTCCTGCAGATGTGCTGCTCACAGCATGTCTTTCCATTAGAACTGAACACCTCATTATATAAACTGTACCTAATTAAACATAATACAGTGGTGACTTGTTAAACTGGCCTTTTTAAGTCAGCAGCTGCCTAAGCTAATAATACAGTACACAAGATTTATATCATCTAACATATAATACTGATATTAAAATATACTGCCCAAGGGATTGACAACTAATTTACCAGTATGTAACAGGTAATCTTCAGAGTTTGCAATGGAGATTAAAAACTACTAGTCTATAAAAATCAAATGAGTTGAAGCCTATTCGGAGTTCCAAATAATTACAAAAGTTTTTTAAAAGCTGAATTCTTTTATCAGGTTATTAAAAAAAAAAACAGAGTCAGAGAATAACTCTTTTCTTATGTCCTTCGACCATATATGATGGTGTGCTTTTCTTACGTGGACTGAATTATTACAACAATATAAACACAACCAGATATGTGCAGGCTCACTTTGTTTCAGCTGAACAAAAGTGAGAGAACTCCAAGACAGATACAGTGTTTTTTGAACAAGTTTGAACAAACTTGAAAACCAGTTTGATTCTGTGACTGTTCTGTGTATGTCCTTTCCACAAAAATATAGATATATCACACAGTGAAATTATGGCAGTCTGTCCATAAGTAGTCTGATTATTTTGATCAGAACATCAGAAAATACATTGAGAACAGACCAATTTGCTCATGAAACAAGATAGGAATACTTGAAAAGTACTCAAGAACAGATTTTGGATCAACAGCATATGATCACAACAACTTTCACATTCTGTATATGCTCTGTGATTTAAATTTGTCTTCTTTCAAGTCTGAATCAACAGCAACTTTGTGTTCTAACAGAGAGTAACACTAAAAAAAACAAACTATTTTCTTCATTTTTTCCAATATCTATATAAAGTATATTTTAGGCTTGCAGATATATGAATGGAATGACATAGCCATTCCTCTCCCCCTCAAACACCTGCAATTCATCCTTTCATCCTTGTCTGAGTACACAGAACTCAGTCTTGCTCAATCCCACAGCTGAACCAACTGAAGACAGATGATCAAGCATGTATGCTTCTACCACCCTTTCTCTTACTAAAAAAAGAGGCTCAAATTCTACACATATGCCCCTACAAGCAATAAAATTAAAAACATGCATAAATTTAGTCCAAGACTTAAGCTCAACAATGTCCTGTCAGGTTTGAAGTTAAGAAATGCCAAAGTGTATAATCATCAAGAACTTCAGTTCACACACAATACTCATTCTCTTGTGCAACAATTCTTTGCATGAAAAAGTTACAAAAAAAAAAAGTTAAAAAAAAAGTCACAAAAGAAAAAAAAGGAAAAGTGGTCATCTTACTTGAAGGCTGTCACATTGTTTGGATACTTTTCAAGATTTGGAGGAAAAAGTTCACAATCATATCAGATTTATTCTGAGCCATTTCCCCTATCTTACTAAACACATAAAAAGAAAAAGCATTCTTAAACCAGTTGTTGTTTTATCTCTGTTCTCAGTAAGCTGAATTGAACCACAAACCTTCCCTAAAAGCTACTGCTCTGAGAGGAACGATGGTCCCTCTCATAAAACTTAATACCCAGAGCATCATATTTTACTTTTAATCATTCTTAGTAAAGACAGTTTGAGTCAGCCTCCCTCTCTTGCCAGGATCCTTGTATGACTCTGGATTGCCATTTAAAATACACAAATCTCCGTAAATTAAAGTAAAATAACAGTTTTTCCTAGAGTTACACATTCAGAAAAAAAGCAATCTTAAAAGATGCACATCAAGAACAAAAGCAAGCACAATTTATTTTACTAGCAGCAAGGATGAGCAGGCTTCCAAAAGAAACAACTTGAACACAACTGGCTTATCCTACCAACAGGAAGAGCACTCTCAGGGTACAGCTGGCAGAGTGCTTAGAAGATATATAGTCTTCCAGTACAGAGAGTAAAACAGGTATTTGCATGCAAACCTGTGATTACCCACAAAGCCTGCATGTAAAGCAATTTCATATCTAGAAATTGCACTATAACCATTCTGTTTGAACACTGACTTCACCAAGGCTGCATTTTAATTTTCAGTATGTCATCATTTACCTCAAGCTTTCAAGAGGCAGTCCACCATTATAATGTAATAGAAAGAGTAACAAGATAGCAGAGCAACAAGGTCTTAGGCTACAGCAAGAGAGGATCTGCTTACTTGTGATAACAATAGGCACAGAAATAAAAAAGAACACTGCTTACCTTCAGAAGACCTGCAATGTCCTCAGATAGGCAGGGATCTCCCGATGAGTTACCCTTGCCTCCACTGCTATCTCTTAAATGATGTCTGGATCGTGGCTCAACCCCTTCCAGTCATTTAGGTACATTGCATGCACCTGAGCTCCCCTGGGTTGGCCCTGCCTTCCCACCAGGTGCTCAATCACTGGCTCAAGCCATGACTTAACATTTCCACTACAAATACATATCATTCAAACTGTTTAATTCTTGCTGTACAATAGGATAGTTGGGATCTTTATTATGAAATTATTTACCATAAAATCCCTGAAATAAAGCTACTACCATTAAATTAGAGAATGTTGTTTAAATGAGAAACATCTGTTTTTTCCTTCTTCTCATAAAAGTTCCATTGAAAATGCTTCACAATTTCTCAGCAATCAAACTTGCAACGTAAGAGAAAAGCAACAAATTCGCTGTGGAAGTAAAGTTTAGCACCATCAGTCAACAGTAAGAAAACAGGAGTTCACGGGCACCATGAGTCCATTATAACTATTACTTTTAAGTTAAGTATTTTAGATACACATTAGTTCTCTTTGCCCACTACTTTTATTGTCTGACTTGCCTTGAAATAGGAACTATGAACACTTTGAAAAATGAGTTAAGGCTCTCTTGTTTCTCTACAGATCCTCTGCCAAATTGCATTTTAGTAACTTATCACAGCTAAACTCCTCTATGACTCACTACAGATATCTTCTGCCTTTTAAAACAACAGAAAGCAGGGAAAATAGTTTCTCTATATCTCCATTAATAAAAGCACATAAATCTCTCCTAAGGCTTTTTACGACCCAAAGATCTGGTCATGAGTAGAATCTTGAACTTGAGAAGCATTTTCAGAAGTGGTCCAATTTAAAATTATCAAACTTAATTGAATCTTAAATGAAGAGAAAAGTCTTGTCATCGTGCTTCCCAACTACATAGCATACTAAAAAATATTAAAGAAAAAGTCAGTTAAAATGAAGTATAAATGTCTTTAATGAGATGAATAAAAATTATGGATTTAATACTAGTTTTAACTATTTTATAAAAGCAATTCACACCTTCTTACTCTTCCTGGTCTGGTGGAAAAAAAATTCTCAACACTGTTTGTGTTTTCACAAGAGAACTGATAAGCCTAGCTTTCCAAGTTCATTTACAGTTTCAGGAAGTCACTGCAATTGGGAGAAATATCTATCTAACTTGATGCTTATTGAGCTAAGATCTAAATCCTTTCTGAGAAAATGATATACCACTGGTATGATCTCACTGGTTCCTGGGAAGACTGGCTTGAAAGTTATATTGTGTACTTAATTTCTTTTTTCAACGGTGAAGTAGCACCTTACAGACAAGCAGATAGCTTGGAAACATCAGAAGAGATCCTAGACCATCACATACAGCTGATCTTCAGTGTCCTTGGAAAATAGAGTAACCAACTGAGTTCAATCAGACAAAATCTATCAAAAACATTTCTACCTAAAAGAGAATTAAAAACACATAGTGATGTCATGAGCAGGAAAATAATTACTCTATATTAAAGATCTCACACAAAAAAGTTATTAATTCAGCTACCATTGAATCAAAGCAAGCAGAAAATATTACAAAATGACTCATGCTTTTCCTCTCAAATCAAACACAGAAGCTTATTTTCAGCTGTATTGCCATGCACTTTAATATAGTCTCTAAAACTTTAATTCTCTTATTGGAATTCTTTAATATATACAGAGACATTTAAATGATTGTTTAGATACCACAGAATGAAAAACCAGCATTATATAGTGATTTGGGACTGTTACAGGAAACATGAAGTCAAAGCCTCTGACTGTGTGAAGCGAAACCTCCTAAAAGCACATTTAGACAACAGCAAAATAGGAGAAAAGGTCCATCCACTGTCTCTCACTATCACTTCTCCTCAAACAGGACAGTGATATTTTTAAACCACGGGGAAAAAAGCTGCACTAAAAAAAGCTTGGCACTAAAATCGTTTCGATTATATTTTCAGGAGTTTAGAGATCAGTCTCCATTCCTCACGCGCTTAACTGTAAAGAACACTAATAAAATGTGAGGAGAATTCAGGTGGTTGATTCTGGTCCCATCATATACAATGCAAACAGCATCAGGCCCATCATGTGCATACTAAATAAAGCAGACATTTCTATTCTGAATGCATGTTTTTGAGGCACAAAGGAGATAAGATGATCTGATAAAAGCAACAGATGAGAGCATATTACAATCTATATTATCTGTATTCTAAGACTTAGACTACACTGTGTGTATGTATTACCATAAGTTACAGTGAAAGTTGACCTGTTTTTTAAAGGATAGCTTTATTTATTTATTTAAAGTATGATGCTACAGCAATTTTTGATGACTTACATTCGTACAGCATTTCTCATGCCACCGAAGATTAGATACGTCTGCAAAATACAATATAAATACAGCACCACAATTTTATCTTATCCCTTGGCTACTACCTATGAAAGTAAATGTTTCAGTATGGTTTTCTATGTAAGTATGAATCACTAAGACTTCTCCTCAGAATTTTCTTAAAGAGAAATTATTGTTACTGTCATTGTTACTACCTTTTAATTGCATGTTGCTTTTTGTCTGCCTGGGGAGGTTCTTGTACAGAATTACTCTACAACATATTTAAAAAGCAATGATATTTTGAGTTGTATTTTTCCAGCTTCGGAAGTGAATTCTTATAGTACCAGGGCACAAAGCAGTAGAAAATCCACATAAAGAAGCAAAACTTGGACACTAAATTTTTGCTTCCTTCCAGAAAGTCAAAAGCAAGCAGGAAACAAAGATGGGTGAGTTGTGCACACCAAGTAGGGCCTCACGGGGAAGAGACTTCAGCTGGTCTCATACAGGAGGCTCCCCAGGTGATACTGGAAGTAGTCCTAGCACAGGCAGGTGATATGGTTCTCAAAGCACAGAATGCACTACTGAATCACAGTACAATACATTAGGAACTGTATTAAGGTACTGCGACTTCGGTTAGGTACAAGGACTGCTCCAAAAGTAATGCTTGCTATTTTGTTACACTAGCCCACAACATTGGAGGTGGATGTTGGTGGAATGGCAGCAGAGGTTCAGCCTTTCCACCAGTATCACATTACATTTTGTTGCCATGTGACAGATGGCAGCAGAGGGGCCGTCTGACAGAATGGCATCTGGCACAGAACAGCATACGAAGCAAAGGTGCGTCATTGAATTTCTCCACACAGAGAAAATAGCACCCACAGACGTGTATTGATGCTTGCCAAACATTTCGGAAGACTAAACAGCAGATGTAAGTATAGGGAGGTGGTAGGTGATGCATTTCACTACAGCAGTGGTGACACTAGGTCACCTCCAATGGAGCAGATTTTTGTGAGCACAGCATGCAGGCTCTTGTTCATTGTTGGTGAAAATGCATAGCTAATTGTGGTGACCATGCTGGAAAAAAGTGTTGCGTAGAGCTCTCTCAACTATTGCTATTATGTTCTGTATCTGTTGTAATTTCCATGGAAAAGCATTACTTTTGAAGTGACCAAGATAGGTTTGATATGCTCTGGAGAGTTTAAACTTAATAGGAAAAGAGCTTACACATGGTGAGAACAAAAAGGGATGTTTCTGGCTCTACAAATGGGGAATCAAGCAGAAAGGCGTTCTGGAAAAAGACCCCTGTGTGAGGGATCCCCACGCCAGCTAGATCCCAGAATAACACATCTTGCCAAAAATCTCCTAGTCTCCAGCCTACATCAGTTATTGGAACACACACCATAAGACTGTAGGGCAAATAACCCTCAAGAATTGTACTCAATGAAAATAGTATGGAAGATGGTATATTTTCAGTAGGCTTATGTAGATGGTGTACAGACAACTACAAAAAGACAGCAGCTCACCTTTATGATAGAGGCTTGCCATTGACTCCACACGGGAGGGATCTCAGAGAAGAGATCCTTCCCTGGTGGTGGTCAGCCCTTAAATGGGGTTTGGGAGAGGTGGAGCCAGGCTCCATCCCTTCCAATCACACAGGTATATCACCTCCACCTGTGCCCCTGTGGCTGACTCGGTGCTCACCTCAGGTGACCAATCAGTGGTTCAGGCCGTGATTCAACAGCTCCCATACAAAGACCCAACACTGTTGGTGTTAGCAAAGTTATTTTTCCTGAAGCTGAGACTAGCATGAATTCAACACATAACTTAAGGGAAACACAGTAGAGAAGAGGAAAAACGCAAAAATGCCTTTGATTCATCCTTTCTGTGTAAAGAGCCAGATTCTCAGCTAATGCATAGCCTCATTTTTCCACTCATACCTACTTGAAGTGTAACATTCTGTACAACTTGTATGCTTAATAGCAGGGCTCAGAATAAACATATAGACCCAGCCTTAGTACTTTCCAGACCCATATGAGCACATAATTCAACAAAAGGTCACAGAATTGCCCACATTTCTATACTTTGCCTAACTATATCACTACTTCATCCATTCATGATCTGAAGATTTGCTCTAGTAATCAGTTACTTGTTAGACTTTATGACTGAAGTTCTGTGCAATAGTTCAGTTAAATCTAGAAGCACATACACAAATTCTGGCCTCCAGTGATAAAAAGAATGAATATTTGTGCTCCTTTTAGCTTTTATTGGTTTCTCACCAAATCTGTTAATTTCACTATGCTTTTTCTGACTTACTGCAAATTCCCCACTTTTAAATAAATACATTTGCAGCTCTGTTAATTTTGCTGTTTTGGGAACACAGCAAAATCTGGCTACCACAACTGTGGTTCTTTTGTGTTCAAAACTGCATTGCTCATGTATTTAAAAATACATATGATATTTATAAAGTCTACTCAAAACATTACCAAATTGTCCCATTTTCATGTTTTCATGACAATTTATATGTTTTCCATATGGGCAAGTGCTGACAATATGATACAAGCTTAATGGAACAAGTTGTGGTTTCTCTTTATTGTTTTGGCATCAAAAATCTACACTTGCATAAAAATAACTCTCTCCACTATTTTCCAGGGATAATTTTTCATTAATGCAATATTAAGAACTGCTTTCTCATTTTACTTAAAAATGTGCCAGAAATTTTCACTGCTCACTTCACCACTGCATCTGAGAGCATTACCAATCTACTGGAAAAAAATAAAAATAAAAAGCAGCTGATATCCAGAGATTGCAGAATTATTCATCTGAATTTTCTGTAACATATCATGAGCTCCACAAAAAGGTTTGAGAGTAGGGCCTTACTCTTTCTGTCCACAGACAGGTAGAATTTACCCCTTCTACATTTCCTTCTATTTCTATTTTCTAGTTTTTCAGAAGCAGTAAGAGTTCATGTTGGCAAACAACAGAAGAGGCACTAAAAGACTAAGGCTGAAAAAGTTGACAGTAAATGATTTCCTTGAAAGTTCACAAAGACTCCAATGTAGCATTGAAAAGAGTGATTATTCCTAAATTCCAGCAGCATATGTACTTCAGCCATCCCCATCCACACCTTACTGCAGATCTGTCCTTCCCTTCTACTTTTCTCCTCCTCCAATTACTGCAGTCCTAATGTGGAGAAAGATTTCCATGACCTGAAGCTCTTCAGTAGTCAGTCAGATGAGCTAGCTTTCTCTTCGTTTAATCTAGCTCCCACACACACCTCACAACATGACAGACATGTCAAATGAGCCATCCGCCAGGCCACTGACAGCAGTTTCTGGGGCATAAGAGAGGCAGCTGATGGAGAGGAGATTGTTGGAAGGAGTTAGGAAGACAGAAAGCCATAGGTAATATCACGAATGCTCTGCTGAAAACTGACAGCATAATGGGTATGATACTGACAGTTATTTTACGTACCTCAAGTCTTGGTCTTGAATAATACACTTACTACTGAGAAATTGAAGTGGAAAATAGATTTTGCTAGAGTTAATAACAAAGGTTAATGTGTAGAAGGTGCAGGTAATAGGTACTACCTCAGTCACAGTCCAAAATCTGTTTTGCTTTCCAAGAGCCATGCTGATGAAAGCTGCTGTACTGATGGAAAGAAAACAAGTTAATTCATCCACAAAAGCAGCAGCTGATACCACACAAAAACCTTCCCCTGGAAGCCTGTCTCTAGGATAGGCACTGGGCAATCTGTTTAAGAAGCAGGCTTAAAACTTGCTGACTCCAACATCTCAGAACAAGCTTCCTAATAACTAACTAGAATTATTCAGCCACCAGCTGGATCTTCCTCCTACAAGAAGAAAGCAGCACTTCCACCAACTGTTATTTTTTGAGGTGATTCACCTTAGTGACATTCTGTCCCTAGACATGCATACAATTCCACTTGTAACTCCCACGTCTGATGGGAAAAATCTGCAGTGAGCACTAGAAAAGTGCAGGGACTGTCACTCCCCTTTTTAGCAAGAGCTATTGTATTACTTATTATAGAATGGCTTAGGTTGGAGGGGACCTCAAAAATTATCTAGTTCCAACCCACCTGCCATGGGCAGGGTTGCCCCCGCCCCCCAGATCAGACTGCTCAGGGCCCCATCCAGCCTGGCCTTGAGTACCACCAGGGATGGGGTGCCCACAGCTTATCTGGGCAGCTGTGCCACTGCTGCACCACTCTCTGAGTAAAAAATTTCCCCCTAACATCTAAGCTAAATCTTCCGTTTTTAGTTTAAAGCCACTCTCCCTTGTCCTATTGAAATTCTATTTCCTTCAGAGGAATTTGTGACTGAAATCTACAACTGTTCAAGTAAGAACTGTTTTTATCTCTTTCTTCAGCAAGTTTTTAAAGGTAAATCTCTTGAAGGTATTTATAAAATGACCATTATCAACAAACAAAATTAATTTCAGAGAAATAGAATCCATTAATGACCTTTCTTGTTTTACTTAGGTATTATTTTAATATTAGATACACATACATATATAGTTTAATTGGGACAAACTATCTGCTTGCTTATAATCTCATCCTTGCAAAACTACCATGTTAGTAACATTAAATAGGCTATAAATCAATCTGATGTTCACACACAATGTTGAATCTCTCTCACCAATTAAGTACATTTTTGGAAAAGCTTTAGGTCCAAAAGTTCACATGATGAAACTTTTGGCACAGAACTGAATATTAAGAAGCACTGCACAGAGTAGTAAGCTACATTCTGTAGTGGTTCATTTGTCATATATGTAGAGTTCTGATTAAGCACCTGTCTGTTCCCCTTGTCAATAGTTGGTATCTCAAACAACTGATTTCTCAGTAACAGGGAGGAATCTTGCATAGAGAAAATTGCTGAGACTACTCTGTAAAGTATAATAGAATAAATGAAATTAGGTAAACTTCCTGTAAGTTGTGCAATACAATCTACTGCAGTGAGCATGTTCAGCCTTATGGCTTAAAACTTAACAAAATGACTTGTTTACTCAAAATATCTAGTTGTCATCAGACTTTTTCACATAGCAATGAAATCAGCATAGATTAATTTTGAGTTTTCACTTTAATTCTTCACAATCAAAGTATTTAATAGTTGTCAAAGTCATTAATCATACCATAATTTTTAAATGGTGTTGGAATAAGACAAAAAATTACAGAATATTGACCACTGCACCAACATTTTCGTTTAGAATTTGGTGCCTGCGTGGGCAAACAGAACATTTAAGGAAATTATTAAGTTGAAGAAATCTGTTAACATGGAAAATGAAAATCGTGGGGTTTTTTTGCGATTTTTCTGGGCTGAATTAATAGGGATAATACTCCTGGGGTAACTTGACCTATGAATCACAGCGAATAGAATTTGTCACTTTTCACAAACCATTTGTAAATGATTTTTTCCACATTATTAATCACACTATTTAATCAATTTCAGTTGCATCATAAGCTTCAACTTTATTTTTCTGTTGGCAACTGTCTGCATTTCACTCCCAAAATTTTCTTTTCAGTTAAAATATTCATGGCAGAAAGTATAGATACATATGATCAGTAATTTCCTGTAAGATTTGCTAAATATTTTATAAAACATATTCACAGCATTATTAACTAGATAGACTAGATATTAACTAGACCAGACGATATGCATAATTTCATGAATACTGATTGATTTCTTTTATTTTTCACCAGAAATGCACGTTTTCTCTACTAGGTAGAAGGGCTTGCCCAGCTCTGGTAATGAAAATGAGCCAGATAAGAATGGCAGGTTGTAAAAAATTCCCTACAGAAATACTCAAGAGTCAAAGAGCAAGTTAAGTTTACTACATTATTTGGAATTCAAACCGTCCCCTTCTGATACTATTTTCTTCCAACACATGTACTCAAGATGTACAAACATGGAAAGCCTGGACTCTTTTTTACATAAATTTGATTTTTCTGCCTTAATTATTGTTTATATTGTACATCATTTAGGTGTGATTATGTTATATTTAAGTATTCCTAAATTAATTCAAATTAATCTAGTTACCTAAATTACATTTGAAAAATTATTTTAATATGACATCCTGTTAATTTGTTGCTTTGGTACTTCAGCTCTGCATCCCTGGGGCAATGCAACTGTATCCCATCTCTAATGCAGGAGTTTCAAAGCTCCAATATAATATACAAACAGGATGGTAGAAATTGCCGTACATGATCAGAATCACAGGCCATTTAGTTTAAAATGTTGTCTCCTGCATGGAAGATGCTCCAGGGGAGATGGAAGAAACCTAGCAGTAGGCAATAACAAAATACAGCTTGAATTCAATCATTTAGCACAACCAAAGAAAACATCATATTAGTGGTCTCATGGACAACTACTGCACGAGCAGAAACAAAAAAGAAAACAAGTAAATAAAACAAAAACAGTAGTACATAACCATTAAAAGCACCAGGGTGCTTCTTTTACGTAAGTTCTCATTCTAGTGACTTTCAATAAGTCTCTGATGTTCCAATACGGGCTACAATAAAAATTATTTTTCAGGACTCAGCTGTAGGAAAGAGAAAAATGCACTCATATTCTATATAGCATTCTCCATGTGGCCCACAGATGTAGATGAAATATCTGCGTTTGTTTATAATAAATTAAATCAGTAATGAATCTGACTGTACTGTCTTTGGTTTAAAATGGCAAAACGGAAATCAGAATTCATCATTTATGCACCTTAGGCCATACCTATGCTGTGTGTGTCAACCATATAGGGGTTAACAATCTTCATCAACAGCTGAAACATAGCTACCCCAAAGGCCTACTTACAGAAAAAGCCTGGATTAAACAACAGCTGCATACGCTCCACCTCACCCTATCTTAAGTAGACCATCCCACTAGGGGTGAAAGTCCTGATTTTTTTCACCTTTTAAGACTGTAGCCCCATAAGAACTGAGAAGAGGCTTTGTTTCCACTCCACAGAAAACTTCCATACTAGTCCTCTTTCACATCTTCCGTGAGAGGGCCCTGACCAAAGGAAGTTAATTTCTGAAAGAAGGTTTGAAATGAACTTGCACAAAAAGCACTGATCTTTTTCAGTAAAGCTTGCCTCAGATTTTCCAGAAAAAGGGAGGATCTTTTTAAAGCACATGAAACCAAGCCTTCTAGCTGTGATAATTCAATAACTCCATGTAATGGAACTTTGATTTTAATGTTTTTTCTTTTACATAGTGAAGCAAACATACTGCTGTTGCCATACAAATGAAGGCAAATCAATCCTGAGCAACATTCACATAGGCACTTCTAGCAGAAATAGAGATGACCACTTAGCACTTGCCAGAGCATCCACTTCTGTTCCCCACAATACAGGAAATATACAGACTGGAGACAGACCAAAGGAAAGCTAGGAAGATGATCAAAAGGCAGGAGAGCCTTTAGTTAGGTCCTTTCACCCTGGAGAAGGCTCAGGGGAGAGCTCATCTCAGTTTTCCACTACTTGAATGGAGGCTACAAATAGCACAGAGACACTCTTCATTAGCAGCCACACTGAGAATACAAGGGGCAATGGGTGCAATTTGCACTGGGAGAGTTTTTATCCTGATTTAAGAAAGAAGTTTCTGGCAGCAAAAACAGTCACTGAGACAACCTCCTCAAGGATCAGCTCCATCACTGCAGGTTTTCAAGATGCAACTGGACAGGGTGCTATATAATTTCATCAGATCTCCCTTTTCCAGGAAAGGTTGGACAAGGTGACCTTTCAACGTTTCTCCCAATCCGGGCTGATCTATGATTCTATAAATCCAACTTCTTGATTTTTCAGAAAACTACATTATAAATGTCACATGACTGAGCCCAGAAACTCAGAATCTTTTTAACACTACACCTTTTGTGTATACACTACAGTACACTTCAATTATGTAATCGCTTATTTGTCAATCTCATATTTTTTTCTCTCACAATCTCAGAGATAGACATAATATCTCTTCAGGTATTTCATTGTCATAATGGCCCAGTACATCTTTACCGACAGATTTTATGTGATTAAATTCTCATCTCTCTGCAGTCGATATTTTATTATTTTGGTCAGCAACCACATATTATACGCTTTTTTTCAACCAGCAGCACTGCTGCCTTAAGTTCAATTTTGAGGTGAGATTTTACCTTTACTTGTGCATACAGCCAAGATAGCTGCATGCACGGGTATCCTGCGAGTGGGACTCACATCTCACAACATTCTTAAGTTTGGCTACTTGTCAGATACACTGACAAACTACGCAACAGCAGTGGCTAACCCATGATCAACAAATAACAGTGGGCTGTAGCTGAAAAAAATATTCCTGGAATGTTTTCTCAATTCTTGGGAAATAAGAATAGAACTTCATTCTGCTCTTGAAAATGAATTAAAAATAACTAGCCAGATCATCAGCCAGGCTTTAAATATGAATGATGTTACATGCAATGTAGAATAAACCTGTGAAGCAAACCAGCTGTGCTACAGACTTCCAGAACTATTCACTGGACAGTACTAAGATGTTGGTGGATCAGTGAATCCATGTTTTCTTTCTGGCCACAGGAATACAAGACAGCCCAGTAGTTAGAGACTGCAATAGTCAAGAATGCAGATTTGGCTCATGCACTTTGAAAGGCTGAGACAGATAATTGATTTGCCAGACTTTCTGGCATATACAGAGTGTTTAACAGCACAAAATACAACATTATCTGAAGTGATATGATAATTGTACTTCAGAAATAGTAGCTGACAATGTAGTCAAGAGTTCCCTCTTAAAGAGATTTTATAAGTGTGACATTTCCTACCTTTTGAATACTTAACCTTACTCCTGCAACATGCTTTTACCATCAGGACTGCTGAAGGAGCATGCAGAAAAAAAATGAGCGGAAAAGAGCAGCACTAAAAACTATACTATCTAGTAAGAAATTAATTTAAAAAAAAAAAAAAAAAGCAGTACAAAAAAAAAAAAGGTTGTAAGAAATGTATTCTTTTGCAATCTCCAGAAAATAAACTCAGAATACACAAGAATAAAAATACTTTCCCATAAATTGAGTATTATCTATAATATAGGTGGGTAAAGAATCAGTGTTGGAAAAATAATAATTTCAGCAAGGTGCTCTTTTCCTCCCACTGAGATATTCTTTGTAGGAACACATAACTAATTTTCCTTTCCAGTATCTCTAGTATTTCTTTGAGACATAGGTAGTTTGAGCTTCAAACCAGGACAGATAATTTACTAGTTATTACCAGTTTCAGTAGCCAAAATTGACTCAAATTTCTGCTGTAAAAACAGTTAATTTTCTGTATAAAATGCATACTAATACATGCACAGTAATTCTGTGGTTCAGACTGAGTATATTCACTAGCAGAAGTTGTTCTTTTGGCTTCTTTTCTTTCTAGGAAACTTACAGATTTGTCTGTATTTTGTTTATGGAGTCAGCCCACTCTTGCCTGACAGAGATTCAAAAAAAGCCAAACCTTCTGCAGAAACAGACTTCCAAATTAGAGGCAAAAGAAAAGGACATGTTCGCTGAGATCAGATTCTGTTCTGGAAAGTGGGAAGTCAGTTTAAGACAGAAAAAATAATAAATAAACGCTGCATTTGACATATGGTCTTCCTTGCTACATAAGACAAGTAACTTTGAGAAACTGTTTCACTGTACAACATATAGAGCCCTGTAGGTTTTTTTCAGATGAAAAGAAAAGCTCATAGATTCAACTGCACAGGTGTCAACAGGAGACTAATCAGACAACACTGGGCTTGCAGAAGGCAGGCACCTAACTGCAGAACCATTATTACAAATGATGACAAATAGATGGAAAGGGTTTGGTTTAACGGTCCGAGCTTAAAGTGAGCCTGTAAGATCTATATGTAATAAAAAGCTTTTAATGGTTGTGCTCTGAAGAAGTTGATAAAAGAATCCATGATATACAATGGAATATGGAATATCATAGTGCTATTATTGTATAGGTATTTCTAACAGAAATGCAATCTTAATGACTTTTTCCTAGATGTTTTATAACATAATCAATCTTTGGAACACGCGTGTATGTGTGAGCATGCAGGTTTAATCAGACACGTAAGCTGTAAAATCTGACAGATGTTGGGCATCTCTCACTTAATTAGAGCATTTAGTGAACACCTTTACAAGGCTTCCAGTAATTGTGAACACCTCAGTACTTTTATAAATCTTGTCTATGTTTACTTGAACCCACAGACGTGATTCCTACATGAAAGAACACAGCTGTGTATGAACTGCAACTGCAGTTTCTTTTAAGAAATGATTATTCCATCTTTCTTTATGTAACTGCATTTCTGGAACATATGATACACAAGCACCTTGAATAAACAAGCATTGCTTTATCACTTCCAGAAAAGCTCTGATCTCATTTCCAAACAGGAGGATATTTACAGAAAATTTCATTCAGAAAATGGAAATCAATCTTTGGTGCCCCACACACTTCAGAACAGTGGTATCCTTAAAGCAATACCATTTAATGTCCCAGATCTGTAAAAAAAAAACTTCTGCCCTTAATAAATATTTTCATTTGTGTGCCATGCAGTCTCTTGGCACTTCTTGATCCCTTATAGTAAGAAAACATAAAAGGAAACTCAAAGGAGATAGAAACATACCAGTGCTGGACACACAGTGGGAGCAGCAGTCTAGTACAGATTGTAAAAGGTGTCCAAAGGAAATTGTTCAATTTATTACCTCTTATTTAAAAAGCAGTATATACCTTTCCTCAGTGCCTGGGAAACAAAGAGCATGCATAGCCAAGGCAGAAGACTGTTCCTCAGCTAGCATAACTTACCCACTCTCCTTGCTGAAACTCAAAAGCACAGAATACAACATCCCACTCAATTTATAACTAATTTTACTATATAAATTTCCTCAGTATTTGAGGCATCACAGTATTGGTCATCTAACACAATTCTTGTAGGTTCAGCCATAAACAGTAATATAGATCACTGTTTTTTTCTACTTTGTTATAGTCCCCTTAAAGGAGTTATAATTTCAAAAATCATTAACTCAAGACACAAACAGCTCAAGACAGCACAGAGAGGGCTGGTTTTAAAAGTACTGGTCACCTTTGAAAATCTAGATGGGCACTCAGATCACAAATCACTCTAACAAAAATACTTTTTCACTGAAAAATCAAAAAAAGGAAAAAAAAAAAAGCTTGATTCTGGTGGTTATATCACAAGGATAATAGCAGAAAATACTGAGACTGTTAAGGCAACTGAGGGCAGTAAGACTAGAACCCAGAATGAAGAGGGCACAGTCCCATCACTAGTCATAGGCGCTGCCTTGTTCTGCCTATGTGTGTTTTAATAGAGATAGACACAACGAGTTGTTTTAGTGAAAGAAGGTTGACAGTCAGAATATAAGGAGAGCTGTCTCTGGGCATTCAAAAGAGCACAAAAACACCTTGCAACTGCTCTTTTATACATACATAGCTTCCCATAAAGAAGTTAAAATGTGCCTTTTTATACAAACCATGTTACAAGATAATTTCTTCTAAAAAATAAACTCATAACAATGCTCTTAAAAAAATTTTCTGATCCATGTTTTCAGCCCACATAGATATTAAACCCAGTTTCCTAGACCCTGAAAAGCTAATTATGCATTCAATTAGAGTTTCTTAATAAAGATTAAAACTCTGAAGTCTATTACAAGCCCATATTTAATTCAACTGCCATTTTATCCATGCCATGAAAGTGTGAGTGGTAACAATGAATATAAATTATAATACATGCCATAGAGTGAATGCTATTTGTCCAAGTACGTTACTATAAAGAATTAAATTTTGCTATCGGTTCTATAATCTAGTTAAAATTGGTATTCTTTATTTGGTCTTTCAATGTAGTCCAATTTCCTACTTTGAAAAACAAATTCTAGGGAATAAAGAAAAGAGATTAATTTATCATTAAGACTCTGCTTAATTGAAGTCAATTCCGAACAAACTTGAATTCAATTTCTGCTCATTAAATTGAATGTGCTCTGCGTTTCTCTCTGCATTGCTTTGAGCAAGCAGCTGAGAACAAGGGACTAACATCAAAATTATTAAATTGAGGAGATTTTATTTGGTCTTCACATGCCAGAGCCGCTTTGATGAGGAGCTGTTTTGGCACTGAAAGGAAACGAGAGCAGCTGGAGGAAAAATCAAATGAAACTAAGCCTCGGAAAATTGAAGAAAACGCAAGCTTAATAATATTTAATAATTAAATTTCCACAAACAATAGCAGCAAATGAAGTAATCTGCAAAGTCTGTGAACTCATTTGCATAATTGATGCCGGTCCCCTGTAAATGAATAATGAAGATAATAAAAGATGTTGCTAAAAATGGGCACAATAACAGCAAATTTCATCAAGCCGTGTGCTCTGATTAATCTGCTCTTGCAAATCAGCAGTGAGCAGGGGATGCATGATTACCCATGCCGCGGCCGGCTGCAGGCAGCAGCCTGGCTCTGGCCATACCCACCCCAGGCCCAGCAATAAGGCTGGAGGCTCTTGAGCCAAGGTACCCACTCACGCCTGAGTGGCACTACAGGGAAAGCCTGAGGACCTCCAGCCAAGCCGGCTGGCCACAGAGCTGAGCCTGCACCCACCGCCTCTCCTCAGGGTGGGCACAAAGCTCTGCTGCTCCTGTAGCCAACCGCAGAGTCCTGTTCAGTGACCTTCCAGTGAGCCCAGGCCTCTCTTTAGAAAATCCTTTTCCCAGACATGGAAACAACTGTCCACAGCCTTCTATGGCTTGGTAGGGGCTTCAAAGTTAGAGAAGGTCCAGCTTAGCGTCTGTGCCATTACTCATTTACTCCTAAGAATAAAGGCAGCCATGTACGTGAGCACTGAAATTCTGCAGTCACACAGCCTCTCACAGCTCTGCCATAACGGCCCAACGCATCACAAAACAGTCTCTAAGCGTAAATCACTGGCCAGGCTGGAAGGCAGTTCAAATGTGAGTAGCCATGAAATAATGCTTTTAAGCTGAAAGCTAATTCTCATTTTATTCTAATTTATCTAATCTCACCAGGGTCCAACTCTACAGATTTCACCAGTATTAATTAGAGCCTCTCACAGGACTGTGATTTTTCACAGATTGCAGAAAAGATGAGGAACCAGTTACACTGGTTGTGTGAAGCTGTTGTGTAGGTTGGTGGTGGATGCTACACACTGGAAATGGGAAAGTATTCTGAAAAGCAATATGTTTTTATAATACAGCCAGTACATCTTTAAAGCATTTAGAAATGAACATTTAGGAAGACATGACTTCATTGGGATTACTCGGAAGTATTTATAGGATCAGGCCCCAAACATTCTGCAAATATAACCTAATATTTATTTTGTTCCCTTGAACAAGTGATCTCTCAGCCCATTTAACTATTGCAATGAATAAGAACATTTCTTTTTATCTAACATTCTTATTTCATGGCCAAAACATAAGATACCCTCTATTCTAATTGTGTTATTTTCTTCAAGTACTGAGCCTACCTTAAGACTAGCATTTGTTTGAAATAAAGGGCACATATTTATATTACATCATATAAATACCCTTCTTCATAAAAGGGTACAAATATTTATTACAAACTGGAAACTTCAGTATTAGACATCCAGAAGAGAAGCTTTTTACACCCACCTAGCACAAAACAAAACAATATTCTCCCAGTAACACACGTTTGCAAGCTGCAATTCTATCAACTTCTTTTTGCCAGTCATTTAAACATCACACAATCCAGAATTTCTGTAGCACAGCCACAGTAAAAAAAAAAAAATTTGGACTAATGTCATCATCATATTGACAGTACTCAGCATAATCAGTTTGGAGGTCAGAATTATTTTTGTGCAAGTTGTTTTGTTTTTTGATTAACACAGTTCCCAATTTTTTAAAAGCCCTAAAATGTGGGTTTTGCAATGTATTATTCAAAAACAGGTGACACTAAAGCTTAAAAAGTTGATTCCATGTAAACCTTCATCCTTGAAGAGAACCAGTACGAACTTCTGAAGGAAAGGTAGGTGGCCATGCTAACTTTCTGTGAGAATAAAAAAGGTAAAATGAACTGTAAATCAAATGCAAGATTCCATCCTTCGCTCTCTCCTTCCTTACTGCCAGAGCTTTCTTCCAGCCAAAGCTCAAAGGTCTGATGCAATGTGTGACAGTTTCAGAATTAGTTCTATAGCCTCAGTTTCATGATTCAGTATTTTCTGAGTAAAATACATTCAACAATAAAAATGAGTAGGTGTCAATGTATGTGAAACAAGAGAATATCAGGGTCTAAATGCTCTCACACTCCTTGTAACATGGGAAGTTTGAAAACTATGTCAGTAGTCTTGAATAATACCCTTTCCAAGCAGAATAGATGGAAAAAATCAGTTAGATAGTCACCCACAGATCTGAAAAATGAAAATGCAGATGTTTGATAGATTTAAGAAGTAGTAGTTGGACTTTTCAGATAGACCATGTAGATATAAAGCTCATTTTATTTTTGGGAATCTTTTATTTCCTCCTCTTTTCCAAGCCTTATCATTGTTTCTCTTTGTTAGAAGTTATTATCAAGAAATCTTTGTCTGATAGTAGAACTGGGAATAATTAGGTTTAGTCCAGTCCAGTCCAATGACTCTGGTGCATTGACTGAAGTCCTGACCTTTGTTGACTTATCAATGAAAAGGACCCTGTATCAGATGCATGAGTCGTAACTGTTTTTAATGCCCTACAGTCAGAGAAAAAAATATTCCAGCGTGTTACTCTCCACATGTATTTTATACACCTGCTATTAGTACCGTTAATTTACATCTTTAAACATGGAGATGAAGAACTGTGTTTTTCATTACTTGTCTTTCTATTTAAAAGTATGTTTTAGAAATGAGGTAATCTCTTACCCACTAATTCAAAGATGCTAAGACAGGTGCAGTACCTGGATAAAACCTATGATGTAAAAATGGCAGAAAAAGCATTTATTAATATGTATTTCTAATTTCCTTCCTTTCTTCTTTCCCTCTCCCTTCTGATTCTTAGTGTGCCCAAGTACTTCTTTATCATCCAAGGCATTTTAATATTGAATCAACAAAGATTCCGTTCAGCAGAGCATCCAGAAATGCAGATCTTCAGTGCATACCTGTTTTGCCCTCCAGTGTTCCAAACATAAAATGAAATAACTGTGCCAGGTTAAGTTTTACTTGACCTGAGCTGATAGTTTTTAGGGAGAAGCAAGTTATATTGCTCTCAATAATAACGAGATAACAGATTGCACAAACTCTCACAACAATGGGGCAAAAGGACCCAATCCCCAGTCTTCCTTCTCCTCCAGTTTCTACCATCCCTAACCAGAGCTTAGGGGTGGCTCATAGGAGCCACTCAATAAATCTGAACAGTGTCTTTACAGGATAAATCAACCTAGGAAAATGTGTTAAACCTTTTTGTGCTCTCTTTATCATTCAACTATCATGTTTCCCTCTATAACCATAGCCAACTTGTGAATTTAATTGCTGGGAAACAGGCTGTCTTTAATCATTCCATCTGTTTATTTTTACTATATCTTGAAACTGTATAATACTATCTTCCATGTTACCTTGCCCTGGACAGAAAAACTCAGCTCTGCAGGACCTCTAAGAAAGAAAAATTAAAAACTGGCTGAGGGAAATTCTTTCATACTTTTAGGTATGATTTATTAGATTTTATTTAAAAATAAAATCTATAATTTAAATCTATCTATAACTTATAATTTAAATAAATCTAAATTTTATTTAGATTTATTTCTGTGGGAGGTTTATCTTCAAACCTTATATCTTTACATTATACACATTGCATTGTGTTGGAATGTCCATGTTTTAAATGCCCTCTTTTCCTTTTTATTTGCTACTGTATAGCTTTTATTATGTTAGCAATGGGACAAGACAGGTAAAAAGGTGCAATATAAACTTATGATCATGGCTTAAAGATTGTTATTGAAGTATCATTAAAAATTTTATTTCTTCCATGAATTCTCGTAACTAGAGCTTTGGCTCATTCCATCACACATTTAGTCATAGCCAGTGAAATTTGGCCGTACAATGACTCTTTCTCTTCTAGTAAAGAAGATTTATTGTCATGCTATGCCAACTTCCATACAACTGAAAGTAGGAATGGGCAATTAAATTAATTTTATTGGAAAGCGGTTGCTGAAGGAATGTTTTGCCAAAAAGTTCAACTTCCTATTTAATTGTACTAGCAACACTAAATAGAACAAAGAAAATCCAGGAGTAAAAATTGGAACTGTCTTTACCTAAAAATATTCTCGTTACTACAAAACATTACATTCTGGAACAATTTTCCCAATATTGTTCAATTTTATCAAGTTATTAATTCTAGGTGGTGCTTTCAATAGCACACTCTCAGAGGGACAATATTAGATATTCACTTATATGATCTTCACCTTGTATGAAGAGAATGAATAAAAAATGAAGATATTCATACTGAACTATTCCAGATGAGCTATTTTCATTTATAAAAAAACTGTTTATTTTACTTTGACAGTATGAAGGTTAAATTAACTCTTGAATTTGCTGTTCTTATACTGAGAAACTAGTGGAAGGACTTAGAACATACTGCTGCATGTTCAGATGGCAAGGAAAGGTTAACTGCATGGCCCAAATGTTAATATTCCAACACTATTAAGGGTCTAAGTCAGAGATTCATCAAAAACATATCTGACCTGTGATAAGGTTTGTAAAAGGTTTTGATTACTGATACAGAATTACTGAAAATAAAAATGAATTAAGATGCTCTTTTACAAAAGATATAAATTTTCTACTGTGCATTTTGAATCCCATGCAATATTTCCTATGCTTTTCTCAAAGCGTGGCTATACATTCCCAGTAATTATGCTGTTTCTGAACCAGAAACTGAAAGGTTTTAGGTTCCTGTACACATTAAGGATTTTATTCCATTACTGGATTTTTATTACTGCCTGAATAGAATCAAAAGGTTTTCATCATCATGGCTTTGAAAAAAATAAGAAAAAAACAAAAAAATATATCGGTCATACATATTCCTTTGTCCTTCTTAGCAATAAACTGTAAGTACAATCTGGAACATACTCTGCATCACTATTTTTGTAATTGCCTCCTCCACATCATTAGTGAACCTTAATTGGATTCACTTGAGAGGACAGTTTTCTAAACAGTGAGGCTGTAAAAAAAAACTCTGTAAAAAATGGAGTTACAGGGCTTTCAGTTAAGGTTACCAAAACATAAGTGGGGAATTGCAGGTCACTGCAGCCATATCGTAAATGTATACTCAGTGCACTGGGCTGCTACACTGAGAGACATACCAGTTTTTTACAAAATAAATCTGTTAAATAGACCAGCAGTGGAAACATTTACTGTATTATATATGTGTATATATGTATTTGCATTCACCAGTGAGTCCAGAACATTTTAAATTATTTGTTCAATATTCTAGCTGATAAATCACAGCCTGTTTATTATAGTACTTATGTCTCATTGTTCAAAATGCACTTGTTCATCATGAAAGCCTGCTATATTGCAACTAAATGTAAATCTTAAATACACAGTCTTATCAACTTTACGTAGAATATCTTTCAAAAGTATGTCTTCAGTTAGAGATTGACTGCTTTCCTTAATTTATGCAAATATAGCCTATAGCAAAAGCTTTGTAAATTTGTTTCCCTATGGTATTAGTATTCACAAAATAGGACATTCTTTCAAGGGCATTTTATAAACGCAGAACTACAATTTATATAGCAAATTAAATCTCATTCAAAATGTGTGCACTGAGGTACAGATTAACATATTTAATTTCAATATTACCTGCAAACTTATTTTTTCCATGCACAGCTCTAATTAGCCATATAAAATCAAGACAGTATATTGTAAGCAATTATTTTAGTGGGAGTAGAAAGAGAATCTGAATTAAATATATGGTAAGAGATAATATCTTATGGAAATTAATATACTCATTTGTATCAAGTAAAATGTGTTCTAGTTAAATTTTATAAGATAGTTTGGAGTTCAAAAACGTGACTTGTGTAGTTGTAGTTTTATAGTTGCTAAGATATCTGGCTGTGGAACTGCTTTTAAGACTCTTATTAATGTGCTAGTGCTCATTCTTTGATATCTACAGATTGTCAGTAACTACTAATGTCATTTCATATTGTGAATTTTCTCCTATTATGAATATTCACTCCCCCTACAGTCAAATGTTTAAATTGTTAGTAACTGTGTAAAAAGTTATTCTCCCATCATTTAAACATGTGAGTTACACTTGACTCTTCATAATTTGACTTCCATAAATATACACTTGAGATAATTAAATGATGGTGAAAATGTGTAGTTTTTCTTTTGATGAAATTGGAAAGTCTATAAAAAGTATATCTATCTTTTCCATTTTGTCATAAAAGAGTTTGAAAGCTAAGTACTAAAATAATGTTTAAGGAATAAGGAAAAAAAATTGATCTATGCAATAACAAACATCAACTATTTCTTCCTAATGCATTTTCCAATTTTGATGAAATTCAGACAGCAGAAGCTGTTTTCTAGTAAGTAGGAAGAGCGTTTAGCTGATCAAGCTGCTGTAAAGCAGAATTTTACACTCAATTTCAATTGCAGAGTCAGCAATACGTGCCATAGTTAAGTTCCCTTTCTAAGAAGGATAACAGACCCAGACAATTATTCCCACTCCTTGCTCAGAATTTAAGGATCTCCAGTGAAGACTAATACTACCCACATGGAAATCTGATGCCTGTACAAATAGCTTGTGGCCTTAAAGTGATTCTTCCTCACTGTTTCGCACAGAAGTCACTGCTGACATAACTGCCTTACATCTCCACTCTGTCCTGGCAGAATAACCAGGGCTTTCATTATGCAGAAGGGCCAACAAGAACAAGCAAGATGATGATAAAGTCGTTAGAAAAGACGTACAAAAAACTGAACTCTGATTGTACCTTCCTGCTTCCAGAAATACACAAGAGTAGCTAACGCATGAGAAACTTCCTGTTCTAAATCCAGAAGGGTGAAGAAAAATCATAAGTTCATAAGTTCATAAGTTCATAAGGTTGGAAAGGACCTATAAGATCATCTAGTCCAACCATCCTCCTATCACTATCTCTACCCAACTACTAAATTAAGTCCTTTAGCACCTCATCTAAACGCTTCTTGAACAGCGCTAGGGATGGTGCCTCAACCACCTCCCTAGGCAGGCCATTCCAGTGCCTGACCACTCTTTCAGAAAAGAAATGCTTCCTGAGGTCTAATCTAAATCTTCCCTGGCGCAACTTGTGGCCATTCCCTCTCGTCCTGTCATTACTTATCAAGGAGAAGAGGCCTACCCCCTCCTCACCACAACCCCCCTTCAGGAAGTGGTAGAGTGCAATAAGGTCTCCTCTGAGCCTCCTCTTCTCCAGACTAAACAATCCCAGCTCCCTCAGCCGCTCCTCATAAGACTTGTGCTCCAGGCCCCTCACCAGTTTTGTTGCCCTTCTCTGAACACGCTCCAGGGCCTCAATGTCCTTCTTGTAGTGAGGGGCCCAAAACTGAACACAGTACTCGAGGTGCGGCCGTACCAGAGCTGAGTACAGGGGGATGATCACCTCCCTGCTCCTGCTGGCTACACTATTTCTAATACAGGCCAGGATGCTGTTGGCCTTCTTGGCCACCTGGGCACACTGCCGGCTCATGTTGAGCCGAGCATCAACCAACACCCCCAGGTCCTTTTCCTCTCCACATTCTTCAAGCCATTCTGCCCCAAGCCTATAGCATTGCATGGGGTTATTGTGGCCAAAGTGCAGGACCCGGCACTTGGTCTTATTGAACCTCATCCCATTTTGCTCAGCCCAGCTGTTCAGCCTATCCAAATCCCTCTGAAGGGCCTCCCTACCCTCAGGCAGTTTGACACATCCTCCCAGCTTTGTGTCATCTGCAAACTTACTGAGGGTACACTCAATTCCCTCGTCTAGGTCATCAATAAAGATATTAAACAAGATGGGCCCCAAAACTGACCCTTGGGGGACACCACTCGTTACAGGACGCCAGCTGGACTTAACTCCATTAACCACTACCCTCTGGGCACGGCCCTCCAGCCAGTTCTCCACCCAGAGAAGAGTGAACCTGTCCACACCACGGGCTGCCAGTTTCCTTAGGAGAATACTGTGGGAGACCGTGTCAAAGGCCTTGCTGAAGTCCAGGTAGACTACATCAACAGCCTTTCCCTCATCTACCTGTCTGGTCACCCAGTCATAGAAGGATCTTCCCAAACCATGAAAATTCAAAGCTTTGATAAGCTTTACCATTTCATATCTGAATAAGTAAGTGACCACTAAAAAAGTACAGTGCACCTACGCATATTTAATTCTTCCTTTAGCATTCTCACACATCTCATCTGAGCATCCTGGCCATGAGGAAATCAATGGTAAGTCATTCTCAGCCTTCTCACTAAGGCCTTTTCGTCTCTTGCAAACAGAAAGGTTTCACAGGATGAATTTACAGCGGGCCAATCTTAAGCAGCCAGCTAATATTAGGAAAAAAAGCATCAAACACATATACACAAATTCCTATGAAGCAGCTGAAATCAGACAAGCCATGATATTTAGTAAAACGTTCCATTTTACAAACCTTAAATAGTTTCCCTGTCTAAAAGAGGAATAATTTTCTATCCTCTATATCAAAGCATACAAGTAAAAGTACTGTGAATAAAATATTTTTTATTTAAAAATTCCCATAGAATTGTAGAACAAATTCGCAACATGGCCTCAGCCCAACCTTCAGCTGTGACAGCAGGCCTGCACTCAACATAAAGTGCAGTAGGAGTGACAGAAAAAGTGACAGACAAATTAAAGAGCTACCTCTGTTTTAGCAATTTTTTGTGACAGCATTTCAAAAGTTTGCTGGGCAATTGCTCAAAAATGACAGTGTGCTGCTGAGCTAGTAGTGCACTAAGTACATAAAAGAACTTGTCAATAACTATTTCAATACGGACTTTCAAACTCGCAGGAACTTCAGCATAATCTATTAAAATATTAAATTCTTTCAGCTTTCACAGATGTAAAACTTCTGCTGTGCCAATTTTGCTAATTATCTATGACATTTACGTTTATGACATAAATGTTACTTACTTCAGAGATCACTCATTTCTACTAGCTAGTTATTCATTCCACATACTGCTGGGTTAAGTCAACCCACTTTTGGTATCAGAAACAAAAGACAAAGTTCTCAAAAATAGAACTTTCGTCTGAATGAGGCAGTTTTGCATTTAATTTTTATCCTCAGATTCTTCATTTTCGTAAAGAAATTATCTCCATCAGACATTTTAAATATGAAGGCTTTTCGGAAAGTAATGTCTTCCATTTTATTATGCTGGCCTACAAAATCAGAGGCAGATGATGGTATGATGGCAGTAGAGGTTGAATCTTCCCACCAAAATACTATTACAGCCAGCTGCTGTGCAACAGACAGCAGCAGAGGGGCAGTCTGACAGAATGGGATCTGACACGGAAACACACATAAAGAAAATGTGCGTCACTGAATTCCACCCTGTGGAAAAAAAAAAAAAAAAAGCACCCACTGACATTCATTGACATGACAAAACAGTGGATGGGATCACAATGTAGCAGTGGGCTGTGCATTTCACAGTGGTAACTACAGCAGCCACCTATGCCAGTGCAGAATTTTACAAGCATGGCACACAGGCTCTTGTTCATTGCTGGCAAAAATGTGCAGCTAATGGTGGTGACCATGTTGAAAAAGATTTCTGTAGCTGAGAATTTGCTGTATCAAATAGTGTCATTGTTCTCTTTGCATCTGCTGTAATTTCAATGGAAATAAATAGGAAGCGTTACTTTCAAAGCAACCTAAGTACATTTTAAGTGCATTTTCATCTAATTGTAATAGAAAAGATGTCAAATATGAGTATGTAACAATTTCATTTCAAAAGAAAATGGTCTGCTTTCAAAGCAAGTGTAAGCATGCTCACTTAACAGGAAAAACTCAAGTAATACTACTAGAGACTGGTGAAATATTTTGTCTGTTCCATATTATTTAACTTCTTCATGTTTTTCATACATCCTTGCTCAAAATTAATAATGTACCATTTTGGTATTTGGGAACACAGACTCACTTGAATAGTTTAAAGATTTTCTGAGTACTTCTATTAAAAAAATGGAATGGAATTTTTCTCACATACATCAGATGTTTTCCAATCACATTAACAAGTACTGTCTTAATCTTTCCAGCCAAAGAGACTAGTTACATTTTTCATCATATTCCTCTAGCTGATGAGGTATTAGAATAGGAATAATCTAAAGTTCATTTAAATCAGTTATTCAAGTGATTCTAATACATTTGGTAACAAGTTTTAATCCTGGATGAACTCTGCTGATAGAAGACAGATAAATGCAGACACAGACAAATATATAGCTTATATTTCTTCATTACTACAAAAAAAAAAAAAAAATAAAGCATCCCTTACGGTGAACCAGAGGAGCCTACTGCCATTAAAAAAGTCAAATCAGTGCTTCCATTTCCTTTAATTTTTCCTCAAAAGTAAAAACAAAAGGAAAGAAAGGACAGACACGAAGAAATTGGGCTCTAGTTCACTAGGAGGGAAAATACTTTTATGAACTGTATAAAACTCTCCTCAAGAGAATCCACAAACAAGAATGCATACTTATTGAGCCTGTTGAGGTACTTTATACTATCAATACTTTCCAATCTCTGATATCCCTTCTCCCATAAAAGCAATGATGAACAGCTATATTGAAGAACCAAACTTTCTTTAGATGGGTAATTCTCCAAGGTCCCGTGCTCACAGATACCAGCTCTTTTTCTCCAGTACAAGTACCATCTTATCATACAGCAGGAAAGACTTAGAAATGTCTCTGCCTGTTGCTAGGGAGCAGTAATGGTTTTATCTGAGGAAAAGCAGTTCTGAACATCACCTAATAGTTCAGTTGTTCTTATAAGCAGTTCTCTGACCCCACAGTGTAGTGGCTTTAGTGATCTTATAGGGAATTCTGTTGGATCTGAACTGACACGAAGATAGAAATCTGAGGTCTCAGACTTTATTACACATGCTGCTATCTCTTCCTCCAGCAAACACAGAAAAAATAAAGATACATGTAATGTCAATACTTGTAGTCTAATGCATATTCAATGCATTTCAGAGCTGCATTACACTGTATGAATCAAAAATTGGTACAGTAGTCAAAATTTCACCTGACAACTTTCACCACCCCCCCAACAAAGATGAAAATATCACCACAAATACTTCTAATGACATCTAAAACCAGGTGAATTTAAACTTCTTATTCACCAAGACTTAAGACACAGCGGTTGAAGGATATATGTTCCTTTGGAATTGCACAGAAATAATCCAAATTTTTCACCAGAACTTCAGCATTGTAGGAAAATGTGACAGTAGTATTATGTACTGCTAGAGAAGTTGGACAAATTACATCTGCTATTGAATAGATGTGGACAATCTGTATTGGAAAGCTTCCTGCTGATTCACAAACATACATCAGTAATAGTTTGTATTCAGGAAACAAAAATTGCCATTGTCACATTTCAAAGCAAGTGTAAGTTGTTTCATTATAAACTCGCTTTTTAACAGTAAAATTATTCCATCTGAATTTTTCTTCTCTTCACACAGCATTGCCATGTGTCGGTATCACCAAACTCTACCACATCTCTTAAAAAACAGGCCATATTCTTAAACTTTAGTAACCTTGCCATATATTAAAACATTGTTTTGCTCCCCCTGCCATCGTTAGAGGCTCTCAGTTTCAAAGCCAAGGCTTCATTGTTACCAAACGACAAGACAATCTTTGCAAACTTTCACCACACTCAAGGATTAAACACTTACATGGTATATGTATGAAATATATTTTAAATGTATAACAATTTCCTATTTTCATGACTTCCTGTAAGTTCAATAGAGAGAAAATCTCAATCCAGAATAGAAACTATAGAAATAATTATTCCTGCAGTCTTGTGCCATCTTAACATCTAATGGAAACAGGATAAATGACAACAAAGACTCAAAGAGAAATGTGAAGCAACCTCTTAGCCATCATCAAGGCTGTGTTTGGAGTGAAGTCTAGTTGTCTTCTACAAGAGGTCCACTAAGGAAGGTTTGTTGAGCATAAAGCAAAATCAAATCCATCATGCAAAGTCTCACAAACATCACTATTATATCAACACAAACTCAAATGAGAAAAGTGAATAAATCTGTCCACCCATTAAAAAGTAGACTGTGTTGTACTTGCATTTATTAGTAAGGTAATAGGTTGGGTTTTTTTGTGTGTAAATACTGTCAGGTTAATAAGGGGGTAGAGTGTTAAAAGCTGACAGCAAAGATTTATTTCCTCTCGCTTAATCAGAGACTACAAACAAGAAAGAAACCTGAGAACGCTACCTACTAATTTAATATCAGAGGAATAAAATATTTTCCATATCTTACTACACTCCAGTGGAAACCTGGAACAATTTGCATCTTCTGTTTTTAGGAAAGGAGATCAAAAGAGGATATTACTAGAAAATGAGGTGACGCAATTTTTCCTGAGTCCAGCTTTTCCTCACTCTCACTGCCCAAAGTGGCAGCCAACTCCAAAGCTGTGATTTGCACAGGAAAATTGATTCAGGGGATAGGTTGTCTCAGAATAAAGCAGGCTAAATGCTTCACTATGCCAACCAAAGGCATCCTATTCTTTAAGCATATTGTTCACCATCTCTATGGGCTTTTCAGAAGAGAAAAACTGAAGTTCATAGTGGAATGGTGTTTCTATCTTAAATTTAAAAATAACGAGACTTAAATGAGATAAAAAAGCATTTGTAATAAAATCAGTGACAAATATTCCTGCAACTGGCTTGTCTTTTCCAATGGAAATATGAATACTTGAAATATTATTGGTTTGCTGCAGCTGTATGATATCTATTTAATAAAATACACTGATGTAACTAGAAAGCATAAGCATTACATCTGCCAATAAAACTGTTGCTATAGAAAAGCAACACATCATCACAGTTATTGTCTTCAGAAGAGCACATTCCAGAGAGACTAGCATTAGGACAATTAATTTGTGAGTTTACTATTTTAAAATAAATAAACAAAATCAGGATATCATAATATTCAATCATAACTTTACTCTTCCTTTGGACAAGTATATAATTAAAAAAAAAAAAGGAAAGAAAAAAAAATCATATACACAAATATAAAAGCCTTACAGGAAAAACAATCCTATTAATCCAAGTCAAAACCAATAATTACACATTCAAGAAACACATCCAAAACATAGTACGTTTAGCAGTAGATTCTCACTTATTCCAAAGCTACACAAATCAGCAGACTCTTAATGAAGTATGGCTGTTCGATTCAAATGCAAAAATGAAGTGTTCACCTTATGAGAAAAGCAATGCAGAGACCCCATTAAAGGAGAAATAAGAGCTAGAGGACGCTAGTTCAAAAAACCAATACACATTAAATAGGAATAAAAATGGAAACAATGAACATTTGATTTCTGAGAAATTTTGAAAAGTGCTGGTTGAGAAAAACAGAGTCATAATCAAAACAAAGCATGTTTTCTGACTTTTCTATGCTGAGACCAGAAAAGTGTAGAGAGAAAAGAGAAAAGCAATATCTGGGGATGATGTGAACACACTAACTGGCAAGCTGGAGAGTGAGAAACCAAAGAGACTTTTGAAAGAAAGAATTAAAATATTCATGCATTCCACAGTAATCACCATTTCTGGAGCTTTCTGGAGCGAAAGTTACTTAAATTAAAAAAAAAAAAAAGAGTTAAATAAATGTTCTGTTTGGCAGCACATTCCAGTACAATCACTATTCAACTATCATGTTGTACCTGAATCTCCTGTTCCACTTAGAAATAAATAGTTGATTAGTTTAATTTTGATCTCCATATTAAAAACAAAAAACAAAACAACCACACATTTTTGATGAAAAACACTTAAAGATACGTTTACTGCTGTGTAAAGCCTCTTTCCTCTCCATTAATTCTAGCTGTGTGTTACTGCATAGCTGTGGCAAACTGTAAGTATTACAAGGGGGGCTGGAGGGTCTTGGAAAGAGCATCTGGTTCAAGGTTAAGCTGCGATAAAGCCATAACTTGCTTTAGACTTATCTATGTCTGAACTGGGCTCCGCAGCATGACCCTCTCTTCTTGCTGAGCTGCATTATCTGATTTTGATAATATGTATCAGCTAACAGACTTCTTGTTGAGTTTCATTGTCACCGCTGAAGTTTCAAAAGGTGGCTTCAAGGAATTATGGATAAATATTTATCAAACTTAAGGGTATTTGAAAATAATTTCACTAGCCAGTTACATTGTAAACTATCCAACAACTACGAGCAGTTTCCAAGCACAGAAGTTAAATCTTTTTTACTATTCCCAATGAAATTAGCATTTCATTAATTTCTAATTCATTCTTAACACTGTCTTGGTATTTTTATCTTACTCCAGACTATCTTAAACAGACTCTGCTGTTTGAAATATCCTACAAAATATTACAAACATATTGGAAAAATACCATTACATATTAAACTGGGAAAAGTCAGTAGTAGAAGGCAAACATCGTCTGAAGTAAAGAGCGGGACATGTCTCAAAAGCCTGGATCACACATACATTTCATTTGAACTATGGGAGCAATGCTACCCAAGCCACCAAACTTCAAGATGTTTTCAAAGGATGCAGGCTTTGTGCATCAGTGCAGAAGCAGTTATGTCAGTTCTAGAATACAAGGACTTTTGATTTTGAATTACTTTTGAATTACAGAAACAGATGACAGAGCTATACCACTGACCATAAATACCATAAAGCTCAGAACTTCAAACTTTAGCCAGAATGAGGTCAGAGATGCTTACATCTATTTCTATACTCCAGTAACCACTTAGTCTCTGTAAAAAAAATAAATTAACAGTTTTGATTCTGTCCACTCTGTACCAAAACTACTCTTTCATCCTTGTCTTCTGCCACCCATCAACCATTCTAAAACATCTTCTCCTGAGCAGATTTGTTCACATGTAAAAATGGATTTAAGGAGTTTAAATTCTGCATTCAGATTGAAGAGTATTGCATTTACCAGTAGATTCCACATAAAGTGCTTCCGCAGTATCCAGACCTGGCATGCTTTTCCCAACATTCCAATTTATAAAGCAATGTTACATCAAACGTGAGGACAAAACTATGCTCTGAAATATCCTAATTGTAAAGTACCTGTTTCTATCTGATTTTGTTTATTCAGCTTCTTCAGATTAAGCCTTATGAAAATAAAGATAGCCCACATTCTAAATATTACACAATAAATAAAATATGTAGGTGCTGTTACTCCAATGCCTTTTTAATGGCAAAACTAAATTTTCCTAAAACAAGACCAAGTTACAGTCTAATCTCTGCTCTGCTTCTCATTCAGCATCTAAGTATTCAAAGCATTCCAAAGCTTACATCCATGTATTATAAAAAATATCTTTTAGAATGAATTTATGCTTCAAATCACCTATAAAATCATTCTTCTCAGCCTCGGTTTAGTTACCAGTTGCTTAAATATATTCAACATATTTAGCAGAATCCTACCACCTCTCCTATCCTCATTTAATTAAGAATTACTTCTGCCAGCCACAGGAGAACCAGAAGAGCTTTCTTTTGAGATATTCACGAAGTGGTAAAATAACACATGCAGATACAGCAGCTGACAACATAAGCAGGGTCAGTACTAGGACAAACTGGCCAAAAAGAGCAGCTTTCGGCGTAATTTTAATCAGTCCTTGGGAACATGAAATGTCATGGAGTTTCATATGAAATGAAATTATCCCTTTCTCTTAGCTTATTTCTGTTCCAACTAATCCTCTAACTCTTTATTAAACATTATCTTTACCATCTGCTCTGGGTGAATGTTCAACACCTTGCAGAAGAACTCGGGCTGATTGGTTTTTATGGGCAACATGATCTGAGTTTTATGCACATACTTAGGATTATGTCAAGGACAAAGAGGATGAATAATCCATTAAATATAATAAGCAAGAACCCATATCATTGCAGCTAGAACATGTGTTATGTTTCAAAAGCAAAAGATGAATTAGAGATACACGGATCATAAAATACCATAACCCAGGACCCTTTTTATACTAGGACATCATTTCCATATGTACACACACTCCACTAAATAGCATTTCTGGAAGTGATGTATCAGTCCTGATAACACAGACATTTTTAGTGCTGAAATGACACTTCCGAGCCTACAACATGCAAAGAAATAGCCCTGCAGAATTTGACATTTCCTCTAATGTGGAACAGATGGTGCAAAATACATGCACTATGCATAGGTCTTAAAACCACATCTATATGGTCAATAATAAAATACTCTATCTGCACACTTTTTGTAAGTTTCTAAAATAGATCAGCGTGGAACTGCTACCATTTAAAAACCACAACCTAAAAATTTACATTTAAAGAAAAAAAAATTGAAAAATTTAGTCAAAAAGTGGCTATCAATTAGATCAAATTACTGCTTTCTTTTTATAACCACAAACATTAAAATAACATTACCACTATTAATAAAGATAATTAGTTTTATGTCTATAATTGCACTAAGACTTTATTTGCCACAAAATATGTAATTGTAAGTTTGATTTCTTGCTCGCAGCATTTCGTGTAATTACTCACTCCTTTCACCTTTACACAGCTGTTGTAATAATTCGTCATTCTTCCACTAACCTTTCAGACCAAAATAGTTATCTTCTTTTCCACTATAAATGTTTATGACCTCATAATAAACAACAATTATGATGGCATCTGATCACAACATGTCCATTAACAATAAAAAAAAATAACTGGTCAAGATGTCTTTTTTCACCTCCCTGCAGAAGGATTTCACTACATATCCTTGTGGTATACTCCAAGATGTAATTACAGACTAGTCTTATTTGACTCATAATAATTTTCAGTGAAATTTTGAAAATGTTTAGAAGCAGTTATACCTAACCAATGTATCACTCTACACAAAGGGAAGCATCAATTTTTCTGTTGGCGAAGGTCATCTGGACTCTGACATTTTGGTAGACCTAAGTTAATTTAAGCCAACAGTGTGATCTGTACACTTTTAGAATCAGTGACACACTAATAACTTTGAGAAAGGCAGAGATTTCTAACTATCAGATCTGCTACTGCAGACTACAAAGGACATCCATCAGAGTTTTGACTGATAACAAATGGCAATACTTTATCCTGGTACTCCAAATGCAGTACACTACGTGCTTCATCTGGCCAGGGGTGTTTATCTCTTTACTTCTTCTTGCAGTACCCGTTGGAGGCAAAATAAATAGAACAGAATCACTAGAACTTTTCAACACATACCATGCTCCAGATCTAGTATCTCACTGGGGAGAGAGAACAAATAAGACCCTATCTCATTTCAGTACAGAAATCTGCTCAGGTTGCATACCCCAATATAAAACTCAACTGTGGTAGGTGGTAGATGAAAATCTACGCAACAGTTATGCAACCAGGGTTCTTAGAAAGCTTATTTTCCTAAACTTCAAAGCTAGTGTCCAGCTTAGAAATGCAACCTATGAAAAATAAATGAGTGAGTGAAAGAGAATTGAAGTGAAAAAGCCCAAAATGAGGTTCTATAAAATGACAATCAGTAACCTAGTACTTTCTTCCCCAAGTCCTTTAGCCACAGCCAGCATTCAGTGGCAGCAACAATACTTCTTTCCTCCTTCCCTTTTCCTCTGCAGAAGCTCCCCACCAAAGAATAAAACAAAAAACATCAAAATCACATTCCTACTTCACCTTAAACACAAATGCAGAAGCCCTAGGGGCCGCATAAGGGGCCATTTATGTGTATACATATACACAGGATTTACTCAAGGTAGGACACTGGGAGATGTGGACGAACCCTCTCCAAAATACAAAACCAGAAAGTGTAAGAAGAAAAAGAGTTCATTAAATTGTTGAAATTAATATTTTATACATATCTTAACTATTAGCATGAGTAATACACAAAATGGATTTGGTTTAGGTTACTAGCTTTTATCCAGATTATCCAGACAATCAGCATCAGGTTTAAGTCCACTGTGCAGCCATCTGTAGTAATGTCACATGAAGGATTAGCCTTATCTGACATTTATAATGAGTACATGGATGATAGATGAGGAGGCAGTGGGAAATGCAGTAAAATTGTTACAATATTTAAAAATCTGAACATTTAAAAGCTGAAACTACATCTTTACTTGCCAATTCTGATAAACATTTGAGCATGTACAGAAACAACCTCAACATATCCTTTTTTTTTTTTTTAATGAAGAAATATATTCTTTTATTTGAGTTTTTGTATGTAACTGGAACATTACATAAAAATAGAACAATTATCCAAATTTGGTTATGACAAATAGGTGCAATCACATAAATATCAAAGACAGGTTTGTCCTAATCCCATAAAGTGGCAAGCACCTCCTGAAAGGTCTTGAATACTTTCTAATCCTACTGAGGAAGTACATCAAGAAGCTATATGAGTACGCAGAAAGGTTAATGGTGGGCATTCCTGCTCAAAGGAGGAACAAAACACAGAAAATATCTGATATATTAGAAAATAACCTGATTTATCTAAAGATGAAGGTCAGAAAGTGAGAAGTATGGAGATCAGATACAGAAGTGTTTATTCTCCATCCTCAATTAGACAATATTCCATATATAGCACGGCCTTGGGCACAAAGCATGCAACCATACTTCAAAAAAATTGGCTTCTCTTCCAGGCTATTTATTCTGCCTCTTGGCATCAGTAGCTTCTTCACAAACAGTGATGCTGAAATAACTTCTCAGTAGATTTTGAAGTTGTGAAAAAGCAACAAGACATAGGAATATACTCCCATTTTTAATTTTAGAAGCAGCAAGGAAACTCAAATTAAATCCTAGGTACTGTTTGGATTTGAGGGGTTCTCCTTTTGGTTGTAAATAAACATTCAGGATAAGAAAAATGAGAATATTGGAAGGAACCTATAAACTTGAGGCTGGTAGCACTACCTTTGGAAGAACAACAGATTTTGAATGACTAGATCAGGTCAAATTCACAAAAATAATTCTTTTTATCATAAGATGGCTAGGAGAAAGGTCTAATGATGTCTGGACTAAGTGGTTGGAGGCTAGGTGACATGAGAACAACATAATACTGCAGTGGAGCGCAGCAGCTAAACAAGGTAAATTGTGACAATGCCAAACGTTCCTCTTCAGTTTAAAACAAACCTAAAAAGTCACAAAGCAAAAGTACTTTGTGCCAAGCCACAGAAATTGTCTCAGGTACCTTAAGAAATAAACCCTGGTCAGTTTTATCTCATCTTAATTAAATTCAAGGACTACTCCTATTGCTCATAGAAAACGTGGATACTCCATTTTCTTCAGCAAAACGGACACAACTAATAGCTGATATTAAAAAATGCTTCTTTGTATGTATATTCTTAAAAGTCACATGTCTTTCAAGTAGCTTAACTTTTATTTATTTTTTAAAGACATCTAGATACTGCTGTTACTAAGCAGACTAATGACTATGTTTTATAAATTTGTGTGAGACATTTTTATAGCACATGCTGCATTGGCACTATTGCCCAATACTGTATGCAATTACTTTGTTGTTGCTGTTGTTGCTGAGGGCCAAGCTCTAACAAATTAAATTTAGAAAAGGGAAATAGGCTTATATGCAAATGGAATTAAATGCTGACACAAGGATAAAACAGCACTGGATTTAGATAGGGCTCTCCCTTGACTTTTTAACCAATCATTAGATTTAAATTGAGCAGACAGATTCATCTTTGATTTAACTCCACTGTAATCAATGGAGTTGCAGCAGAGATGAACCTAGACCAACACGTTTTTTGACAGTTGTTATGCAGTGGCTATCCAGAATGAAGTAGATTATTTTTTTCCTTATCATTTATGAAATTATTTCCTCATCCCCAAATTCCAACCAAGGAAACAAGTTAGTGCATAATAGAGGATAGAGCAGGCAGCTGCATGCCAAACACCAACCACAGACTCTGTGCCCATAAATCTAAAGCTAAAATATTTATCTGACTTGCCTGTAATCCTGAAAAATCTCTCCTTAGTTAAATCATTAACTACAGCTGGATAATTCCATGGTATCTCCTCAATGAAAACAAAAACAATAAAAAAAACAACTACAACACTTCTACAAAAACAATGAAATGCATTTAGTGTTTCTATAATATTAGTTGCATATAAATATCTGTTAAAGTTATGGAATTGTTTCCTTTGGTGATCAGTAGGAGAAATGGAATGAATAATTACTTATATTTTGATTGTTGCACTAAAGGAGACCTTTTAGAAGCCCTAATTCCTGAAAGGGCCAGTGATCCAACCCCAGTATAAAGAGCATTTACTACACAACTGCTCCTATACACAGCTTCCTCTTCTACCTTTTTCCACTGATATTTCTTGTGGAAAATATAAATCGTTGATCAAAATTCTTTGTGAATTAATCTAGGACCAAATTACTCTGGCAACACACACTGAATGTGAAACTAATGAGGAACTAGGGATCATTGCTCACACCAATCCAACAAAGCCTGATTTTATTGGCACCTTGTTTTTGGCACCTAATCCTCTTCATTTTTCTAACTCTTTCTAGTTTTTCACTGCTTCTTTTCAACTGACAACTCACAATTTATTCACTTATTCATGGGTCTTTTTTTTTTTTCTCTCCAGTTTTGTGGACTCTTTATTCAATGGTAAGTTCAGAAGAATTAATTTTTTTTATTCCACACAACTACTTATCTGTATTGAAACTACCAAATTATATAAAGAACCTTTCATTTAAGCATTATACTCTCTATTATAGTTTCCACTTTTTAAAAAAAATTTGTATGGGAGAAAGTAACGTAAAAGTGTTCTAACTTCTTTTACCCTGTAATACTAAACTATATATGAAGGTAGCTGATAACAGTTAACCACCTATAATTGAGGGAAGCATGAGAAACTTTCTCCTCTGGTCATTAACAGCAAGCATTTGTAGATTATCTGGCTGAAATGCTAGAAGAGTACAGCATGTGGAGGCCCAGGGACCCTCCTGTTAACAAAGTAACTAAGTCTGCTGTCAAGAATGAAGTCCACAAGCCAAAAAGATGTAAGTACTATAGAAGAGTTTTCTTCAGGGAGTAGCCTCAGAGCTATAGGTCACGCTAGGCAAAGACAGCAAAGCGGACAAATCTCCAAAAGCAAAACTAATTGCAAAGCTAGACTCACTTCAGATCAAATAGGCAAAACAAAATACTAATTTCCTATAGCATGAAATGACTTAAAGTTTCTTTGTTCTCATATAAATCTGGGACATCTTTGCATATATGCACATAAACAGGAGGTAGGAATTGAGACAAACACCTAGCATTGCATTTAATCTGTGGGATTACTGACTGTAATGCTACATCGTGATTGAAAGCACAGCAACAGCAGGGTAATAGCTAACTCCTAGGTTGCAGCAAATGAGGAGATGAGGAAATGTAGGAGCTGTGGGCACAAAAACAAAGGAAAGAAACTACTTACCCTTAGAAAGCCTCAGCTACACAGGGATCTCTGCTGAAATACTGTTACTTTCACTACCAACCCTTAAATGAGGTCTGGGAAGGGAAGGAGCCAGGATCCACACCTTTGGGTCACTTAGCCGCACCTGGGCTCCCCTGAGTTGGCCCTGCCTTCCTACTAGGTGCTCAGTCACTGTTTCAAGCCATGACTTAGCATTTCTGCTGCACCAGTCTTTGTTTATACTTGCTATCTGGAATCAAGTCACAAGGGACATGGCAAAACAGTACTACTGTACTGAATAAATGTGCTAGAATCAGGTCTGAAGGACCTACAGACATTTTTCCTTGCCTTGAAAAGACACATTTGCTTCTTCCCCATCCATCCAAAAATTATACTAATATTTTCTATCAACAGACTCATTTTGCTTACTGGAAATTTTTGAAATCTTAATCAGAATTACTTTGGCAACACAGAATTCTATCAAAATAACTAAGAGAACTACAGTGCTATCATATATTTTAATTAAAAGATAGATTAATAAAAGAACTAAGTTATAAATAATTTAGCCAATAGAAAATGACTTTAATCTGGACAGAAAAAGAAAAGAATCTACTTGTGAGTATATAACTCTGTAACTCACAGGAAAGTTAAGGTTTTGCAGTTCAGCTTCAAGTAAATTTTAAAGGTTTCAAGTTCTATTCCTGTTCATATTTTTTTACTACTTTCCCATCATTTATATTTCATTAATTTACAAACACAGAGAACAGTCCATGAAAAGAAAACATTTTTACAGATGTTATGAACTATACGGTAATGCTTGTAAATTTTCAGCAGGGAAACTACAGTCATTTTCAAATAACACAATTTTATGCTCACTTTCTGAACTACTAGTCATGGATTTCTGTTCGGTGATCTGGTAAGATTTGGTAGTAGCATACTCCAAAGTATTCACTCAAAAAGCAGTATAATAAATGGCAACTAAGATTACTATGAATTCAAGAATCTAAGCAAAACAAAGATACAGAACATTTATTACTTATTAAATCAAACCTGCATTGAACTGCCTCTAACTTCCTTTCTCATTACTAACATTCATCAGAAAGCTTTCAACTCAAGCATTATAAGCATTTTTTCTAACTTCTAAACAGATGGAAAACAGCAGTATTGAGAGCACCAGGTCTTATAACCAGGAAGAAAAAAAGCTTTCCAGTTATTAGTATCACCCTCAAAGAGTAATATTAACAGCTTGTCTTGAAACTTCAAGTTAAATTGTGCACTAATTTCTAGATCTTTCTTCTGCTTTAGGTTTGGAATTTCTCTTTTTGGATACTGAAACACCCTGACCAAGCCTGTTTTTCTCCATGTGTTTCTTACATCTGCAAGGAATCAGTTTCAAAATCACTCAAGTCTTTCAGATTTTAAGTTGAAATAATAAATAATCCAACTCCCATTCTTTTTAAAATGTCTTACAGCATTCTGATCTGACTGACTTGCTCAGTGAAATCTCTCTGCTACTATGGAGCCCCCTGCTGTAACGTGAATACGTACCTCGCTGATGCCAAGGCAACAGGACAGCCTTCTACTGGCCCCTCAGCTGGGAGAGCTACATGTAATTAAATCCACAGCTGTGAACGGTGCACAGCTCTCAGATGGACATAACACCTTGTGCTCTGAATATTCCCTCTTCACTTTCAATCAACTGTAGAGCCTTATCTCAGTTCTTACCCAAATTAAATGATATTCCTATAGAAAGTTCTATATTCCTCTGAGGAGAAAGTAGTAAATGTAAGTCAGAATTATTATTTTTTTTCCCACACACACACACAACCCCCCCCCCCCCCCCCCAAAACAGCAACAACAACAAAAGGATTCAGATTATTCAAGCAGATAATCTTTGTAGTAAATAGTAGTCAAATGAATATCCCAAATAGAACGCAGAACTGGGTTCACTGTGAGAAACTGCCTTATCAATTGGTTATCAGCCACAAAGCAAACAGAAAAAGAAAAAAAGAAAAAAAGTAAAGGGAATCTTCTGTTCATAGAAGCTTAGAACTATTCAGAGAAATCAATTTATTGCCTTTAATATAGTGAAAGGCCCAGCTTGAAAATACATCCTCCAAACAGTGGGGGGAAAAATAGAGTTATGCTCTCAAATCAATATAGCTGTTGGATGGCTGGCACTGAACTGTGAAAGCAGAGAATCTGGATTCTGAGTGCAGTCCTATGTCTGATTTGTTATGAAACATAAACAGATCACTACTTGTCTCTGCCTCAACTTTTTTTCATTCTCCTCAGTTCTGGTGAACTACAGACATTATGGGTCAGTTCTTATGGTGGGCTAAATCAGAAGAGGGACAGAGGAGTGAGTGAAAGTACTCCCAGACCAGTTTTGCTCTCACTGGCCTCCTCTGCTGTCCTATCCAGACTTCATTAAGCCCTCAGGCTTTCTAGCAGATTTAAGTATCCTCTGTTGTAGCTCATGTTTTCTGTCAGATTCCTTAAGTAAAGGTTCTTTCTGCAGTGCTTACCAGTCCTTCATTCTCACTCATGCAATAGTTGCTTTGTGTATCTCTGGATATCAACTGTAACTCTCTGGCACTGCTTTGCAAGACAAAACAAACTGCTACTGAAGTACAAGCAACTTTCTTGCACTAATGGTTTATTGATGAACAAGGTTTGTTTTTTTTCCTAACCTGTTATTAGATGCATTTCCCACAGTTCTGAGCAATTCATGTCCTATTGGCTTAAAGTGTATATCCCTGCAGTTGGTGTCCTGAGCAGTCAGGGAGGCAGCCCATGGCCTCTGCAGCTGCCCCTGTGGCACAAGTGCATGCCTGTCACATGCAGGCAGCAGGTGTACTGCCTCCCTGTGCAAGCACTGCACAGGTGGGTGGGCAACACCAACAAAACAATACATATTTCCTGTACTGAGGGGAAAGGCATCTTTCAGGAATTGTATCAGGCTTTGGCAAAAAAAAAAATATTAAAAAAAAAAAAAAAGAAGAATATAGCTAGGGAGAACATATTTCAATATGTGTAAGCTAATTATAATTTTGGCTCCTAAAGCTCTCTAACAGCCAAAATATAAAGTCCAGCTGGCATGTCCTTCCGCCTGCCTGAAGGAAATAATCCCAATTTATAGCATAATCAAAAATCATGTTTCCATATTTTTGAGGTTTTATAAGTTACTGCCAATACATCAGCCTATGGAAAAGCCTCAGATTGCCTTCCAAGTGATGGAGTGCCAGGAAGAAAAAGTTTCAACATATATACATTTTACCACATCTACACTGGTTTGAAAAGTATACAGAATTACCTGGATGGCAGTAAGGGGAAAGAAACAACAGTCACGTACAGACTTTGTGACTCAAATAGCCCTGTGCAATTAAGAGCCATTGTTAATTTTTAGATTGTCATAAATCCATTGGAGAATTTGAGACATTCAAAAAATAATTACAACAGAACAAAGAGGGGATTGAGCAATCAGATGAAATGAAATCCAGCCCACGGAAATAAAACATTGTAAGAAATCAGACCTGAAACATTCTAGGAGAATAAAAGGCATATAGAACTGAGCAACTACACACACAGTCTTTTAAAAAACAAGATTATTTGACAAGAAGGCAGAGAACGTTGCATAGCTCTGAAAACTGTTCTGCTAAGTACAGCAGGTCTCCATTGTCCTCATTTCAGTAAGTAACAGGTTAGACATGTTGAAACTACCACAGATGTGCAGGAAAGCAGCTGTATGGTTTTCCCTCACTATATCTGTAGTAATAAATAAATTTATTTCAGAAAATATTATAGCACTACTTGCCCTGAAATAGCATTTTGACTACACGCCTGCAAGGGCATATACATTTTTCTACATCTCATAGCCAAAACAGTGCATTTCAAATAGCAGTTTGCAATGATCAAAATAGCATTCAAGCCTATTTTGAACTGATGTTTCTTCAGATACATAATTACAATTTTGCTTACTTGTGTACAAACATAGACAAAATCAAACATATTCTAGCTTCTGATGAAAAAAATTTAAGAGAACAATCCTAAAAATTTTACTAACATGAGCAAGTCCTAATTAATTAACACACTGAATTTAGTACAGATCCTTACACGTGTAAGAATGCTATGTAGTAACTCTAAATGACTTAAGGCCTAGACATGCTATCTTGATCAGTAATCCTGCAAATCAAGGATAGGAAACCACATTCACTCTGGTGACAGTTATCTTGTGGGACCCACAGTATTTGAAGTGTTATGAATAGCTTAATGTTGGTTCAGATTCTGAGACTGCAAACGAATATCATATGCCTCCTGCTGTCTATGGTGTATTCTGACTCAAATGCAATTTTCTGAACCACATTCATACACTCTATGTTTGTGTGCTCAGAAATTCTTACAAACTTAAAGCATGCTTTGGGTGTGTACAAACTTAAAGCATGCTTTAAGTGTACAAACTTAAAGCATGCTTTGGGTGGCAATAAAGACAGAATGGAAACCTGCCTCTACATACTGCCTACAACTTCAGCCTTTGTCCTTTCTGACACTAAACTCTTCAACTGTTCTCTGTGCCTCTCCTCAGTTTGCATTATATAATTACACCATCAAGAGCATAGCTTTCAGATGTGAAGTATCAGGATTTTTATTTCTTTTATCTCCTAGCTCAATCCATTTCTATATTATCATAAAGTATACACCTGCTACAACAGTGAACCATGTATCAGTGTCCCAGTACTACTACCTAGTTATTCACTAGCAACTACTGCCAGAACCTTGAGTTTCTCTCAGGATCCCTGGGATTTTCTCATAGAATCATAGAATGGTTTGAGTTGGAAGGGACCTTTAAGATCATCTAGATCCAACCCCTCGGCTACAGGCAGGGACACCTCCCTCTAAACAAGGTTGCTAAAAGCCCCATCCAGTCTGGTTTGGAATGCTTTCAGGTGGAGGGCATTCACAACCTCACTAGGTAACCTGTTCCAGTGTCTCACCACCCTCACAGTAAAGGATTACTTCCTAATATCTAGCTTAAGTCTACACTCTTCCAGTTCAAAACAATTCTTCCTCATCCTCTTGCTATCTGTCCATATAAAAAGTTCCTCCTCAGTTTTCCTGTAGGCACTCTTTAGGTACTTCTCTTATCAGTTAAGTACAAAATTCCATATGTATTTATATCTTGTTTGTCTAGGTATCTAAACTACATTATCTTCTGAGATAACATTTCCTTGGTAGAAATCGTTTGTTGGCAACCAAAACGGAGGAATAGCAAGCACTCAAGGGCAAAAATCATGCAGGAAATTTATGGAGAAGTTTATATAAGTGCTACTAGCACTGTGTAGAAGTGGAAATAGCCTCCTGCATCAAGAGGAAGAATATATCAAGCCACTGAGACAGACAGTGATGAGGATGAGGAAAGAGAGAATAAGGAACCACTATCACACAGTAGGAAGGTACAGAATGGTTTCCATATGGACAACAGCATGGAATGGAGCAATTGCCCCTACAGCATCAGAGGTCTGTTCACAGACAAGCTGCTGGGGGCGATGTGGCAGGATGCAAGACAATTTACCTTAGTAGTAGTTTAAGTAAGGGAAATAGAGACATGTGGCACCATGGAAATTTTTTGACTCACAAGTGGTTGTAGGCTAGAAAAAAAAACAAAAACTAAGCTGGTACATTTGAGGTGCATTTTCATACTTTTCTCTAGGTGTTAGTGTTTTCTGGCTACTGTTAGAACTGTGGACGAGATATAGGTTTAATGTGATTCAATAAATATTATTTTCAACTGTTTCAGTAACGTGCTAAAGTTACTATCCAAAATACCCACACAGCATGCCTGAAAAGAACCCCAATAATTCAGAGGGGTTTTGATTAGTTTTCCATAAGGAAAATACGAGATTCAGGAGACTGAAAGACAAGATGAGTCATAGGAGAATTAATCTTCAGACATGGTCCACGGAAGTCTGAGAACTATCAAATCACTAAGCACTCAAAATTGTGTGCAAAATATGAATAAAATATTGATTTCATTAAAAATGTTAAGGACTACTTAATTCAACAACATTTTCTATGTTTGCATATTTATTTTCAAATTTGCATATCTGTTTGCATATATCTTGTAAAATTGAACGTTAATTATACTTTGAAATCGTGTATAAATTGTAACCAAGAATGTTGTATGAATTTTTGAAATGAGGCACACTCAAGTACCATTAATTATAAACTGTCATTTAAAGCACAGTGAAGCAGACCTCATATTGAAAAAATATTGAGCCCTTGACAAATAAAAAAAGGCAGAAAGAGTTATTAACTGGTCTAGCTGATTAAACAGCACCTCCTACAAACATAGCACAGATTTTTTTTTCTCTCTCCCTTCAGAGCATGGCTTGCTTTTACTCAGAAAAAAAAAAAAACACATGATAATTTGCTGGCCAAGATAAATACTGACACAAACTGCTAGTATGAAACACTGGCTTATAATTTCTACGTAGGGTGATTCACTTTTTTAAGTTCTCTTCATATAAAAATGACATTCAATCATGTGTAACAATAGAAAAATAAAACTTCATGAATTAATCTAATGACTAGTGTCAAATTAGGTGAGTTGAAGTGATTTTATCACATTCCAATTAGATTTGTGAAATGATTCTGAGTAATTTAAAAAGCATTTACACAAGGTCACATCTCAAGCAGCTTCCAATAGGTAGGCTTGTTAAATATCTAAGATACGATGCTCTACCTCTCACTTAAAGTGGCAAGCACAGACAGCCAAATTTCAAAAAGTTTTACATACAAATCCAAGGTCAAGTGTCCCAGTAATTACTAAAATGCGGGAATTTTTTTTTAAAGTTGCCTCTTCAAAATATTGTAAAAGTAGTATTTACTCTTGTTAAACTTGAGAAGATGTGAAGCAAATCCATTAATACTGGAAAAAAAAATATTCAAACTTACAGCTTGGATAGAGAAGATTTGGCAAGTTTATTAGTGCAAATTACTGTTGCTGGCATTAACTGTTATCTGTCAAAGGCTATGTCCTCAAGCAGAGACAGAAGAAAGGTAAAATACCACATCTTTCTTTAAGTCACTCCAGATCTGACATTTTAATTTGCATTAACAATGAAGCTGTGTTTGCATTAAACAATCAAGTTGGAAAGTAGATAAGCAGAGGTAAAAACTCATACATCTTGTCCTGATATATGTGCCTCGTGGGTGATATATACAGCACATATAGTAGAATGGAGCTCCAGGAACAGAAAAACCTCAAGCTACTGTATGTACCATGTATATAAGACCACTTCCATCAGCTTCCTTCATATTGCATATACATACAGCTTGAACTTGGCTTATGTCTGACCTGATATTGTTATGTTATCAGCTATTCACACTCCTTGGTTATAAAAAGGGAATTTCTTTGATTTCTTCTCCACATTATCTGTATTTCCCATTAGAAATATAGAACGCTGCAGCTAGAGGAACAGCCAAAATATTCACTATGGAAGTACAATCCCATGGTTACCACAGTATTGCTGCTTGATTACAAGACAATAGCCAAAAAGCAGGTACTTCAGAACTCTATGATTTCATTCTGTGTTTCATGAAACACCTACTCTCGCCCACATCCTTTGTTCAGCTTACATTTGAGACGAAGTGGTTCCATAAAAGGATATACATATTCTAGCACAAAGGACCATGGTTAACACTCAGCCTTGCAAGTACCTTATGCAATCACTGTTCACATTTGCAGAGCTCAGTTAGATTTGCAGTCAATTTTAATAGCTGTTGATTCCTGGCATACTACGTCAACAGTTAACAATCACGGTCCATTTTCTTGCTTTCTGCAGGAAAATAATATGAAACTCCATAAGTTTTTACTTAAAAATTTTCAAGATTCTCTAATTTTTCTAATCTTTCTTCCCAATTTGCAAAATATTATGCAGAAGAATACCAATGCCCTGATTCCTATGATCTTTCATAAAATCACATGCCAGCACCCCTAGTAGTAACCGATTCACAGAATCATAGAATGTCTTAGGTTGGAGGGGACCTTAGAAGTCACCTGGATCGTACCCCTCTGCCACAAGTAGGGCTGCCACCCAGCAGATCAGACTGCCCAGGGCCCCATCCTGGGCATAAACTGTTTATAAACTCCCTTCAAGTACTGCAAGACTGCAATGAGGTCCCCCTCCCTGAGGCCTTCTCTCTTCCTGGCTAGACAAGCCCAGCTGTCTCAGCCTTGTATTCTTACTTGTGGTGGTGTTTTTTTCAGCCTATATTGACCATGTAGTTATCAAAAACAAAATCAAAACCAAACATTCAACATGTATTTACAAATATGACTCAGTGTTAGTAGTAAGTATTAATTAACCTGGTTACAGCCTGAGGTTGGCTATATTTTCATATATATTTATGCAATATAAAAACAAACGATAAAGCATGGAGTTCAGAGAATTGTGAATACTATTCTTAAAATAAGCAACCAGCACAGTAGTAAGCATGTATGGCCATACAGGGCAAAAAACTTTCACTACGGTTAAAAACATAAAGACTTAGCTACCAGACATGATGCTTTTCTTCACCGACCATTGTTTGTCATTGCGGAACATTTATTTGAAAAGAGTGAGAAACAAAAAGTTACTTCCACTTCTTGATGCTAGGAGATTCTCTAGGACAAGAGGGAAGAGAGGAACCTGACAGGATACTGTAAGTGTCATGGCTGTAATTTTTCATTGTAGAGAGGACCTATACAAAATGAATTACTACAACATTGAACAGCCAACAGATAGCTTTCCCTCCTGACACATTATATTCTAAAGGCAACAAAATGACACAGTTGAGGCACTAACTAGCATTAAATAATCCACTTACATTTGGAGCATTCTGCAGTTCCTGTAATAGGGGGAACTATTGTTGCAAAAATGCTTAGAACTAGAATTTTGTAAACTCATCAAACTTTAGATATCAAAGTGCAGAATCCATTCCTTTCAGTGAAGATTTATGATTATAGCAACATATATAGGTGAACATGGAAGTAATATGGCAGAATTACTTAAAGAAAGATTTCAACATGTGATAAACTAATATAGTTTGAAGTTCAATTTCCTCTATTTCTTTTATTATGGTTTGCTGCTTCCAGCCCACAACAGCACCTGTATCCAAGCTGGAATTCGGTAACCAATGAGTAGGCAGTACTGGTATTAGTGATGGTTTAGAAATATTGATACAGTAATTCTCCATTTGTGTCTGTCATTGTTGTATTTTTGCATAGGTAGGTTATTATTTAAGGTCTGATGCTAATCATAGTATTTGGCATATCCAAGACTTACAAGACAAATAGAAGAAACCTAATGTCTAACTAAAATCTTTTTCTTGATTTTTTCTAGACTAATTAACCTCTCAAGTGTTTCAGTAGCAAATAAGGTTCTTAGCTGACAGCAATCAACACTGTTTCATTTGTGCAAAAAATACAGATACCAGTGTACCTGTTAGTGATTTTTATATAACAAGCTTAGAAGGATGCTTTAAAGTATGAAGAAAGAAGTAGAAGGCCTGATAAAATATTAACTCCTTAGTATCTAGTGGTCTGGGTTTTGTTTTGCTTTTGTTTTGTTTTGTTTTTGTTTGTGTGTGTGTGTGTGTGAATCTCTTTCAGGAAACAAAACAAAAAAAGAAGAAGAAAATGTAAATTCCTTCCTTCCTAAATTAGAATAAAGAATAATTAATAATGAAAAGAATACTGTATGAAATTGGAGGGAAATTTTTATGATGATTGCACTTCTTTACTTTGAGGGTGACAAAGCACTGGAACAATCTGCTCAGAGAAGTTGTGGAGTTTCCTTCACTGGAGATATTCAAAACCCACCTGGGTTTCCTGTGCAGCCTAAACAAGAGAACCTGTTTTAGCAGATGGTTGTAACTAGATCATCTCCAGAGGTCCCTTTTAACCTCTACAATTTTGTGAGCTTTTGGACTAGCATGTTGGGTGTAGTTGAAGCCATGATAAAAGCAGAGGACTTAGGCACAGTTTTCTGCATTGTTTTCATTTTACAAGGAACTATCTGAACTAACAGTGATCAACAAAGGTTAATACAAGAGTTGTGCTCTTTCGGCTGTTTTACGTATTACATGGAATGCCAAGATTACGTTGCTTTACAAAATACTTGAAAGTTTACTGGAGGGGACAGAAGTACTGAACCTCTGTCAACTCATTTTCTCAAAAGAGTAGCTGTTTAGCATTCAGGTTATACTGAACACACTTTTGTAATGATTGGTTGGAAAAACTGATTCAGTAATGTCAGCAAAAATAGACTCTAATCCTCACTAGCTTCATTTTTACGACTCTGCTATCTAAGTGTACAATACTACTTTATTCTTGAGCACATTGTTCTGTAATGCATAAACAGTGATGCCAACACTGCAAAGGAAAAGGTGTATGATCACTTTAAGGATCCTGTAACCTGCTTTCTAGCTAGGTTTCACTTCTTCAATGTTCTTATAAACAGTCAGAGTCTGTTCAAAACTCAGTAGCAATGACCTGATGTGATTAATTAACTTTGTATATTTTTTTCTTAAATTGTGTATTTCATTGCAATGTGCAGTGAAAATTAGGCACTTGGAGAGAGTGAGAATATGAGCAACAGGAGCCTGCATAACTGGGACATGATAAAAGTTCTGTTAAATGTATCTGTGGACAAATGTACTCTGAACAAACTGTGTATACACAATTGAACAAAGTCTTAACTACACAAAAAGAAGTTCTTTTGCCACCTCCTTCCCCACCCCACACCCTTCCCTTTCTAATCTAGTTTTCAGATTACAGTTTTGTAAGGTAACTGTACACACAGTCTCATATTTCCAATTAAAAAGAACAGAAAATGAAGATTGCTTCCTTAACATAACATACTTTTTCAAAAAGATCAGTATATGAACACAAATGTATCCATCCTTAGAGTAACAGTTCAACTGAGTTGAAACTAAAAAACAAGAAACTGAATGTGGGATTCAGCTCAGTCCTATATTCAAACACCCTGGGAAACTTTACCTTATTCATGTTCTAAAAATTACTTCTGCTAGGGGGCGTTCAACTGACAGTTTTTACATGGTTGCACTTCTGACATTATCCTGTAAAATCAGATGTGAAACAAGTCTCCTGAGGAGACCTATAAGGAAAAAAATAATAATAAAGCACTAATATTCTGTGCAACCCTAAGTTTCCTTTATGATCTCGAATTCACAGGTCTCAAACTTCATTGACAAATTGTATCAATACAAGTAAATGAGTTTTAGTATCTCACACAGAAATATGCATGCCATCCATTCATGCTATAACCACGCCAGTACAAGGAAACTCAAAAACTCCTATTGTGAATGATGCAGTGACGTGCACTATACTTGCACACCCCCTTCCCCCCCTAAAATAAATAAATAAATAAATAAAGTCATAATTCACAGAACAGAATACAACAGCAACAGTTTTCAGACCATACCTCATGCTATCCTCACTTTCCTCGCTGTTACAAGTCACAGTAGTGTCATAACTATCACCTGAAATATTTACCAGTGCAAGTATTTTCACTTCTAATATTACTACATTTAGGGAATTTACAGTGGTAAAAGCTTCAAACCAGTTAAATAAAGCCCCTTTCTACATTTTTATTGCCAAGAGCAGTATAAAAGCCTGAGTCAGAAAAGATTAGCACATCAGCACCTTTTAACTGGTTGAAAAGACCCAAAGTTCAAAGTGTCTGATCCTTTCTAAGCACGTGTAACGTGGACAATCAACAAGCAAGTCAAATATAGGTCTATCAGCATGGATTAGATAAGAGTAGTGGGAGACTGAAATAAGCTGGTCAAGCATTGAAATTTGCCCACAGAAAACATAAAGTCCTCAGCATTGATAATTCCCCCTGTGGAATGTCACAGGCTTAACTGACTCTGTGCTGATGTTGGGTTAAGAGATTGTATGATACTCAATCATTCCATACAGTAAGATTTTTACTTCTCCTGCTGCCACTTCCCCCCACCCATCAACTTCCTGCAGATGGAGGAGGAGCAGCTCAGAAGAAAACACATTGTGGCATGATACTCACTATATTTTAAGATGCCCTGTGTTAAAGTTTTATATATCAGAATATCCATAATTTCATGGGTGCCACTTTAAAATACAAAATATGCTGAATTCTCATTGTGCTGTGGGAAGCAAAGCTGAACAGCACATCAGCAGTTATGACTTTACATATGGACTTCTGCTTCCTCCTGGGAGTTGTTTTCCTTAGAAACAAAGCTGATTCCTATTTTCCACTTTGCTGATAGCTCTGTTCCTGCATAGTTTGTACTGCAGTAGGACCTATTGTGTACCCTTCCCACACAACCTTGCATACCCCCACACTTCCTCTTTTCTAGAACAAAAGCCTTTTCCAACTAATGAGGGAATTTTACAAAATCATATTTCATATCCCTAAACAGTGGATTTAAATTATGAAATAACTAGTTCCAAATTACACTTTCAATAGGGAAAGTGCAATTGTTACTCAGGAGCATTTAATCTTTAAACAATCATTAAAGAAAAGGAAAGGCTTCCATAATTAGTTCTGGTAGCACTACCTCCTAAGTCTTGAAAACAATCTTATTTCAGAGGACTATTTATACAAGGATTCTGGAATCAAAACTGATTAATGACTCTGTAACCTTTAGAAAAACAAGCTTCTAACAAAGACAAGAAGCAGGTTCCCATCTATGACCAAGAATTCTCTTATCTTCTACCTCTGGTTCACAGGCTTTCACAGGCTTATGAGACCGCTTTAATAAATAAATAATTAAATCTGTCATTAAGTGATTCTCTTTATCCTTTCCAGAATTCAGAAGGATGCATTGCTCATTATATGTTCCTCATAATATTGACTAGCCCCTGTCAGAATCTGTCTCCTTGCTGTAGGAGTGCAGGAACACTCTCCACATTCAACAGAAGAGCCAGAAGCACAGGATACTTCAACAAAGACAAGGAGGAGGTAAAGCTCACTGACTCTATAGGCAGCACTTATTACACTTCCTTAAGGGAAATATTTCTTCTACTCGGGAAGTCTGGAAGATGTACTTCTTGGAGAAGATGGTTATGTGCTGATAAAGGTGCTAATATAAACTGTATTTGAGAATACTTTTATAAAAAAAGTAAGAGTACAGTCAAAAGCACAGCCAATCTTCCAGCATTTTCTCTCTCCTAAAACCAGTAATTTACCAAAGGCAAGCACTACAAAATACAAGCACAGTCTCAGCATGTCACTTGGCATAAAAAAAATGCAATGGGGAAGCACTACAATGCCAAACACATTTGCCAGCCTAAATAAATAAATAAATACACTCAAATTTAAACCAAATGTATTCACTTCTCCTTGAAAAACAAATGCATTCTGACCAAGGACTGCAAGAAAAAGAGTGATTCCCAACATTACACGAAAAAATAATGCCTTACCTAAACTCAGTAACATTTCATAAATGAAGAATGAATGGAGAACTTCAAGCTCCTGGACACTGAGAAGTACTGATTACTGTTACAATCTGTAAGATACACTCTTTCAGAATTCTTGTGAGCTATTAGCTTGGTTTCAAGCACCTAGCCACACAAACGGAATGGGACTTGAGGGAGCTGTGGGTGCACAGCATTATAGAACACATTCAAACAGACACAAATTGATTAGTGATTAGCATGAGGCAGTGGAGCAGCTCTCGATAACCAAGCCTCGGATTAGACTAAGATCCGTTCAAACCGGATCCGTCAGGAGCAACCTAATAGGCTAAGGATCTATCTCCACTCCACCCGTTTCCAAATCCAAAGGCAGGTATTTTTATTGATTATGTCATTCCTTTTGAAGAATGAGTTTTCAAACAGCACTGCGGAGCTTAATCATTCCTCACTGTGAACCCAGTTCAATTTGCAATGAATTCAGCAAAGGAATTTTCCTTTTATAGTAAAGAACTGTTGCAGGCCTCACTAGGTGAAACTTACAGAGGATATCCCTGTAAATGAGGTCAAGATAAAAACAATGGCACAGCTCATATGAATAATTATAATTTTGTGCAAGCAATGAAGGTGTTCAGGACATGCTCTTATCATCTTCTGTGGTACAAAAGCTTTATTTAAGGGACCGTGTTTATTTCTATGCAGTAAGGATTGGGGTGTACATACTGAAGTTTAAAAAAGAAAAAAAAAATTCTGTATAACAGACAAAATTAAAGAGTGGCTTGAATACTTCCCTATCACAGAAACACGAAAAACTTATGGAAAAATTCACTCAGCAGTTTTAATCATCCATCTAGCAAGAAAATGAGTGTTATTCATTTCATAACAATTTGGGATGGTTCTGAAACAATTAAAAAAAAAAAAAAGCAAATTACACCAATACAATAAAGACTTGATTACACTACTGCATTGCCTATTTCACTGCAGCAATAAGAAAGCAAATGGAGACTGAGTGGAACACAATTTAGCAAACTCATACTGTAAAAAAAATACTCATTACTGGTTCAGCTTCTTAAGTAATTTTGGTAAATCGTTATCATTGGGGTGCCTTGTTTAATGAATTTTCACAAGATGCTTCACAACGATCTTGAGACCAGTTTCACAGTGTTTTTGTTCCACTTTAGGATTTTCAAGACAGAACTGCTTTGATCTCAAGAGATGGCAAAATACATTCTACAAGATGTGTTTAGCAAATCAGCATTCCATTTTTCAGGAACACTTTTGAAATATCCTTTCCCAAGTACTTTCTATGTGAGAATACTTCGGTATATTGAATGTATGGGCATATTTCAACCTTATTAAAGTCAATGGCAATTAAGTGGAGAGTAAAAGGCTTTTTTCCCTAATATTCCACTATGTTTTAGATGAAGAATACAACAGAAGAGCACTGATAATTATATTTCAGGCAGCCTTCAAAGCGCATATACAAAATAACCAATACAAAACATGCTAAAAAAAATTAATTATTTCTTTTTTTCTGCTGTGGAAAGAAAATAAACAATCAAAGCCATATATGAGGGTGATAGGAGGAGAAATGGTACCTTCTACTTGCTTACATGCAGTCTAAATCTAGGAGGTGGTTTCTCTTGCCTAGTTCATTCACCTTAAAACTATGAATCTTTCCACACTGCTGTGGGTGAGAATCCACATTTAAATTTTGATTCACTAATGCTGCTTGAAACACCATTAGCTCATCCTTCATGCTCCATGAGCTGCGTCAGAAGGGGTCACAGATTACTGGAGTTGGCAGGCAGCCAGTGACAGCATGGCTAGCAGCCAGCCATTCTGCTACAGACTGGAGGGGGTTCCTGTGAGAATTTTAGAGTTCTTACGTGTTTCCACTTCTACCACAGCCCAAGATCTCCTGCAGAGTTTGTATGAACAGTCTAAGGATACAACACTCTGTGTTCCTCACACTGCATTTTCATGCTGCTGACTAACAGTTATTTGTTCACTGAATACATCCAAAAAGTAACCAAATCAGCAGTAATATGTTTACAGTTTTATGTGGTTTAAGTGCACGAATTTGTTTTAGTCAAATCATATCAATGTGTGACTTTGCAGGCTACTTACTGTAAGAAAATTCCCACTTTCTTTGCAAGCTGGGAGAAAAAATAAATTCAGGAATTAATGACACTGTCTTGTCAAAGTTCCATTTTTAGGAAGAAAATATTTTTCTTAGTTACAGTTTCCTGTACTTTAACATTCCTACCAATGAATTACCGGATCAGACCCTGAAACATTGTTTAGAAACATTTGGAAAACTTGTACATACATTATGAAATGAAACTGAGTTACACATGGTTTCCAAGAAAATAAATTAATCAGTTTGTCTATAATATGAGAAATAGATAGCATGATTTATAGGAAAAAATGCACTTTGGGATGGCATAATAGAAGTAGGAAATATCACCAATACATCATTCTCTCATGCATACTTATAAAGATCTGTATGTAAAAACTTCCACCCATAAATGCACAACACAAAAATGCACAGCTCTTCAGCAATAGGCTTGGTATAATCTAATAGAAAAACTTTACTATGGGATATCTGAAAATAGATTGAAAATTATTGCCCCACTTTGAACATCTCCTGAGATACACTGTAATATCAGTACAAAGCTGACAACATCAATCAGGGATCTTCAGAGATGCTTCACTTGATTTTTCAGACTGATGAGAAGGGAACAAAAGTGAGTGGACCAAGCAATTTCAGACACATTTATTTCAGATACACTACGTTTATCAATTTGAAATGAACTCCCTTTGTCTGCAGATGCAATGGCTAAGAAGACATTTCCTAAACAAATAGATATTTACTTTTCTATTTGAATTGAACAAGCACTGAAAACGATAAATAAGAATTATTTTAAGTAGAATTTTTTTTTATTAAAAAGAACATTCACAAATTTCACAAATGTGAAATCATGGTTGCAGAAGTTCAAACAAAACTTATTTTAAAGACTATCTGGCTGTGGATTTGACAAAACTAGATATGGGTTCGGGAATATGAAAGGGTTTCCATTAGGAAGAGTTATCTAAGTATTGTTTGGCTGGTATTTAGGATGAAAAACTAGCTGAAGTTTTTGTTTACTTCATGTACAATCACTTTAGTCTTGCTATTTGCACACAAGACATCTTCTTCACAAGACTACAGAAGTTACTTACTATCAATCTTGATAAGCTGTTCATTCCTTGCATGTTAGAGTGCTCTAAAAAGTCACATTAAAGAAAACAACTACTGAGCTGAGGCAAAGACTAAATACTGATCTCAAAGTTTTTGTGGGGATTTCAATAGGACTTTCACCCAACTAAAACCAGCTGAATCAGACCCTTTGTGAGAAAGTCATTATACACAATACCTGTGAGATTTAATTCATATTAATGCCAAAACTGCACTTACAATTTACAATTTATGCTTGGTACCAGTTTTGAAATATCAAAAGTTATAAAGAAGAAGAAATGAGCATTTAAATTCAACTACTTCCTTATCCTTTTATCTCAACCTATTCAGTCATCAGGGACACTAAATGTGCTTACACCAGGAGAGAGAGAGCTTGTATTCCCCAACCTATGTGGAGAAAGAGTGGCCAAAAAGGCCAGTTTAATATTTTAAATTAGGAAAAGCCTTCATTGAGTGTTTTCCAGTATCTCTGGAACTAATTTTGAAATTTATTCTTTCTGCTTTAGTGAGTTGAAACAGTCAGGAAAGAGAAAACAGTACAAAAACTCCATGTATGTTTCTCATTCGTTCATATAGAGGAACTTCCTGCTGTTTTAAGATAAAACATTATCAAAACCTTGGAGTGTTCAGTATTACAGTATACACTTTAAAATTTGGAAATAGAATAATTTTTAAAATGCCCCTCTGAGCTGAGGTTCTAACAACAGAAAGAGCTAGATTATCTTTGACCACCTCCAAGACGTTATACAACCATGCAACAAGTGACAAAAAACAGATCATCCTTTTTCCTATCAAGAAATGCGCATTACAGTATGAGAAAACTTTGCTGAACTATAAGCCATTTATTTATTTATTACTGTCCAACACTGCCTAACAGTACTCACCTGAGAGTATAAAATCTAGGTTTATAGCATACAGAAACAAAAGCTTGACAAATTAATCTAACAGAATCAAGATGGATAATATATACCTGTTCTAAAATGTTAAGTTGGCACAATGGAGTAATCTATAGCTAGGCAGTATTATGAAAAATTCTTTCAAAATAAATACAGATCTATTGCCAAAGCAATCAGGGCAAGAACCTACCCACCTCTCAAAAGTTCAACAGGTACTAACATGTTCCAGCTTTCTGGAAGAGGAGATGAATCCTTCTTAGTCTCACCAGTGAAAAGTTTGATCAAGGACACTAAAAACATCTGATTCTGTATGTCAGATTATTTTCAGTTGACAGAATACACACCTAAAATAGTCAACATCAAATTCCAGTAAAGTTATCAGGAAGAGATCAAAAATTCCAAGAGACAAACTGGAAAAAATATTTCAAACTAAACTGCCTTTGATCTGTGGAATTCAAAGTATTTTAAACAATATAAGTATTCAAACAGCAAACTTTCTTTCCTAACAATTGCATTTTTGATAATAATCCTTTCACTTGATCCTTGAAAACCATCAGAATCACCACTATCTCTGTTTCCAGCTCAACAGGAGGAGCAAAGGCCAAGGCCTGTTGTTCAGTTTTCTGTCTGTACTACTGTAGATGCAAGTACTGGGGAAGGAAAACAGTTTCAGCAACTCTGATACAGCCTACCTTCAAGAATTACAGTTCAGAAAGAGTATCCCTAATTTCCTCAGCCAATAGAGTTAGGGAGAGATGGGGTATACCTAATCAATATTATTGCCCAGGAAGACCTCAGCTATGTAAGAATTGCAAAAGATAAAAAGTGTTGTTCCAATTCACAGCAACATTGATTACTTGCTCATGCAGTATTATCAAAATGTGTTGCCTTATATTTCAAAGATTGCTAGTTCAACCAAACGTACACAGCTGGAGCTAAAATGAACAATGCAAGGGAACTTCAGTTAGCATGTAGGGAAGTTATGCAATTGGGATATTTAATGGTTTCACTTGCCTGGGAAAGGAAGATGGAACAGTGATCTGCAATTTTAAGTGACCAGACTAATTGAGGAAAGGAAGTCTGGGAAAGTGCACTACAAAGTTTATGTTCCATTATTCACTTGAATAACAGAACAGTATTGGAATAAATTGCAACTCTTCTAGTGTTGAGAACAATTGCTTAATCTAAAAGGAGTATTCATACTTGGACTGAGAAGTGAGAATTAATCTACCAGGAAATTAAAGGTGTATACATTATTTATGTGATAGATTAACCAAAACTGAAAAATGAATGAGAAAAGTAAATGATGGGGTGCCAGCAAGTTCAATGCATCCACTACATTCTCCAGCACAGACTTTTTTTTTTTTTTTTAATCTAAAACTTAAAATATGGTTTTAAACTTCTTCAGTACTTCTCCATTTTCTTCATTTTTATTTTTAAATATTTTTACTTCCCAGCAGGACTTGAGCTGCTGGCTGCATAGTTTTATGTTCCATTCAGACACAGAAAAACAATACTATGCAACTACTCTCAAACTGATTAATTGTTCATATGTCTATGAGTTTTCTTTAAAGCCAACCGCATAAGAGATCACAGCAGTGGGCAGGGTATAAATACACAAGCCTCCTCAAGAGCTCCATTCTGTTTTGTCTGAACGTGTCTTTTCAAGGCTTGCAAAGGAAGAAAGCATCAGAAAGCCTTTCCTTGGACATTTTCCTTTTGAATTCTCTCCCCATTTTCCTATGACTAAGAAACACAGGGGTTTTCTTTTTGATTGACATAAGAACTCCAATTGCTGACAAATTATATCAACATTAACAAATCATTTGATTAGTTCACTATTATCATGAAAAATGCAATATCAAAGCCAGTAAGGATTTGACTGAAACATCCTGCAACAGAAACTTGTTTCACAATGCAAGATGTATCTCTGTACACTGTACTCAGAATTATGATTCATTGTATATTTTAATTATTTGCCAAGGAATCAGAGACTGTATCTTGACTGTATCTTGTCAACACAGAGTTCCCTTGGCAAAGAACTTCCAAGGGGAAAGTAGCATAATTTCATCTTGAATCCTTAAAAGGAATTATAATCACTAAGGGACAATAATCACTGAAGGAAAACTATCAGCTTCAGAAGTTTGCCACTAGATGGAGCAATTTAATATTAAAATTTCCATTGATACAGAAAATATACTTAAATTCCGTTTTTCATTTATAACATTTGCCTTTACCAAATTTATTTTTTTTCCTTTTTGTACTCAAAACACTCAGAAAAACGGTGTCCTTGCAGATTACGCAAGTAAGAAAGCTGTATATAAATAAACATGTTTCAGCGTTTTATCGGTGTTAAAATAAAGAGAGGTAACTGTACAGGGTAAACTGAAATTCTCAAGCACTTTGATAATTAAAATTAATATTTGAACTAATCTACACTACGAAGTTTCCAGGAACATTAAACGTTAAGAAATATCAAGCAGTTTTCTTGAAGTATTATGATCTTTGTTCACCACAGGCAATGAAGGAAGTGGTGACAGCCTACACCCTATTAAATATTTAGACTTCCTCTATATTTTAAAACAGAACTGAAAATCAAGAAGATTTTTGTAGCAGTGCATGTAAATAAATAAATTAATTAAAAAAGACTCTTGACTTCATTAGCCAGAATTTCAATTTACATCAGCTGTACCTAAGTTTCTGCAGAACTACTGGGCCTTTTGTCAGCACAAGGCCAGAAGTTGAACCTAAGTCTCTCTACATTTCCAGTATCGAACAACAACTTATATTTGTTGCTATCCAAAATACTTTCCTGGTAACATTCATCTGTACCTTCTTACAAGTGCCCTGCTGCTGAATGCAGCTCTGAGGCGACAAAGTAAATCCTCAATGATTACACAGTCCTTACAATCCTTCTTAAATACAGGATTTGCTGGGAAAAGGGGAAGCAATAAACAGTTAAGGGCAGATTGTGAATGGCAACCCCCAACTGACCTCTGCTTCACCTTTTTCCTTCAAATGATTTCTGTTGATTATACTTACTAAATATGCAAATTTTCAAAGCGTGTTTTAATAATCTGATTGTTACAAAACCATGTTGTAATGTATTCTCTGTTGTATTTAAACTCTACATGTCTCTTAACAGAGTATACAGGTTTATTATACCTTTAGTACCCTGCCTATTATTGCACTTTTCTGTTGTCAAACTAATTTGTACATTCATGGCTGGTGTAAATAGCCACTGGACATGTTGTTTTGTTTAGGTCCACAGTGAAAATGCATTTTTCTAAAGAGAACACAAGTTGCTATCTTCTAATAACTGTTACTAACATCTTTCATGATCAATAAAAGATCATGCTGCTTATGCAGCTCTTAAGATAGTTTTATACTTCCCACATACATTATTTTGTCATGGTTCCAAAGATACGTAGGTCACAAGTGATATCCCCATCATCTCCGTCATTACTGCGACCACATTAATCTTGGCTCAAATGAAGCTAAGTTCTCCTACCTCAATCAAATAGGTTTTAAGGACACTGCAGCTGAAGATTGGCCTCCTAAATGGATGTTGGGATGAAAAGAAAATATAGGACAAATGGAAGGTAAGCCTTATTACTTTATTTTTAGACTATTAGACTTCATTTTCATGCATTGTTCCATCACTGTACTATTTCCACTTAGGGGAAAAAAGGTCAAAGGGAACAGACACACAAAAATCAAGGAGCAAGTCAACCAGGAAAGAATGAGAGCACACTGAATAACTCATTCCACTAGTTAAAGACTTTTCTAACACTTGTGTAAAAGCTGCCTTTGTTAAAGCTAGCACATGAACATTGCAACAAGCAAAGAGGTCGATGCATGTAAAGAAAATTCAGATTATCATGTTTCAAGTAGCAGCCTAGTACACTTCAGCCTTCTCTTCCATCAGCATCACCTCAGAGTTTGCCTCTGGCTTACTGCTCCTTGGGAGCATAGATACAGAACACAGACCAAGACACAAAAGCATTTTTCCACACGTTCTTCAGTAGCTTCTAGCTTCACTTTTCTTTCGAAGAAGAAACAAGTTCACTGACTGCAAACTAGGCAGCAAAGAAATTTGAAAGCACTTTGTATTTCTATTGATATATTTTGTTATGCAAATACAGTGGTTCAAATCAGAGGTCATACTGAATGCGTGGGATTTCACTGAATATATTTCAAGATACCTTGAAGACACTTAAAGCAAATGAATTCAGCTTAGTCCTCTAGATATCTAATATTCTTTCTATAATGTATAAACAGAATAAATTGTAACGTTAACTGTTTATAGGAAAATGAATTATGCTATTAAAAAAAAAATCACTAGCATCTATGTACCTAATTAAACAATAGAAAGCAAAATAACTTAATTGTTGTTACTCTTTCAGACACCTAACCATTTAACTTCTCATTCAGGAATCAGGAACAACTCAACAATTTTGACACATTTGTCCTTTTTTTTCTGAAAAATTTTAAACTCTCTCTCTTGGGATGTCAGTTCAAGTAGAGCAAGTACTATGGACATATAAGAATGAAAGGCACCTTTTATTTGATGAGCATGGAAAACACAATTACAGCCAGTATAAACCTGCCTGGTCACTCTTGTTTTAAGTGTTAATTAGATAGATCTACCCTTTTAATTCAGACTCATTGCATACTAAGTACAAGTTAATAACTACTTAGGACTTAAATCCCTGACAGAGTTACACATGCAGATTATTCTCTCTGAGGAGAGATAAAGACAGAGAGAAAAAAACAGACATCAACTTAATCATGACCAAAAATCATTACCATCTAAGTCTGAGTGTCTGATGAAGTTTGTTCAGGATCATTTGGCATACTTGTTTAGTATCCACATAGTATCCACAAACATATTAGAGCTACAGAAACTTTTATGTATGGACACTGTATCACCAGGCATGGCACCATAACAGTACCTCACCTCAGTTCCTGCTTCTGTCAGTTTTTGCTTTAGATTTCAAAACAGCAAACTAAACTTGGCTGAGGATAACCAAAAATTCACAAGTTCACTCACCATCTTCCATAACACATGATGAGGCCAGTCTGTATATACCATCATGCAGCAAAGAATGGACAAAACCTGCCTTTTGCATACTCTGATGGGAGCTGCTAGGAATGCAAAGCTAGCACTGCTGGCAATAAAGATGTTTCCAGAAAAGGTCAAATCCCACCTTAAACGCATGCAGAGATGTCACTGCAGCAACTTTTCAAGCACAGATACTCAGTGGAGATTTTTCTGGGGATTCCCATATCTGACTCATTCCTTGCAATACATTTCCTTTTCCCCCATGCACAGTTTACGACTTCAGATACACTGTAATTCTCAAACTCTGTGGTGTTTCTGTTTGTTTAAATTTGCTATTGCTTTTGTGCTGGGTTATTGTTTTATTTTCGTATTTGCAAAGTATTCTATAGGAATAAGATTTTCCACAGAATCACAGAAAGTTGCACAAAGCCACATGTGAAAATGTTTCAATCATCACCAAAGATTCAGTATTCAAACATCGCCTCAAAAAAGCTCTAGGTCATAATCACCAACATTTCTTCAGAAAGTCAGTCTTCTTCATAACAGTGCAACATGAGCCACCTGAATGCACCTTCACAGAATCTTGTCTTACTTTTCTAATGAACTAGGATACGTTCATTAGATCAGATACTGTTTATATTAATGTGCTTGCTATCAGCAGAACACAGCAAACAAGGCTAGGAATTATGCACAGGTAATAGTTACCTTGCTTGTACTGATCCCTTTTCTGCATTCATAGAAAATAAGGCCTTAATGTTACAAATGCTGCACCAGGCCCAATTCACTTCAACAGATTCAGTAAAAAACACAGAAGCCCATCTGTGCTCATGAGCACTGAGTATTTTAAGCTTGATCTTATCACCAAGTTTAATTAGAATCACTGGGACTTAGCATAGGTGTAAAGATCCATTGTGTTGATATGAGATCAGAGCCTTAATGTAAAGACATATAGCATTTTGTTATTACTTCAAATAATCCAAGCTGATCTCCTTTAAAGAAATAAGGTCTGATCTTTAAGCTGGTTCTGCACGGGTAGGACACTTTCTTTCAACAAACAAAAACACTACTTGTAAGAGTATATAAGAACAGGAATTATTCACCTTCTCCTCCAGCACTCTTTTCTCACTCACTGCAAGTCTACCCAGTGTCCAGAATTAATAAAACAGATAATGCTTCTTGCCCTCCACTCCTCAAGGCATCTGTCTACATTGCTGGGTGATAACATGCCTACATCTAGCCCTGGGTAATAGGTATGTAAATCCAGAGGGCAACTTTTAACTATAATGTGCACTGCAACTGGTAGCAGATCTGTGATTATGTCACAGTAACTCACTCAAAAACTTTAAAATTAGCTATGTAATTAAAAGAATATTAAATGAATAGTTTAGGAATACACAAAATTGGCAGGCAGGCACCAGAAGAGCTAAACAAACTTACATAGTCACTTCTGTTCTCATCTTTGGAAATGTTGTCATCATGTCCTCTTCACTGTCAGTGGTACATCAGCAACAGCCTCAGAGCACTCATGCTCTTCTCAGGAAGTTGAGTTTTATTTGTGTGTGTTGCTTTTTGCTGTTTTATTTATTTTTAATTGTTTTGTTTATTAGATTTTTTTTTAACATGGCATTTCCTTTGAGAAATTACCCACTCAAATTAACTTCTAAGAAATACTGTGGAAGAAGTGTTTTTCAATAAAGGAAACAACATTCTCAAGCTAAACACATTAAAAAACCCACACCTTTGATATTTTTGTTTGATTTAGCATTTTCTTTAGTAAATATCAGCAATACTTGGTCTAAAAAAGATAACAATATTGAGGTTTTTTTTAATCCAACCACAACACATTTCCTTCTGAATTTATTGCAAGAATTATTACTGGAAGCTCTTAGAAGAAAAGTATTCTCCTATCTCCACAGTTACCTGAGAAATGAAATAGGAAGATGAAAAGTAAAAATAGTTTAAAAAAAATAAAGATCTATATAAGTTCATCTCATTTTTCCTGTGTCCAGCACCTCCAGGTTTTCATAGGGTTTCCAGAGGATCCACCTTAGAATACTATTGAAATACAAGAGTATGTCTACAAGTCAGGGAGAACACATGCCAACATCACTGGAAAGGTAATCCAAACAAACAAACAAAAAAGCCCTGAAAGCTAACACCAGGACTACAGCTATTTTATACACTTACCTTTAATCCTAAACAAAAGAATTTAGAGAAAATGCTCACATAAATTAGACTTGTACTGGGAATTTTAGTACTCCCACTTTACAGGTGAAGAGTAGGAGAGGAAGGGAGGGAAAATGATTTTCTTCAACAGGTAGAAATACTCATTGCAAAATCTTTTGCCTACCAAAAAGTTCATTAATTTCTAGATTTTATTTTGTGCCTAAAAATTTTGGGGCTGGGCTAAAACTGCTGTACCCTCACTGGCCTACCTACAGGTGGATCTCATTTCTTCCTTCAAGAGTTTCATGCCATCCACACCAATCATGTATATGCACTGTCCCCCTAGAATACATCACTAATTTAAATAAACAAGATTAATCAGAAGCTTAAAGAAAAAACTTCTTTTCCTGGTAGCATCTTAATGTCAGTAAGTATAATATAATGATTACATCAGTCTGCTGTTCTTCACATACTCTCCATCCTAATTTCTATATGCATCACTCAGTGAAATCAGGTTCTTCCTTTGATGATATAAAGGACTAGTTAGACCTAATCTAAAAAATATCCTGTATTTTGCTTACAGTATTCTTGATATTTTGCTGAGTTCTGTAATATGCCCAAGGATTCATAAGATATATTTTGTAATACATGAAACATTGGAAATCACAGCAATTTACTCTTCCAGCTCTTTGGGACAAAGGTTTTAATTAAAAAAAAAAAAAAGGAAGAAAAGAAATAGTCAAACATAACTTAGCCACTAGTACTGTCATCCCTTTTGCTCATTTTGCTTTTCCAGCATGCTAATTGAGGGGATGATCCAACAGAATAAGTGCTGAAGAAAAAGCATTCAGATATTTTAAGGCAAGGGCTGAACTCAGGGTTCCATATAACACTAAATTCATGGACTTACGTGCTTAGCTGCTTTCTATTTTGAGACTCGGAATGTTCTCTCTTGCTCAGAAATTCACTGTCAGAGTACTCAAACACAGAGCTACAGTTGTTCAGCACTGCCTTGTGTTTTCCAGAATCTGTAGGAAGAATGATTTAATTATCAGAGATTTAGCTAACAAAGTTTTGTTCCTTTTTCAATTCTCACACCAATACATTTCTATCAAAGAATCCAGGACCCTGTCCTTACAAGTTGTGTAAATAACTTGTAACTGTTGACACCTGCTCATACAGCTACAAGTTTTCTTCGGGGTTACTCTCTGTTTCCCTCTGACCACACCTTGCAGAGCACATACAGACTTCTCTGCAGAAGCAGCAGGCTAGTAAGTAAGCAGCACTAAGGGACCACATATACCATGACCAATATATGAAGCAATTAATTCAGCAATTTCTGATGACTCATATGTATCTTTAAACATTTGTTCTAAAAAAAAAAAAAAACAGATAAGTTTTAAAGCTTAGCATCACTCTAGCATTCTCTAAAAAACAAATTATTGTATAATTGTCTTTCTTTGCTCCCCCACCTTGTTCCACAGTGCACCCAAAACCTCACCATGCTTTTTAACTTTTGCCTGCCAACTTAGAACCACTTCCTATGAGCTACAGCAAAGCTATTATAGCAGATTTCACTAGATAACTGAAACTCTGCCTAAGATAAAACTGAACTTGAACTTCTGGTGAAGGCAGAATAAGCAGGACTCTCCCATATAACCTCTCTCACGACTGTGCTGTATCAATAATTTGTGAAATTCCTCTTTATACCTAAGATTTGAGTAATGTACCTTGAGGCTCTTGATTACATAAAGATGGTTACCTGATGCCAACAGATTCAGAAACATGACCTATGTGACCTTCCAAGTAAGAATTCCTTCTGTAGATTAAAACTGCACAGTAAGTAAAAACCACTCAAGAACCCAAATTGTGTGAAGAATTTCCACTTAGCACAGAAGGCACATACCTCAACAATTTTATTCAAGTGCTAGTCCAGATCCTGAGACAATTTACAATCTAGCCTGGGACGGTGTATCTTCATTTGTGTGAACTGATGTTTTCCCCACTGCTTGCTGTCACGTGCCAGTGTGGCCTTGCATTAAAACCATTACCCCTGATTTATGAACATTTTCAATATTCTTTGTGAAACTGTGACTGTCGGACAAGGGGCAGGTAGTTTTCCTCCTCTCTACTTTCCACTTTTCATCCCAGCCTATAGTTGCCTGGCCACACAAAACAGAAATTAAAGCCATCAGCTACCAGTGAACTAAGCCTCTATACATATTTGTACATGAGCAAACTTACAAACTATATGAACATAGTGGAAAAAATCTCACTTGTGTCCAGACGTGCACTGTCAGTGTAGAAATTCCTTAATACTGCTTTTCTATAAAATTAACTCATGAAGACATCCATAGGTTTCTCCTGTACTGTGATAGGCAGCACTTCAGGTTGCAGAGTTCGTTCGGTGCTCAGTGGAAGCGTAAGAATACAAAATGTTTTGAATTTGCTTGTAGTAGCTCAAAGTTTGCTTTTCTTATTTTTATTTTACTTCTTCCTTTCTTTTTCCCCATCCAAAGTCCCCTCCATGAATTAACGTGCAGTTCTATAGCAAACAGACTACGATGGGCCTGAAGCCACACAGGGGTGCACTGAAATGAACAGATCAAGCTCGCATGAAGTTGCACCTATCAAAAATATCTCAACTCGTACGAGCCTGGCAGGAACAGCATAGGCAAAAACAGTTCTAATTACTTCCACGCAGCGTTTTGCATGAGCTCAATTATCCCGGCGTAACATCTGAAACGAGGGTGGAATGCGAATGCACGTGTGTGCACAGAGCAGGCAGCAGAAAGCGCTTACGAGCAGGTGGAGCAGCACGGGGCAGGAAGCCGAGCATCAAAGCGGGTGCGGCGTGCCGCCGAGGGGAGAGCCGCCGCTTCGGCACGGGCGCTGCCACCGGAGCCCTCAGAGCCGCCTCTGGGCACTGACCGGGCAGCGCAGGCCCCAACTCATCCTGCTCCGCGCGCTGCCGCTCAGCCCTTTTACGCTTCGGAGAACCGCATTCGCTGCCGGACCACCGCGGGGTGGCTGTTCTCCCCGCGGCCGGGGGGAGGGGGAGGGAGTTTCAGACGCCCTCACCACTAGGGGTTTACCACGCGCTCCCTTCTCGAACCGCCGCTGAGGGAAACGGCGGAACGCTAGGAAGCGGAGATTCGTAGGAGAAGGAAACGCGGGAGGGAGGCAATGGGAAGCCGGGACTGAAGGGAGCGCTGCTGCGCGGAGCATCGCTGAGGGGAACGCGCCGTCCGCGAGGGAGCACCAGCTCCCGGGCGGCAGCCGGCACCCGACCGCCCCCGCACTTCCCCCCTCCCACTCCGCTCCCCCTACTGTCACGTGCTCCGGGTGCCGCAAAGCAGCGCCTCTTTTGCGACAGGGTGACAGCCAAATGGTGCGACATCCGCGGCGGCCGCAGGAGCAGCAGCCGCGGCGGCCGAGCGCTGCCAAGGCCGAGAGCCGCGACAGGGCGGGGGAGCGCACGGCAGCACCGCACCGTACGGCGGCACAGCGCCCGGCGCGACCCCCATGAGCGGTAGAGGGGCGGCGGCGGCCCCTCCCGCGTCCCCCTGTCTCAGCGAAGAGCGCTCCCCCCGCCCCCGATGCGCCCTTAGTCCCGGCCCCAGACCCGCCTCCCTCGCTCCCCTCCCCGGCGGTGGCGGCGGCAGCGTCCAGGTGCGGACTTCAAACCCCAGCGCAATGGCGTCCAACGCGGCCGAGAGGGAGATCCTCTTCACTGAGCTGCAGGTAAGCAGCGGGCACCGCCCGAGCCGCGCTCCCCGGCGGGAAGGATGCAGCTGCCGCGCCCCGCCGCCCCCTGCCCGCCGCTCGGCGCTGGGCCGGGCCGAGGAGGCGGCGGCGGGGCGGAGGAAGCCCGCGCCCACCCCAGGCCTCTTCCCGCCGCAGCTCCCCCGAGAGCGAAGGCGCCGCCGCCCGGTCACGGCCCCACCCCGCCGCCGGCCGCGACCCGCTTTTGTCTGCTGGCGGCTCGCTCCCTCCCTCCTTCCTTCGCTCTTTCCCCCGCGGCCCTCCGGCCCGCGCCGCGCCCCCCGCCCTCCCGCGGCCCCGCGGCTGCAGAGCGCCCCCGGCCGCCCGCAGCGGAACGCGCTGCCCGTCCCGGGCACGCCGGGTTGGGGGGGGGGAGGTAGGCCCGGGGGCTCCCGCGCAGGTTGGAGCCCGGGGCCGCTCCCCGCAGAGCCAGGAGCGGTTTCTTTGTGCGGGTGTTGAGTTCTGAGCTGAGAGGAGAAGAAAACTGTCCCTGTGCGCTGATGGTCGCACGGCGAGGGTTCTTGTCGCTGCACAACAAGACCCCCCGTGGCCGGCTGCTTCCAACTCCGAGTTAAGCAGGCAGTGCCCCGTGCAACTGTTACTTCTCTGCTTGTCAGCTGCAGGCGTAGGCAAAATTCAGGCGCTTCGCTGCGTGCTCTTATCTGTAAATGTCAGCCCAACCTGCTGGCTCTTCCGCTTCCTTGTCTGAAAGAGTGCTTGTTTTCTGGTTTTTGTTTTGTTCCATCCCCTTCTTTTGAAAAGAAAATCTGTGCGATTTATCTGGAAAAGAATGCATCTTTGGATTTGTTAGTTGGACAATTAACCAAACTAAGAAGTCCATAAATGGAAAGCATTGAATTTCGTGTTTGAATAGAAGTGAGAAAGGCACACTTACAAAAGGAAACATTGATTTCATAAACGCTGAAAAAACCTTTGTAGATTTAAATGCTCGTGCTCTGCTCGCTGCAGTAACAAAGGAAAGGAAGGCACAATGGGGACATAGCGCCCTTCTTGTGACTGCAGCACATGAGATGGCTGAAGGCTAAGAATCCATCCAGATTGCTGAACTTTAATCAGCGGCTCAAAAGTGTCTAGGAAGAATCACTATGGTAATACAAACTTGATACAATGATATGTAAGCTGGTAAACCTGTTTGAAGTGGTGAGCTGTGTGAATAAGTAACTGTGGTAGCGCTACAGGTAAGCTGCATGGGGCAGAGCTTCAGTAGGAGTACTGAGGAGGAGTGGGATTCAAGTAGAGGGGATTTCTGTTTTGGAGGGTGGGATTTCTTGCTTGGGCATTGTTTTTTTTTTTATTTGTTTTTATTTCATCTCTTTAGGAAGATGAGATTGACAGTGATGATGGATATTTAATTAAGAAAAAGTGAATCGGATACTTTGGTTAGGCTGTCTCCCATGTTATAGATGGTAACTTCTGTAGCAGTAACTGTGGTCCTGGTGCCTAACAGAAAGGTTATGAAGTCAAGGTGAAAGTCCTGCTAGGGTTTAAGCTTTGTAAAACAGCTAACTTTTAGGTATTTTTTAGAGGACCTTCCACATCAGGAAGAACTACTTTTGAGGTATTGCTTTGTTTTCAGTGGCATATCCTGGCAAAAATCTCAATACCATTTTCCCTGTGAGTTGAACGCACTCTTCATGTTCATATGGCTATTCAAAAGCTAATTTAGTAGCTTGTTCCCAAAGTAAGAGGAACTACAATGAAGTGTGAGCTATGCTGTTTTACTCATGTCACATCAGGAGAAAACTTCCTCAAACTAAAGGATACTGACCTCAGGGTTGTTTATGCTTAATCTGGGCTGTTATGTGCATATCGCAATTCTGCAATGGAAAGGTACGGAAGTTGTAAAATGCAAGGCTGTGCTAAAAGCTGGGAGCCTCCGGTTAGAGGCCTGATCTAGATCATGAACTGTGTGAGGTTCAGATGTTTCAATAGTGCTCATGAAGACCTACTGAAAGCAGTTAAACAGCGTTAACCCTACACTTGTTCCTGTCTTTGAATCACAAGTTTCAGTCAGTGATAAATGTGGCATGTGGCTTATTGGTACCACTCTGTGCTCTCTGCGCTTTTGTTTTGGTGGCCCCGAGTGCTCTGCTGTGCTGCTTGTGGTTAACTGTGAGGTTGGGATTCATTTAGTGCAAGTGGCTCCATCTTCATGAATTAGTGGGACTCTCCTGGCATAAAAATCTGTAAACTTCCACAACTGCTGGATAACAGGATGAGAAGAGGGCTTGGGGAAAATAGGAAAAACAAACAGGCAAAATCACTAACTGCTGCAAAGAAAGTGATAAAGCAGATATGATGTATGCAATTGTTTCAAAGTGAACTCCATTTAATTAAACAGGCTTTAAACAGTCTGATTGCACTTCACATTGAGGTGTGCATATATGCACACACACATTGCATTTATATAAATTAATTTTTAAAAAAGACTTCATATCTGATAGAACTGTTGGTTAAGCTGCTGGCAAATATCCACTTCAGTCCTACTACTGCTGCAAAGCATTTTTTCCATTCTTGTAAATTACTTCAGCATTTCACAAGCAGTGGGAACTGTCTCTTGCTTCTAAGCCAGTTTTGACATAAGTTTGTTCCAGGCAAAAATTGTACCACTTATCCCTCAGTAGCCACCAAATGCATATTAGAACATAAATTTGGTGATTAGCAAACATCCTTCTAATTGGTTTTTGCTTAGTGTGTCACCAACAAGATTTCACGTTTGTCGGAGACTGACTGAGAGCTCACATAAAGCCAGCTTACCTTTTTACCTCCTTTTTATTTCCAGTACAGGTTCTTTTGTAGGAGGGGGCAGGAGCTTGGTTAAGAACCTGTACTGCTGATGGTGCCTTCCCTTCCAAAATTCTGCTGTCCTCTGAGCTTGCATCTTTTTAGAACTTTATCCAGCAGGTAAAGTGGCCTCTCAAGTGCTTGCTTTCAAGCTAACTGCAGAGCCTTTAACCATTTGCTTTTTGCTGGAGGTGACAAGAAAAATGTTATCTTAAAATGCAGCCAGCTGTTAAAACAAAGAATCCATGAAAAAAAACTTTTTAAATTCGATATTAAGAATGCTGCCTTTGCTTTGTCAAACTCACTATTAAAAAAAAGCAATAAACCAAACACAAAGTTTTTGAGGTAGTGTGCATTTCTAAACATTTGTGCTTCTTGTAAATGACAGTAGCTGTCAGCATACCAAATTGATACAGCCTGCCTAATAGAAGTTACTACTCAGGACATTTAAATGAAGCCATCGTGTATGTAAAGTGACCGTACTCATAAGTGTTCCCTACCACTTCTTTTCCAGACAGTAAGATTAATGTTTTCGTTTTTAGACTTCTACTGTTAATGTTACAGGATTTACTTCAAGGAAAAAAAAAGTTCATTCAAAATGATGCTTCCAAAACATAATATACTTTTTTAATTAAATAGGAAATTTGTTTTCATTTGCTAAAATTAAATAGTTGGTCAAGACAGAGCATTTGCCATGTGGTATATAGGCATGTAGCAGGCTCACCTGCTTCAAATTACGTGTAAAAGGTTTTAGGTTGAAAGTTTTTCAAACTCCCATCAAAAATTGTGCATTTATAAAATTAAAAATATTTGAAAAAATATATATAGACTGATTGGTATTAAAGGATTTTTTTCTTCCTCGCTGATATCTTGTTTTAATGGACACCCTAGTCATGCAGTGCTCTAAGGTGCTACAGTCAGGAATCTTGGAACTGTGCATTTCACAACAGAGCCATTTTTAAAGGGCCATTTGTTTAAAGGAGTAATGAATAATATCACAACTGAAATGTACGTAAAGTGAAGCTTATGCTTACTTGATGGCATTTCCTGTATTGTTTTTACTATTTGTTTTATTTTTCCATATCTGGGACAAGAATATTCATAAAGTGAATATGGTTGAAGAATGCTCAGTATTTTGTTATCTGCATGAAACAAATGGAGCAGCTTTGTTTTCTGTACAAACGTCCATAAAGCGAGGTGCTTGTACTCGCCATGTTGGAGTGAGCTCCCAGATGCATCTCTGCAGACCTGCATTTCCTTCCTGGCTGCTCTGCTTGCTGCCGGGTGACATTAGGCAGACACTTTGCTTACTCATGTTTCAATTTCCCCATCTCTAGAACAGAGCTAATGATGCTTGCTTTTTAAGAGATAAAGAGTACTGGGTATTTATTATTAGCTGTGGTCAAGTGCCTAAGGACACTTTAAAAAGGTACAAGTAACCTAATTAATTTGTTTTGAACAGCCATTGTAATTAGGCTGGATATTCAGCCATAAGACTGCCTTCAGCTTCTGCTCAGCTAGGACAGATTAGCCTCAAAGAATTTTGAATTACTCTTCTTTCTGAACAAGAAAACGTCACGTTCAGATGAAATTACCTTGAAGCATTCTGTTGCAGTTTAAACACAAAAATGTGTGTGCAGCTGCTTGGACTTCTCAGGTCCCTACAAACACTTCCAGAACCGGTGGATTTAGGGAAGTGCTTTGGTTTTTTCCCATTTGTGGATATATATTGCTCTTTAAACTGTACTGTGTTCAAAATTTGTATTAGTAAAATATACATCCTGTCCTCAGTGGAACATAAACAGTCCTTAAAATACCTTTAGGTAGGTGCATGGGTAGGCCTTTTGGTTTTGTTTTGGCTCATGGTTTTTTTTCCTCATCTTCTGAATTCTGTCAGTCTGCCTGCGGACGTAAGTCCACACTGTGTATAAATCCTTGTATACGTTTAGCTTAATTTTCTTCATAGGAGCAGAGATCTTTCTAGGACCCCAATCTGTTATTTTAACTCAAAATAAATCATTAGTGTAGTAGAAAAGTATATTTAGTTACAGAATGCTTAGTAGCTCTGCTGGAAAAGCTTTATACACTGTGAATGGTCATTCATCATAATGTAAGCTAAAATCTATAGTCGAATAACTAGGTAAACATGTCTTTTGCATTGGGGAACAGTGGTTTAAGGGCTTAATAATGGGATTAGGAGTCTCTTCCATTCAGTGTCTCAGTGCTTTGCTGAATTAGAGGCTCAGACATTACATGGCCTCTACTTGGATTGAGAGAAATGAAGCCTTATGGTGTGTTCTATGCAGAACAGGGGTCTCTGCTTTTTCTTTTTGCATTTCCAGAGCTCACTTGCACAACTGCTGGTAGGGTTGTTCTTTTCATGTGTGTGTTTGTTTGTTTTTTCTATTTCTTTAAAGAATATATATAATTTATATATATATATATATATTCAATTATAGGTTCAAAAATATAAAATGTTAGAATTTTCTTTGTGTAGACTAGTAAGTGAATGTGTTCAGGAACAGACTGAGCTGAAGTTTCTCTCATGAGCTAGTTGCTCTGTAACACAGGCATTTGCATGATATTATGAAGTTTTATTTATTTTGAAAACTAGGTCTACGCTTCCTACCATGATGAAAACAGCTTCTTTGCTTTTGGCTTTATGTTCCCTCCCACCCCCCTAAAGTAAATGAAATTTATGTTATAGGATCCAAAATTTCTGCTACCTTGAGCTGTGATTCAGAAGTGCTACACTGAAACAGGAACTAATAGCACTGTGAGTCAAAGTGTGTTGGGCATGTCCTTACTGTAATGTTACATCTGATCTGTGTGTTTATTTTGAGTGCATCAATGTAACTGTGTCACACTGCCGCACGTCCATACCATTTCAGGTCACTGCAGCTCCTGGTCACTGTGTTTGGTGGCTCACCGGTGATTTGGATTATTTGCATGGCAGTCTGGGCACGCATCCTGTGAAAGAAAGTTCTGCTCCGTGGGTTTTCTCATGGTTCTTTTTGGGATGCTTTCCATAACATTCAGGAATCCTGTGTCTGTGTCAGACGAATGCAGTTTTGTGGCCTCCACTGACTGCCGGCACAGCTTCTGGCAGCTGCCGTGGGGTGTATGGCTGAGCTCTGTGCTGAGCAGACACTAATGTGAGCAGGATAGTGGGCAGCTGCACAGTTACCTTCTGCCAAATGGATCAGCTCTGCTGGGAGTTGTTCTGCTGTTGTACAGACAGTAACAGAAGAGGCTAAAACCAGGATATTCAGGCCAAGATGTTTGCCTTTACAAATAGGGTGAACAATCTGATACTGTGGCACAGTAGTGGTAATCTGATGGTGCTGAAGAATGCGGCCATAACTTCTATTTTTATTGATACTAGATACAGATGCAGGTATACTGTGTATCAAAGATAGGGCCACTTTGGCTGTAGTTCTGTTTGTTGTACACTGGTACAGAGCAGGGTGCTTCTAGATATTCTTGGCAGTGGAGTTTCTCACTTTTGCTGGGCAGCTGGGGAAGAAAATGGGAATACTAGCATACAGGCCTTTGTTGTACCATTACAGACACTTTCTTGTAACCTAGGAATTCGGGCTCTGGGTTGGGATCGTTTGGCACTAGGCTTTGCCTAATGCAGAACAAGTAAGAGCTGCCACAAGAAAGCATGTGACAAAATAAGAGATGTAAAGGCAGGGAGGAAGAGAAAGCTCTGGAATGGGCAGCTCAGCCATTTGTCTGGGGACATGCTGTAGCAAGGGGATGCTCAAAGGTGTGTTGGAAGGACATAGCTTCTTAGGTGTTTGGCAGAAAATCTCTTCCAAGGACTGGGTATGTGGTATTGGTGATGGAGAATGGTGACCAGGCTGATCATGAGTAGAAATAACCTGGAGGTACCAAGTAGGCAGTGACTGTTGGGAAGGCCTGGGCTATGGAAGATCAGTACATGCAGATTTTTTTCCTGTTTGTGTGGGGTTTAGCTGTTTTTGTTTGGTTTGCTAAGTTAACATGTGGCAGACCCAGAGAGGACTTGCTCTGACCTGTTAAGCAGATCCAGAAAACTGAGTTATGTTGTTGGGTTTCTTTGTTTCTCTTTGTTTTTAGGTGGGAGAAACAGTAACAACAAACCTGAATGCAGACAAAGTAAATTAGTTAGCTTTTTCTATTTCTAATTCTTCTGGGTTTCCGTAAATGTTACTTTCCTCGCTCTGGATGCATTGGTTTTTAATGTCAGAGAATTCCTGATTTGTTCTCTACATAAATACAAATCAGGGAGCTCGAACTGAAAGGCTGTAGTGTCTGCTTCATGACTGTAGTGCTATGCACAGTAGTCAGTGTTGAAGCAAACTGACATTTCTGTTCAGAGTTTCCAAATGTTTGCAGTCCTTCAACGTGGGAGAAGGGCTCTGACTTTAAATGAAGTCTGTTAAACAGAAGAGCATATTAACCTGGTAATGAAATAAAAAGAACCAGTGGCTTTGCTATTTATGTTGAGAAGAACCGGGGGACAGCTTTCCATTAAGTCCTGAGATCAATCACATGGATGATATGGGGCTCTGCTAACGTGACAGAAATACTTTGGAGCAGATAAGGTCAGAGAAGAACTTCTTATGTGGACTGTAAGTCCAGTAAACAATGGCAATGTTTTCTCAGTTAGCGCTGGGCATTCAGCATGGAGAATGTTGCTCTGCTCTCAGACTGTGATGGCTTTTTTTATATCCTGTAAAAATTAAGACCTGGATTTTGTAAAGATCACTATAGTGTATATTATCCTTATAAAATTTGTGTATATATTACAAGGATTCCTTTTTTTTTTTTTTTAACTTTTGAGGGAAGTTGGTGGCTGTAGGCAGCAGAAGTTTCTTGTTTTTCATTTGTTTTGTCCCTCTCTTTTTATTTTTTTTAAGTCCTAAAAACAAAATGCTTAAGCAAGAATAAGTTATAGAGTTTAATGTGTCACTGGTGCTAGAGTTTGCCTTAAAACTTAAACTCTGTGTATTTGACAGCTGTAGAAAGGTATGTTTAGTCAGTTCTGTTGTTGTAATGAATATGATACCAGGCAGATCTGTGACAAATTTAGGATGGAAAAGTTCTGCTTGTTCATTGTTCTCGCTGCACACTCTAACTGGAAGTTTTGCCCATGCAGACTTAAATCGTGTCAGACTTCCTCAGCTGGTGCTGCTGCTAAAAGTGGTACTGTGCCATGTTGTGTTGCTTTACACTTGTGCAAACAGCTATGCTGTGAACAGATTCTGTTGATAGTTTTGTTTGAATGTTTGTGGGGACTTTTTGTTGTTTGTTTTCCCCTAAATTAGTTTTCAGCCTGATCAGTTTCACAGTCCAACTCACTGTGTGTCCATATAAAGGTTTGTACTGGCAAAAGTCAAGGAATAGTCTGGGGTAGGAACAAGCTGTTAGGAGAGGCTAGGACTTCTGGTTCTTTAGGGTTGCTTTTGTGCGTGTGATGCTAGTTTGTGTAGTAAAACGTTCATCAGATTACAGGCTGAGATTTACTATGTATGTGGTTTTTGCTAGAGACAGTGAAGAGAGTGCAGTTGTGCTGCAGATGAATATACAGATAATAAACAATATGCTCTGTCTGTGGCAATTCTTTTCTAGCTTTGCATTCTTCCAGCTGAAGGTCTCATGGTATCCTGCATGTGACTGTAAGAACCTGTTTCTCTGCAAAAGCCTTGACAATGGAATTAGTTTGAACGTTATGTATGGATGGAAGATGTTACATTTACTTTGATGACAAAGACTGAGAACATCATTAAGGTTTTGTAGCAGTGTGCAAGGTGTATGTGGGGATATCACCACAACTTTTAGGAGCCTTCGGAAGTTTATGCTAAGCTTTTGCATGCTCAGAGCAAAAAAGCAGATCTGACAAATTGAGTTATTTCTGTAACTAAGTGAAAGAAAAAGCGTGTATTCAATTGAAACAGATGGGATCAAATTTTAGGTGGAAAAATAACTTACTGTGCAAATAAAATAATGTTACTGTCCATAACGAAAACAAAGTGTGTGAGGTATCGGTATATTTCAGTTATTGAATAGTTCAATGACTGTGAGCCATTTGAATATTTAGTAGGGAAAAAAGATGAGATGATATTCTGTTATTGCAAATGTTCAAATAAAGCTCTACTTAGAGGACTTTGCTATACAGTGGAGGTGTAACCAGACTGTGACAGATTGTATTTTTTTCATCATATCCCAGCTGTGCCATTAGAATTGTGGAGATAATTTTTTTTTAGTTTGTGATGTGGGGGTGAGCATTATCTTCAGAATAAACAAAAGGAGGGGCTGGGGTGATTTTAGATGCTCTTCAGAGTACTCTTCAGTGAAGTACTTCTGCTGCCAACTGGCTTATCGTTTTTTTCTGGGCAAGAACCTTTCTGCGAAGTCACAGTTAAATGGAAAAAAAATACTTCTCTTCTTCTGCCTGACTTTCTTATTTGTCACATTAGGAGAACCATAGCCCCGCTGTGGTAGATTTATGACTCAAACTGTTTGTCATATTATTGGAGGTGTGATTGAAATTACTCTTTCATCACTGTGATGCATATTATCTTCTCACTTGAATTTTCAAGTAACATAAATCCAAAATCGTCCAAAACATTGAGAGAAATGTGAGTTGACTGTGTGGCCTGTCATTTTTTACAAGCGCAGTGTGTAAAACCATCCATTGCTTTTCTGCTTCAAATGTTTATTTATGTGAAAGACTTTGCAAAACAGTTAAGCGGATCACATCTTAGGAGAATGTTTCCCATATAGATAGATCTGCATGTGACATGACAAGATTATTTCTTCCCTATTCCTCAAGCTGTGTAGGCTAACATTATAAGGGAGATGATGACAAAGAAGTGTCAGTTTTTCTTAAAAACAAAAGGCAAAAGTACATCCCAGTTTGTGACAGTGCTCCTGCTGACAGCTCTTTGGAGAACTTGACTAACTACGTGGGCTTAATGGCACCGGGAGAAGGAATACAGTAAATGAGATTCTAGCAAAAGGTTATAGGAGTTGGAGTCACCTGAAGGCGAGGTTTCAAAGGCTTGTATTGAAAGTAACAAAGTAAATGTACTGCAGATCTACAGAACACTTGAAAATCAGCAAGGCCTTTCTGTAGGGCATGTTCTAAACTTAGTGGCAGCAGTAGAAAAGTAAAAGTACTGTAAATCGTACATGCCTGACTACTAGTGTAGCATTCTTGAACTGCTGCCCATTTAGGACTCGGCAATCTCCTTTAATGGAAGTGTGTTTTCTCCAATATTTGAGCTTGTTTATTGCTTATAAATAAGCTCATCTGAGTCTGGTGTTTGAGGCTGAGAATAACTCTGTTACAAGTTATTGTTTGTAAATTAGCATATCTGGAGATCCTTAGGAAGATAGTTTAAATTTCTGTTCCTGAAACTTAATATTTAACAATATATATATATATTTTAAGTTGCTAGCATTTGTTTCTTAAGTCTCTCCTCTCCTTAGGAGCTGGAAACGTGAAACTTAAAGGGTTTCCAATTTCAGTTTTAAAGTACTTTACTTTAGCCTTGGTTTTGTTTTTGTTTTTTTAACTCTTATTCTCTTCCTTACTCATACCAGTTATTCCTGAGTCAAACTAAATATTCGTCAGCTGTGAGAAAAATAACCAGTTCTAAGTCTATGTGCAGAAGGACAAAGAGTGCTATCTGCTGTAGGGTATTGTTTGGTATCATCTTCTGTTTCTCAGGTTAGCAGGCACCACTAATACTAAAATGTTCTCTGTGGAGTTTCTTCTCGATGCGAATAGCTCAGTGACATACGTGGTCAGGGCAGCAGCTGCCACACACGTGGGAATTGGTTTCTTTAATTCCCATTTGATTCTTGAACCAGATGACCTTGGGTATGGAAGGAAGACAAGGGAGAGATGAGTTCTGTAAGTGGTCTCGCGTTTTTGTAACTCTTTCCTGTCTGTAATAGATAGTACTGTTTATGGACTGAAAAGCTATACGATGCTTGTTTTGGCACTTGTCTGCCTTCCTGTTCACTGCATGTACCTGAATGAATTTACTGACAATTTCAACTTCATGCAGCTGTTCAAGTAAGCATGCTTTAAACTGATCTACTGCTGTCTACATTCTGAATTTATACATGTGCATATTCTGAACCATTTTTGTTTGCATTTCCATCCGGCACAAAATATTATCTGCAGACTTCCATCTCTATTTTATGTCTTGTGCTTTGCTAATTATATGTCCTGAAAATGTCAGATGTTCTGATTACTTTTATGACATTTTCCATTGTTAAAATTTATACTATTTACTGTCCAGAGTATTTAAATATTTCTTTATTGCAGTGAATACACTTCAGTCTTCATACACAGTCGAGCACATCTAGGAGTTTTTGCAAATCGGGACTACAGCAGCAATAAGCATTTCAGTGGCATATATGGAAACAATTCCTCTTTCTCCCTTATGGTTGGCAGAAGGGGAAGGGGGCTGCTTGTGGTGCTGTTCAGGAAATGGTGAGAACCTGTATCTGAGGAGATGCACTGACCGAACCCCAGAATAGTTTTATAATGCCAGTTTCTTACATCCTAATGAGGTTACATAGTGGGAAAGGTGGGAAAGAAACCAGTAATTCTCAGAGAGGTTAGGTAAGTGTGCAGCTGAAAGGATGCTAGCCTGAGCTAAGCACAATATCTTATTTTGGAAGATATTTAGACAGATTGAATCCAACATTTATTCTTGTGTAGTTTTAATTTTGTTATTATTGGGAATGATTTTTATTTTTCTCTTGTGACTTAACATCTTGACATCTTTATTAGAATGCTTGAGGGAGCCTTAATGGCCACACTCACTCTTTTCTTCTAAATACAACTGAAACTGTGTGTTGAGTCAGAATGTGGTGCTCCTTGTGATGGAGCAGAAATCATGCTCCTGCTGCTTTTTCAGTCAAAAGTTAGTTTGTATATTTTTGTCTGCTAAAGACAATGTGGTTTAGATTAGATAGCTCATTATAAAGGAACACAAAGCAGATACTCGTGGGAACGCAACAGGTTAAACTCCAAACCAAAATAGCTTCTGACTGTAGCAATTTCTTTCTTCAGTTTGAAGGACTTCTTCCTGAAGGTATTGCTGAATGTCATACCTCGGGTATATTTTTGTAGCTCTTGGTCAAAAATCTGTTAGTTTGGAATATTGGCAAGAAATATTCTTAGGATTATTTATTTAGTTATTTATTTATTCTTTTAAAGATGTGTGAAAACTACTGCGTAGATATGCCCTGTAAAATAGAGTATGTTTAATATTAAAAAGTGGATGAATTTAGACTGAAAAGAGGTTTAAATATCATGTGACTGAGGCTTGAACGATTGATGCTGGAAATCATGTAACACGTATGTATAATATTCTATTGAAAAAGTCTGAAAAAGGAAAGGCATTGAAGTCACCACAAGTATGTCTTGTTGTGGGCATTCTGAACACTTCACAGTGCAAAATGCAGTGTGTAGTGTAGGACATTTATAAGGTGTTTTTTTCTTTATTTTTTGCTATTATTCTGTAAGCTTAGTTTTGCAGCATATCCAGTAAGATTTTTTTACAGGCACATGTACACATGATGTGTATAAAAACTGTTGCTTTATGCTGCTTTATAACTATTTGGTTAGAGGTGCATTAGTTATTTGGAAACTAATACTTCCTGTTTTCATTTTAGCTGCTATTGAGACTGGGCTGTTAACAGCTAGATGGAAGAGTCCTGCACAAGGGTGTATGCAAAATGGAGAACAGCTTGCCTGGGAGATGATTTGGATTATTGTGCTGTAGGTCAGTAGGGGATCAGGGCTCCTAAAAACTACAGAAAATACAGAAAGCTTAAAAACCAAAAACCTTAAGCAGATTTGTATTTTGAAATGTGAACGTATTAAGACTTTCTGCAGTGCACATAATCAGTAAGTGAAATCACCTGCCTCTTTCTCATTGCTCTTGCACATGAAGCAGCTGTCAGAAAATTTTCTTCTTGCTTGTGTTTGTAGGTTAAGACAGGCTTCGGGTTCTTTGTGGCTTCTCTAATACCCAGGGAACTCTTAAATAGAAAATGGACATTAGGAGCCAGTGGGAACTTTCATACCGTATTTCAAAGGTCAGAGAAAGAAAGGATTACAGAAACTATTCAAATGTATCACAGTGTACATCAGTGATGCTCTGTAGAAGTCTCAAACAAATGGGGACGTGAAGTAATGCTTCTATAAATAGCTGAGTGTTCATCCATAAACTTCTACTGGAAAGGCATGGAATGAGATGCCTGCATCTCTGCAGATGGAATTCTGGGTGTGGCAGTGCTTACCCTGATAGTGAGAAGTGATGAAAAGTGATTTCTTTCTCTTTTTCCCCGCTAGCCACCTGTAAAGATAAGGAAGGTGTTTAAGGAGGGAGGCTTTTCCGTCTTCCTTTTACTGCTGGAGGTTAAAACAAGAGCAGCTTTTTCAGCTGTTAGGAATAGAGAGCGCGAACATTTTCCTCTCTAACTTCAGATACAGCAGTACTGTGAAAAGAGTTCTCAATTCTGGAGTATAAAGGCGGTTCCTTTGTATGAATGCAAGCATACATCCCTTTCCTGTTGTTTCGGTTTTGTTTTTTTTTTTAAATCTTTAAATTCATGCACCGACTAAGGAACTCACCAGCTGCAGTGAGAGCACTGCTAAACAGTCCTAGAAAGCAACACAAAATCTGGTTCCTTTACCAGGATCGAATATTTTGCCGCTTGGCCTTTTGCCTCATAAAACAGATGTTAGTATTATCTCTGATAAGTATTGCTGCATTTATAATGTACAAAATAGTTGGCTGCTAAACATGATGGCTCAATTAGAGTGGAATGTAGACTCTCAGCTCTTCCATTAGTTTTGTAATGGCTAAAAATAGCTCTGCTAAAATATAATGAAGTTAAATGGACCAACGCAGTGGTTGTCTGTGCTCAGAGCTGGAGCTGCCAGAAGCAGAGGGATCTTTTTCCAGGCATAATTATCCATCCCAGAAACAAGGATTTTGATACATGGATTGCTTTGTTGTGCTTTTTGAGTGAAATAAATTATTGGTTTGGTTGTCTCTGTGTTTTTGTTTTCTTTTTGTTTTTTACCATTCTCCTGACATTTTTGTATTACTGAGAAATTCCCGTTTACTGGCTGAGGATTCCTTGTACATCATTTCCATGACTTGCACTTTCTAACCTGCATGGACGGTACTGAGAAGTCCCAAATTGCACTGACTTGTTTTTATAGTAAGGGTTTATAGCATTCTTCTCCTAGAGTTTACTGGGAATGTGTAACACTACAGATACCACAGCTTAGCAACCGTGGGAATAGCTGATACTGTGATTTGTGGATGGGCAGAATGGTCAATCTGTGAATTATCTGAAGCAGATAACCATATGTTTTAAGTAAATAATAGTAGCTATTATCTAATTCACTTTTACCATAATGCAGGAAAACCACTTCACAAATGGGAGTGGACCTGCTTGTCATTAAATGTCAATAACTTGGGCTTAGATTTCTTGGGTGTTAGACTGTGCTATTGGGATATTTCTGCTTAGTGATTAAAAACTTCAAGCAGGAATTTAAACGTGTATGTTTATTTTCATGTTGACATTAGAGCCATTGAAACTGGACAGTTGTAGTAGTAGCTGTGTTATGGTAAGTATATTTTCTTGGATTCACACCCAATGATGCAACCTTTGTACAGTATACATGGCATTTGAGGAGTTACTCAGGTCATAATGTTCAGCTGTAACTCAGGTCTATCTACTGACCTTTTTACCTTTGAAAATGTCTTCCACCAAGTAAAATATCTTATATCCTGTAGCTTGGATGATGACTATTTTCTCCAGCATCTTGAGCTGTAAGTGTAACGTTATTGTGCTCTGAGTGTTAGACAAAATCAGATAAGTATTTCATATGAAAAATCAACAGAAATATTTATATTGGATTGATGTATAACAGATTTATACTAACTTTCTGTAGCAGCAGGAGTGCTTTATCTTAGGTGTTTACTTCAACGCCTGCTTCAGCAGATACCTGAATTAGTTACTGCTTATTTGGGAAGGGGGGGGAGTGGTCCTTGTTTCTGGATGGATTACTGGCTTCTGTATTTAAAAAAGAAATCACTGAACTCCTTTCAGTGCTTATTTTTACCATCAGTTTAAAATGAAAAATAATTAAGCATTCAGTAAATCATTTTTGTTTTATATTGAAAGAACTGGTCTGTGTTTTGGAATTTAATAGAGCTTCTACTACTGTCTGTGGTCTGGTTGAAACCGTATTAATTATTTTACATGGAGTTTTCTTCTGAGTATGTGTTGTGCTTTGTCTTGTTACACTGACTCAGTTATGGTAACACCACTGATCCCATCAGTATTGCAAGTGTACATAAAATTAAGAAGCTGAGTTCTAACTAGGACAGCAGTGTCTCAGGAAAGAATGGAGAAATGACATTACTGCAGGCTCAGTTTCATATCCTGGTCTTCTTCCTGGTCACATGTAATAAAAGCTGTGACAGCAGGCTGTATTTGTTTTATGGGAAGTTTGTGCTGTCTCTTTGGAATGTACACAGGTAGGGGTTTGGGTTTTGCCCTGTGCTGGATTCCACTGCAGTTTGTTGGCTGGGAGTAGGAGCCACAAGTTAGTCATAGAAACTGGGGAACAGTTGAAGTGCCCTTTTCCAGTCATGGTTCTTGGATAGCGGGGCCATCTGCTGACCTCAGATCCAGGTCCATACTCGTGCTGTGCTGGAGTTTTCCTCAAGTCCTCGCTGTCATAAGAGAGGCAATCATGCAATTTTATTTCTCTGTACCATTTCTTACAAGCTTCTTTGCAGGTCCTTCTCCTAGCTTAATGCCATCATACTATGGTGAGAAGCAGCTGAAGGCAACATTTCTTAGAACGTTTTCTTTCCCTTCCATGAAAAGCAAACTATCCTCTGTGCAACTTGCTATTCTCAGTGCACAGCACTGCCACAGCTTTGGTTCTGTGCTGCAGCCGGGGTCGGTAACAGACTTCTTGGGTTAGTAACCTTTGGCCTTATCAGGGATTGTGGCTGCAAGCATAGGTGGCAGTGAGGAACCCTATGCAGCCAGTCACTGAATTTTCAGTTTTGCTGTAGTTGTTTTAATGCAGAAGGGAAGGAACAGATACCACTTCAGAAGGTAGCTGTGGGAGCACCAGCAGATGTTTTCAGTCCTCCCACTGCAGTGTTCACACAGGGCACAGTGTGCACATTGGCCATCTCTGTTTTAAGGAGCACTTCTTTGTACTTCCTGCATCTCTTATCGGTGCAGCCAGGCACTTGCTGTATGCACACAGGAATTGAACCCCATTTACTGAGTGTCCTGCTTGAATTTATCCATGCATAATGCAATGCACCACAGTTATTTGTACCTTAAGCAGCCTCTTGCTACAAAGAAGAGAGCTGTGACTTGGATTAAATTTAAATCCTTATTTGTAATGTGTTAGCACTGCAAACTAATGCCAAAATCTATTAAGCCTTCAAGGTTTTTTTGTTCTTGATGTTTGGTGAGTGCTGAGATCTTGACCACGATCACGTTTCCTTCTGGGCAGGAGGAGTAGTCAATGTAGTTCCAGTAATCCAGACACACTGCCACATCTGGTCTTATGAATGACTTTGGGGATGGGAAGAAAGAAAATTTGCAGTTGATTAACATTGTTCTTAAAATCAAAGACTACTGTAGTTTCAGGAATTGCTATAGTGGGCTTCTGGGACCTCAGCAGTTACCTCAGAAGAATAGATTTATTTATAGCTTAAAACATTATATAGAAAATTATAATAATAGACCTGATAGTTTCAAGTCTGTATTTCCAGCTCCTCAAAAGGAAATTAAAAATGGACAATTAGTCTTTCTGGATTATGGTAACTGTAGTATATACATGTATAAACAGCCAAACATTTTTGGCTATACTTGTCAAACAGGTTTTCTTCTCTTTCAGCAAAGAGATGTTAAAATGGTTTCCACAATTAAAGAGCATAGAAAAATGAATCGTAATACACTTAGGAAAACTGTACATACTTTTAAGGTGAGTTTTTGCATAGTTTTTTTATTCCTGAAGGCAGGTTGACTGCAAGTCACTGTGAAACATAAATGATATTGTGCGTAACTACTTATCAGGTGCTAATCATGCTGTCATTTAAGGCCCCACTTACATTTCTGTAAGAATTCCTAGCAGAATTCAGCAACCTGAATTCTTATCCAGTATTCTCTAAGATTAATCCAGTAGATGAACCAGTGCAGCTGTACTGTGCTGTTAGAAGGAAGTCTTTGGCAGTTATTAATGCCCAGGATTTTAAGATTATCTTTTTTCTTCTAAGAGGTGGCAATTTGAGGATCTCATTTTTAAATTGAAGTCATTCCGTTTATATAACTGAAGCAGATTATCTGATATATTCACTATCATGATAATCTCTTCTGTTCAGCAGTATCATGTTCCATCATTCAGCAGTTTCAGTGCTTCATTCTTAAATGGGAGCTTGGGTGGTAAATTCAGTGTATTGAGGCATATGCCTCGTTGATTATTTGGTTCAGAATTGATCTGAAAAAAAGTTCAAGGCTATGATGAATTTTTAGTTTTATACAGTACTGCTCTCTGGGGAACTACAGGCCAGTCAGTCTGACCTCCATGTGGAGAGGTGATGGAACAGCTTTTTCTGGATGCCATCTCCAGGCAATTGGAAGAGAAGAAGGTTGTCAAGAGTAGTCAGCATGGGTTCACCAGGGTCAGGTCATCCTTGGCCAACCTGGAAGCTTTGTATGATGTCATTACTGGCTGGGTGGATGGGAGGAGAGCAATGAATGCAGTGTCCCTTGATTTCGGCAAGGTATTTGACACTGTCTCTCACAACATCATTACAACAAAGTTGAGGAAGTGTCATGGGTGGTTGGGTAAGGTGGGTTGAGAACTGGCTGACGGGCAGGGCTCAGAGAGTTGTGATCAGCAGCACAGTGCACCCAGTTGGAGGCCTGTACTTAGCAGTGTTCCTCAGGGGTCAGTGCTGGGTCCGGTCCTGTTCAACATCTTTATCAATGACCTGGGTGGGGGAACAAAAAAGACAGGGATCTCCTTGAAAGAGTCCAGCAGAGGGCTACAAAGATGTAAAGGGTGTAGAACACCTCCCTTATGAAGAAAGGCTGAGCAGCTTGCCTTTCTTAGAAAACCTTAACCTTCTTACTCAAGTGTTAGAAGTTGTGTCCAGTGGTGTCTGTCATCTCATTTTGAAGTGGAGCACTGCTGAGGTCGCTCATCTATCTGCAGTGAGATCCTGTCTCCAGCCATTGTTGCATCTTAGCAGCAAAACATGTCAGAGCATGGGCACAGCAGCTTCTCTTGCAGAACACCTTCCTGCTCTATTTTCACAGCAGTCTTCAGTGACTGAGTGCATGCTTTCCTCCTTTGAAAACTGTTTGTTTCACGGTGATCTTTGTGCTGCACAGGATGTGTAGGTAGCCAGGTGACATGATGCTTTTGTTCGTAAGTAGCATTAACTCTGGATGACAAGAGGCAGAGTAACGCCTGTGGGTTTGTTTGGGGTTTTCTTGTAGTAACTCTTCAAGTCTATGCTCGGTTGTAGCATAGCAGGCTTTGTGAAACACAGCACCTTGAGGCACTGGTGGCCATCTGGTGGTCTTGTCTGTATGTCAGTATAAATAAGCAATATTATATTTATGTGTGTGTAAGTACTTAATTATTTATAAAATAGCTATTTTGCAACAACGCTGAAATGCACAGGCAATGTAACCAGCTACCAGTGGTAGCATCCATACTGTTGATGTCTTAGAAGCAGCTTAGAGAAAGACTGTATCCTGAAACTCCAACTCTAGGGCCTGAGGTTGTGCTGAGTCTGCTCTAACTGAGAACTTGACCTTAGTTACTGGAGTCTGAAATGCAAATCACTAATGATCATGAGAGGGCTCCAAAAACCTGTTCATTGAAGAACATAACACCCCTGAGCAGGTGAGATGTTGAGTTAGTGGAGGGATAAAAAACCTCCCCTGTAACAAAATATCTTATTGTTCAATAGATAAACAATTAACTGAAGTCTCTTCAGGAAACCCTAGTCTAGAATATTTCTGAATTATTTATATTCTAATTACATTGTTCTGTTTGAGAAGTGTACACTCTTGGCATATTCTTAGCATACTTTAGGTGGTAGTATGGAAAAAAGAAAAGAGATTTGTTCAGTTCTACATTTACCTTTCTTCCTGTGAACTTTAAGAAGTGGAATATTATGCTTTGAAGGAGGTAAGATGACACGTTTATTCCCAGAGTTCTTGCCAAGTACAAACTGTCATGACTTAAAAATACACTTTTTGTACATATTTACAAACGCTGTTTTGATCTTTGTTTTTAAAGGCTAAATCATAGTGTGCTAATCCCTAAATTTTTGTCTGTTAAAGAAAACAGTGAAATCAGAGATAGGAATCTAATTTGGGTATTCTCGTGACTTAAACACGAGCAAAATGGCATAGAGTTGCTGTATGAATTTATATTCAGTTTCAGTTCTTTCTCAACACAATCCACTCAGCATGTGATTGTTGGTTTCCTTCGTGCTGGCTGTGAACCTTTGTACTAGTTGCTTGCTCATCACTATTGATTATTCTTAAGGAGAAAGATGTTGATTCCTTTTATATGCCTATATATGGAAGCAATGTCACGTATCTCCCAGTGCAACTATTAATAGGCTCTCTACATATGCATAATAAATTATTTATTTTAATCTGCACTAACAGAAGTGCACTTGCAGGAATTACAAGTGTCCTTTAAATATAAATATGCATTGTTTTTCCCCTTGCATGACTCACTCATTTTGTCATTTCTAACTTGTTTGCTGTCTCTTTAACAAACAGCCACATCTTGTGGCTAAGTGATAATTCCAACTACTTTTAATAGTTCAGAATCTTTCAATTCCTACCTCTTCATATAAAAGGTGATAGTAATGGGTAGAAAAGTTTTAATAGCAGGGGTCTAAAGATGAATTAGCAAAGTGTATAACATCCTTAAAAGCTAGGAGATTGGATCTTACTTATAGAAGGCATTGTTAGGGGAGTGTGTACAGATTTAAATATTTTGTCTAGTATTATCTGTTGACGTGCACGGCCCAGGCAGAACCACTTCTCTCCTAAAGTACACAACTCAGAACTGCAGAGGATTCCTTATTCCTGTTCATCATAAAACTAGGACCTCAGAGCCTTTCCCCTTGTTTTATGTCTTTGTTAATTAATATATCGTCTCTTGAGGTAACTGAAGACGTTCATATGTTGATACAAATACAGAATGGTAAATTTATTTCACTGCTATTCATTTTGAAGATAGGGGTTTTGTCTGAAGTCTGAGTCAGTATAGATGTAGAGTGTATCTAGAGATGGTGTGTTCTGGGACCTCATTAAGATTTATTAGCCTGATACTGTTCTTTCTGAACTCCTTACCAACTGTTGGTATTTGCAGCAATGAATAATGATGACAACTAATTTATACTCAAAATGACAAAATTTGTGATCATCCCTTTGTGTTACTTCCTGTCTACCCAAGTATCTAGACAGCTCTGATATCATGGTTAAGAAAGCATCTTGAAGGTTTGGATTTTTACTTTTATTAATGAATGCATAGAATTTAAGGAGAGTTAATAATTGTTAGAATTTAGTTTTATTTCCTATTTTCTTTTGGTCTATTAAAGCACCCAAATCTGGAAAATTATAAATGTGAGTCATTAGCTCTGAGGCATATAAATGCTGGGCAGGCAGCCATGACAAATGCAGAAGTATTTAAATCTCTTGCTGATTAAAAATAGGCACAGTAAAAATGTCAATAAATTTAAAATTAACCTCCTGTAAAACGTAACCCCAGTTAACATGTCATCTCTTGTGAGATTGTTGCTTTAGGGCAGCACGTAAGTTAGTAAATGGTCTTAAAAAATAAGTATTGAACATACAAAGGCCAAGTCGCTGCGATTTGCGGCGTATGTTGTCAAGAAACCGTGTCTTCTGGTAGTTACAGTGATGTTTTTCTTTCTAGGGGGATGCCAAAAGTCTTCTCGTCTCTGAGAACCTGAGCACTGGCCAAAAGTTGGACTTTTCAGATACAATGGTACAGCAGAAGCTGGATGAAATAAAGGACCAAATCAAGCGGGAAATAAGGAAGGAACTTAAAATCAAGGAGGGAGCTGAGAACCTCAGGAAGGTCACAACAGATAAAAAGAACTTGGCGTACGTGGACAACATTTTGAAAAAGTCCAATAAGAAGTTAGAAGATTTGCATCATAAGTTACAGGAGTTAAATGCACACATTGTTGTAACGGATCCAGAAGATGTTACAGGTACTGTATTTTACAGTGGTATCAGTTTACTTCTCTTAGTTTACATAAGCTATTGCCCACTTCACTTGGAAAAAAAAAAAACTGCTCTGGAAATGAGCAAACCTGCACGTGGAAGCTTGGTTACCTGCGTATGCTTGTTTGTTCTGACTCAGAAATAAAGGTCCCTTCCCTCCGAGTTGACACTTGTGTTCCGGATATCAGGAATACGTAGTATCTGTCCCTGTAAGGTGCAAGGAAAATGTTGCAGTGTCTCTGGTAGACTTGCACAATGTGTTCTGCATTTTTTTGCTTTTGAGGTTTGAGAGCAACAGTTTGGGGGGGAGGGGGCAGGGAGGGAACTAGTGATGCAGATAATTGCTGCAGCATGAAATGACAATACATACAGTAATGTATGCTACAGAGGTAGCTGTTGGTTTCTATAGTAGGTATGAAGTGTTCTGTTTCATACTGGCCGAGGTTTATGAAATTCCCCTTCATTGTTGAGAGTAGAGGGGCCCTTAAAGGAACAGGCAGCGGGGAAGAGAAAGAAAATTAGATGCAGATTCTCTAGAGACCAAATATAAAAATCTGTATGGACAGAGACGTGAGAAAATAATCTAGTAGTGGAATCTGAAGAGCAGATGGCACAAAATGTACAAAAGGAGTGCCCCCTTCCAGGGCAGCATTTTACAGCTGTCAGGAGGAGCTAATCAGCAGTGTTGTCCTTGTGCCCATGCACATCTCAGGAAATACAATAGACCCTTAGAAAGCACTTAGTAGTTCTAAAGAGATTTAGATCTTTGGGTGCAAATAAATAATGAATGCTGTTCAGATCCTCAGTACATTTCTGAAAATGCCAGCACTGCCCATTGCTTTTGTGAATAATGGATAGTAGCCAGGCTCATCCTGCCCTTTATTCTACACCAGAGACCTCATGAAAGGCTTAAGGAGTAGAAGAAGATCAGAGTTGATAATCTTATGTGCTTCTAACTGCTTTAGATGCACGCTAAGCCCCTTAGTACTATGTTTTTAACTTTAATTCTGTTAAAAATGTTACTGGCAGATAGCCTTTACAGTCTTAATGATTAAAATATGCCCTGAGAAAAGTGCATTGTTTCTTAACTACTTCAGTTATTGCAGGCTACAAAACTTTACTGAGATCTTTTTACAATCAGAACAGGTATTCTGCTCTAATACTCCTTTAAATGTTTTGCAAACTTAACATAAAAAAAAAAAAAGAACAAAAAATGTCATATTTTAGATCCATGGTCTGCAATCATCCTCCTCTCCAAAGCTGAAATTATTGAGCTGTTGTATACTCTTTGCCTTGTAATTTAGTTGCTTGTCTTCTTCCTTGTTCACAGGCACTGTCATGGGGGGAAGGGCTGTCAGTCTGCAGACAGAATGCTCACTAGCAGGTGCACGTCATCTGAGTGTAATTTTGACACTAATACTGAAGTTTTAGCTCACTAATAGCTGAAGTCAAAACCATAGGCATTGGCAAAGTAAGTACAGGATCATACTTGTACCTGATCGTACAGGACTTAGGACACTTAAGCCTATTGTGTATATATAAAATATTTGTATAATATTCAACAAATACATCAAGAGGTGGCCTCAAACATCCCTGTTATCTGGCAGCATGTATCTGCTGAGAGGTGACAGCTATCCCAGCCTGGTCATTCTTGCTTCTGCTTCAAACTGATATCATGAATTAACCATTTCCTGCAGAATGTAGGAGTTCCCCAAGTGCATTAATTGCAGACGTTAGCTTTATTCCAAGTGGCAGCTTTTTGCTTCAGCTTGTATTTTGCCCTTTTCCAGTCTGTAATTTACAAGTGATTCAAAAGAGTGAAGGATGTATATGGGAAATTTTTAGACAATACAAAGTGTAAATAAAGAAAATAAGGTAAACAACATGGAAATGTGGGAGTCAAGGCTTGTGTTCCCTTTATATACTTGCACTATCTTATTTTTTTCTGGGGGGTGGCCCTAGGTTTTCCCAGTCTTCTAAGTATGTTGTTTAGGTTACCGGGAGTTCTAAGTAGCAAGCAGGGTCAGGGCTGAGATCCATCAGCAAGTAACACTGAGAACAGTTGTAAGGTTTTGATCCTTTTGACCTGTCAGGCCTGAGCTCTGAAGATTTTTTGACTGTTTCTATTGCTTAGCTGAAAATGTATAGTGGAGTCATTTATTCTTCCCTTGTTGCAGTGTGTGAGAAGTGGGTGTGAACGTATGTTTGTAAAGTGCACCACACTGAGAGCTGGTAAGTGTCACACAAGCTATTGTGACTCTTACTGCTGCTTATGGTGTCAAGCAGTGGCTTGCATTACTTTTTTTTTTTTTTAAATGAACCACTAATTTGTAGTGCAACTGCTTTATAATCAGCACAGTGTGATTTGTAATTTATGTAGGTAGGTCACTCTAGAAGTAATGCCTCCTGTGTATTTCCAGGGAAACAACACCAGACACAAAGAGCACAATAACACTATTTGACAAAGCAGATTCTCAGCTACAAAAAACTATTTTTCAACATAGTACCACCATTAGCTGTGTGTTTTTGTCAGCCACGAATCAAAGCCTGCCTGCCATGCTCGTTTTTAAATAAATAAAAAAAATAAAACCCCTGCAGCTCTGGAGGTGGCCCACTGTCACTATTGCCACTGCTGAAACACATCACCCACCACCTCACTGTGCTCACATCCGTTATTTGGTCTCCATAAATATTCAGCAAGGGTCAGTGAACGTCGGTGGATGCCATTTCTCTGCATGGAGGCGTTATTTCAGAGCAGACCCTTATGGGTTAAAACCACTGAATGTGATCTTAATATATCTTCGGTAGAAAAATGTGTCATTAACGTTCAGTTTTAAGGGAGTTGGGATATATTGATGGTATCTTGCCTCGAGTTTGATGCTTTCCCATAGGAAATTATTTTCCCACCTGCTTGAATTGGTATTAGATCTTAGAACTAAGAAGCATACTTTGCTAAAAACCTGCATTACTGAGCCTGAGGATAGATACAGCAGCTGATGTGTGATTCAGAAACTACTATAACCATAATGTATGTTTACTTTCCAGTATGAGGTTGCTGGTAAGTGTAGATCTGTTTTAGAAGTGAGACTTTGCACCCATGTCTGTCCTTATCGTGCAGTGGATTAGTCATACCAGGCACAGAGGTTGAAAATTCATGTGTCAGCACTTAAACATGAAGCAGAATGCAGCAAATAAGTGGAGTAGGGCAAGCGTAGTAACCGTTACTGCTGAAAATCAGAGATTTATTTGAATGTATGAGACATGAAAGCATTTTGTATCTTTAAAATATATTCCTGCATATTAGCACATGTTAAATTGACACTCTTTTCATGTGTCGAAGAAGTCACAGTAGAGTTGCACTTTTTAGTATTATTCAGGAAGGTAAAAGGTTGTACTAGCTTACCTGCAGCAAGGCAGATTTACTAAGGCATATAGCTAGTATAAATATATATAGGGAAAATGAATTAAAGTAGAGGTGGATAAGGGAGGTGAGGTGACGGGGGAGAAAAAAATAAAAGCTTTGAGAGAATTAAGGAGACTGGATTAAGTATGGAAAATGTGACAAAAAATGCACTCTTCCTTCATTCTCCTAACTTTTAAACTATTCGTTTTACATTATACTTGTCTATTGAGATCATAAAGGAAATAAATTCTCAAGTGAAAGCATATGAGTAGCTGGCAGGAGGAAGATACTTCCTTTGTGCCCCTGTTCCATTGACCAGGCTAATCTGTCGGACAGTGCGTCCATATAAAGCAATGCATCAGATCAAGTACTGAAAATTGGTAGGGGTGCAGCAAATTTAGTTGACGTATCAATGTTTTAGATGTCATATTGTGCCTATCATATTGATATTTGTAAGAATTTAATGCTAACTTTGGGGAACCTGAGTGTGGAGTAATGTTTTTGAAGCAGTGTTGAGACAATTTGCTGTTGGTTTTTCAGTAATTGAAATTTGCTGTTCAATTTGAAATTAGTTTCAGTTGTTTAAGCATTTTTCCCAGATCAGTGCTGGATGTTCTTTGTGCATGCAGAGCATCCACTGCTGTCTTGGACTTGCAGACAGCTTAGTACACTGCTGTCATATCTGATTCTGTTTGTTTGATTCTTTATTTTAACCCCAGCAATGCTTGAACGTGCATCACAGGTGCTTCTGTTGGTTATGGCACTATGTTGAATGTCCTCAAATAAATGAAAATTAACTGTTTCCCAACTTGCCACTGAGTAGCTTAGCAGCGTGCTGTACTGTCATTAGAACCAAAATGTGAACAGGTACATGGGCTCTTACATTCTGTGCTGAGCTTGCTGAACAAATCACATACTTAACCATGTGGGGAAGCCTCCAAGGAAAAGAGAAGCAGTCTAGAAAAAATAGAATTACCACTACTCTAGTAGAATACTGTAGTAGAGAGAGAGCTTAGATGAGAGCATCAGTATAAGGTAATTGAGAAGCAAGGAGTGTTTGCTGGTAAGCACTACCCAGACTCAGTCGAACTGAAGAGGTTTTCAGAAGAGCAAAGATAAGTGTTAAGATAACACTTCAAACTAAGAAGTGCCCTTATCCTGATGCAGTCCAGATACTTTTTTTTTTTTTTTTTTTTTTTAAGCATCACTTTTTACTTCAAGTCTTACTTTTTCATGAAAATGAGATCTCACAGGTCCTGGGGAAGCAGTATCACGTCTCTTGCAGCCTGGCTATGTTAACAGGCTGCACAAAGCCCTTCAATGTTAACAGCAAAAATAACAGGCCAGTTACATGAAGTGAAGTCCAGTTCACTTGAAATATATCTGTTATTTCATTCGATACATGTAATGCCAAGAGAAAAATGCCTGAGGGCACTATTCCATAGACCAGAAGATCTGTTACTGTCTTATGCAAAGCTGAACTTGAATACATCACAAGTCTTGTGCTATCCTCATTGACCAACTAACATGGCAAACTAGAGAATCTGTCATTTTCCCTAGTCACCACTTACCCAATTGATACTTCACTGAAGTAAGGTATAAATACTTAACTGTTCAACTTAAAGTATACACATAAAATCCCATTGATTGCACTTAACCTGGGTGAGTTTATTACTTATTTGTATTACAGCACTGACTGTATGTATCCAGGTGTGAGACTCAAGCCCATCTGTATGATGCTTTACACAAATAACTAGCCATACTAAAGTGATTACCTATGTTTACTTAGGTTGTAAGAGATACAAAAAGATGGAAACAGATGTAGCTTGTAGCGTTCCAGCTAAGATTGTCAATGCTTTCCATAACAGGACCTGTTTGGCTGGCTGACTTAGTTTAATCTGAATTATTCTATAAGAAGCTGCCTCAGGCTGTTTATTGTAGTGAGGCTGAGGGAAAGGAGTCACTTGGAAGCCATTTCTGAAAAACTTATAGTTAACAAGCATACTGTTCCACGTTCAGGAGTTTAGCAAGCAGCTACTATGACTGAGAGATTTAAAGAAAAAAGGAGTTAGACTGTACTAGAGAATTTTTCTTTATTGGTGGCTGCTAACAAAACATACTGTAGCTCAGTTTGTACTGAATAGTAGGGGGGTATGTAAATCACAAGTGCAGACCAGCTCTTTAGATGACGCAGGTAGGTGATGTGGTTGGACCTTCACAGCGCAGACAGGCAGAGGGAGATCATAACAGCTGCATGGGCAGCCAGAATTGTGGTGTCTCTAATTAGTGCTTGACTTGCAACTTGAGTGTTGCTTTAATGCAAAGGAAGAGTGCTTGTTTGCATCTTTAAAAGCTGTGAAAACAGACTGCAGGAGCACCACAATCTTCCCCATGGATCATGAGAGGACTGGGACCTTTAAATAGTAGAGGCCGGCATCATAAATCTAAAGTTGGTAAATATTCATTTACAGAATTATTCTACTTTATAAGGAGACCTGACACTGTGACTTTCAAGTTTCTTGTTTGTTTTAATTTTGAATAGATTAATAGGTGAGGATTAGTTAAATGTGAAGACCTAAGTAAGAGAAAAGCATGTTGTTAATCTTTATTTTATTAATACCAGATTTAAGCTAAAGCTGTGCAAGTGCAGTGTTTCACAAACCAAGCCAAAGCACTGAGGAGAGGAAGAATGAGAAAACAGATGAGGAATAGCAGAGATTTTTTTTTTAAACATCTGGTACTTTCTGTGGTACGTTTTAATAGTGAGTGTGTAGTAAGAGTCTTAAAGTGTTTTGAACCGGAGTGAATTAACAGCAGAGGAAATTAAAAGTTCTACTTACATGAAAACTGTGTGCAGCCTCATCAAAGACCGCAGCGTGAAAGAAGGAAATTGCACAGCAAACTTGAAAGTAAAATGTATTAAATCTCAAACATTAGTTATTAGAAGCTTCTGCAGAATAAATATGAAATGGCAGATAAGACACCCCTAGATAACTCACAGTTAATGATTTGTAAGTTACTAGTGCAATGCCTGTGTTTTCTAATAACGAAGGATTTCAGCAGCTTGGTCCACCATCTTAGTTTTAATTCAAAGAAAATTAATTAAAATTGAAAAAAAAGACCATAGGATAGGAGATAAATACAATCTTCAGGAGACCAACTGATGTCATTTTTTGTAGAGAACCTATTCCTTCAATTGTTAAAGATATCAACAACAACAATGAAACATTATTACAGTGGGTGTAATTTACCCCCTTCTACAAAAAGTTTGAAAGATAAGTTATCGGGCCTGTGAGGGACAGTCAGCCATAGCTAAAAGGATTGTCTTGTTGGAAATGACAGAATAATTAACCATTAGGAAATAGTCCAGCAACCACTTGTTTTCAGTTCATTAGCAGTTCATGGTGTAGAAGCTGAAATAGCAGCCAGTGATTAACAGACTTTTTTGGAGAAGAAAAAACAAGTAAAGGAGCTCGAGTATGTAATTTGTTTGATTGAAAACTGACTTGCAGTCTATTTAATTCTATTCTATTTAATTAATCCAGTCCAACAAGATGGAGATCTGAACACTCTAATATTCTCAAACAAAAAACTTAATTCTTTGCACGGATCAGAGCTGTTCAGTATATCCAATTATCTCATTATTCAGTTATAGCGTTGCAGAGCAAAAATCATTCGGTCTGATGCAGGAGAAGGCTCATGTTGTCTGGTCTTAATTTTGACATAAGTTGTGTCTGTAGTGGTCATAGCTGTAATAATATGCTAAACTCAATGAGGAAATAAATTGACTTGATATCTTCATGTGGAATATGCTTATTGGTACTGAACAGTAGTGTCCAAGTTTGTCTGTTGTAGACTTCAAATCGAGCTGTAAGAAAGCTTAATGGCAAAGTGCATTTTTAATTGACTCAAGACATGCCAGCAGAAATAAATCGCCTTTGAAATAAAAATAGCCCTAGCTGCAAACCTGCCTATATTACCACTCCCGGAAGTGATTCATGTGAATTAGGACGTGTGTGGGAGTCACTATGCTTTGGTGAGGCTTTGCATGTTAAGGCGCATTTGCAGAGCTGCTGCAAAGTAGCTCAGGACAGGACGGTTAGTCTGAAGTACCAAGCGTGATGTCTGTGCCTTGTTTACCTATAACTTAATAGAACAGATAACTTTTTGGGGTGTTTTGATGTTTTTTGATGTTAGTTGTTTCTTTGTTTGCTTTTCGTATTTTTTCTTTACTCCACACACTGCATCTTGCATTTAATTCACAGATTGTCCTAGGACTCCTGATACTCCAAATAGCGATCCTCGTTTTCCTACCAACAACAGATTGATGGCCTTAAAGAAGCAATTGGATATAGAACTGAAGGTGAAACAGGGAGCAGAAAATATGATACAGATGTACTCAAATGGTTCTTCAAAGGTAAGGCTTTGGAATGCTTAAAGAACATGAAAGTAATTGTGGAAATTCATGTTGCTGTAGTATGAAAGCACAATGTGTAAGCGGCGTGCAATTTTGGTGTTTGGGGGCTGATTTGTTGTTGTCATTAAGTAGCAATATAGAATCTGCTACAAACTGCTGTGCTGTTTTCCTTGTGGTTTCATACCCGCTCAGGATGCTTGCTAGACCCGGCTGTTTCATCAGTTTGTCCACATGCAATTCAACCTCCATAACAAATCGGGTTTACTAAATTTAGTAAGTCTGGTAATCTTTGATCGTGTGTGATCTACCAAGCAGCGAAGCTTGGTATGGCATCAAGTGGTGGCTGATGCTTTTTTCTAGCACCACTGAAAAACAGATGTCTATTAAATTAAAGATGTGCTGACAATTATACTGAAGGTGATACTGCCAGATACATTTCTGAAATGTTCATCTAATTTTAACTGCCAGTAAAAAAGACTTGTACCAAAAAATTTGTTTCAGTAAGAGACACAAAACATTCAGATAGCATTGTTATAATCAACATTAGTACACAGATACATGAAGTACTTCCTCTTTTTCCCTCTCCCTCATGTTTGTTTATTGATTTATTTAACAGAAGTGTGGTATTCTAGAGGTAGTTACCTGATAATCTCAAAACTGAAACTAACAGTTCTCCGAGGGGTAGGGAAGGGGCTTGCTAACTCCTAGATGAGTTTGACTTATTACTGACATAGGTATAGCAAATATTATGTAGTAGCTTGGCTGGTTGTTTCTCTGTTAAGATGATAAACACAACTGAAATAAGTTCTTATCTGGCTGGCCCAACACATACATGAGTCAGTGAATGTATTTGAAAGAAATCTTCAGTCTGAAGAGTAGAATTCTGTAAATTGCATTGCTGCCAGTTAGAATTTGTACAAACAAAAAAGTACTGGTGAGGAACTTTATATTTCTGAATGAATTTCTTCCAGGGACCAGTGGAGAGGCAGATTACTTTTGTACCTGCCTACTCTATGACTTGTTTGTACCTCTTGCTAAAACCACAGAGTGCTGCTCACTTTCTGAACAGTCATTTTAGACTAGATGCCCCATTCGGTCCTAGCAGCAAATTCAGTCCTTAGCTGAAAGTGACCTGTCACCTACTAGCCTGGGGCAGGTGGAAGAGGTGTCTGCAGTGTGCCTTATGACTAAAGGCCGGGGAATGCTGTCCTTGCACCACAGCCCCCAGCTCCTGGAAGCCCTGGAGTCTACATCCTCTGCGGCCATTTACTTAATATCAAGCTCACTCAAAAGTAATCATCAGCTGATCTAAATGGATCAAAAGATGTACATCATTTATATCCATAATAAACCCTTGGTAGTAATCTTATAACAGCCTGAAAAGAACTTAACTAAACACTCAGACTATAATAATGTCAGACATTGCTAGCAAGCTTTGATCAGACTAGGAAGAAGGAGTAAATTCTGGCTTGCTTTATGATTGAAACATGTAATTAAAATTGTTGATTGAATCTTGTACTTTCAATTGGTAAAAGTTTAAAGGAGCTTACCAGTTTGGGCGTATGGGGAGAACAAGCTGGAAGCACAAGAACATTGCCAGCTGCTCCAACAAGCTGGATGGAAAGGATGTGTGTTCGTTCTCATGTCATAGCACTACACGTGCACCTAATTTGGCAGGGTTTATACTGTAGGATTAAGTATGACAGTTAGGTTGTAAAAAGCTGAACTTAAGTTTGTGGATGAGGTGGCCAAAAAGGGCAGAAAATTCTCAGTTTTAATCCAACATGTAATTGAGCACATTAAAAAGGAGCCTCTTTAAAATACACTGAATTATTTTGTGGACGTTACTCATGCATACTATGATGGAATTTCAAATTTGCTGTATTATTTTCAAACTTAACTTTAATGGAGGGAGTTTCTTAAAGATTAAAAAAAAACAAAACTAATAATAATAGGTGTTATCTCAGGTGAAGGTTTTCCATTTGAACTTAGTCTGCTTTCTTCAGTAACGTCCAGCTCAACTTATTCCAGTGTGTTTCTGAGGTGTTGATCATCTTTCCATGGACTTGCAGGATCTCTGAGATCCCATGACAGCTTTTGCAGATCAGTTTAACAGGCACTGTCTGTTTCTGTGCACACAAGGGATACTTGAAATAATTTTTGTTCAGATCTCAACACTAATGGAGCTGCTAAGTACAACACATCCATTCTGATTTCGAGGATGGGATGTTCTTTCTCTTGAAAACAGAGTAATCTAGAATCCCTAGCTAGTTCTGTAGTCTAAATTACTTCAGTTTTACACAATGTTGCTCCTGAGCAAGTGCATCCATTGGGCTGACAGGATGTGGGATACTGGCAGGTAAGGTAAGATGAAAGATAAGATAAAAACAGACAAAAATGCTTCCAGAGTGTGAGTGCATCAGAATGATGCATGGATGAAGCTTAATACAGGATTCTGAACTCGTATGTAATCAGTTAGATCCTATACTTTGCTGTAGGGAGTAGTTATTTCAGAAGGTGATATTTGTATTTGAGAAGGCACTCATTTAAGAAAATTTAGTGTACTAATTAAATAGTTGGATAGTCAATGTGGAATCTGCAGCATAAGGACGTTATAAGCATAAGGCTTATGATACTGCTAGTCTTCATATTAGAAACACTGATTCATACTACAAATTAAAATAAGAGTATGTACCCAGCAGAACATGAAATAGTGTAAAAATACCAGCGTGAGTAATCTATTAGGTACAAGGTCACAGTGGAGATCTGTGAATGCATTTTTTCTTCTCAGCGTACTGATTTTTCTAACATTCGCATTATAGTACTCACATGTACCATAGTTGCCAGTACTTCTAGCCCTGGGAATCAGTACTACGCAGTAATTGTCTTGATGGGGATAAGGGGAGAAATCAAATTTCTCCTAAGTCTTAAATAGTTGGTAAGTTCATTAGAAAATTAAAAATATATATATAAACCACATTCACGTTGAAATACCTTCATAATGAGGTTATGGAGTGGCTGCAAAATGAGTTAACTAGAGCGGCCTTTGGGCTATAGCAAGTGCAGTATTCATCTATTCTGATTACTGTTTGTTAACCTGGCACTGCACAGGCAAGATAAATTGACTGCCTTGCTTTTTCCCACGCTCCTTTTCTGTTTTAATCTAAGTCAGATCATCTTTAAGTAATCTTGTAATTCCACATCCAACAATCATTTGATAATCCATCAATAAATCAAATCTCTGATAGTTCTGGAGCCAAAAATAAAAAGGTATACCTGAGAAACACAGGAGGATAGCTATCCACGCTCCTGAGAGAGAATCGGTATTATCAATTAATCTGATAGTTCAACTTCAGAAATGTTCTCCTTTAAGCTGCTTTTCTTGTCATGACTTGTAAAAAAAGAATTGGGTAGCTCCATTTATTTAGGAAAAAAAAAGTTGTGCCTGAGTTGCTGATGAAATAGCCAGTGAAGAAATCTGATATTGTGTTTATTAATAGAAAAAACTTGTCACTCTCCATAGGATGGAGGTATTTTGCACTTAGTATCTTGTTCTTGCTTTATTATCAGCTTACAAAATATTCATCTACATGTTTGATGTTTCTAGATCATGCCTCCTTTATTCAGCTTTAAACAGAGTTTCCATGGGAGTGCTTTGTAGTCTATAAATCATTGTGAATACCCATTGGTCCTAACCTAATTTCCTCTAGTATCTTAATATGGTTAGCTTAATTGGTCTGCTATACCTAATGAGCTACGTAGTTCTTGTTCCTGAGCAAATGGTTTTCAGAGCTTTCATTGTATTTTGTACTGTGAAGAGTTTACAGTGTTAACTTTTTTGTTTTAATAGGATCGAAAACTTCTTGCCACAGCTCAACAGATGCTCCAAGACAGCAAGACAAAAATAGAAGTTATAAGGATGCAGATTCTTCAGGCAGTTCAGACCAATGAATTGGCTTTTGATAATGGTGATGGACTACATAAGAAACATTAATCTTATTAATGTCAGAATACCACATAGATATGTACCCATATGCACACACAGCTATTTCTAAATTGCTACATTTCTAAAACAAAGGTTAGACAAACTTGCATGAACTGAAAATAGAGACCAGGCATAGCATTTCATGTGTTAGGATACCAAATACATCAGACTTGAAGTAAAGTACCTTGAAGCTTATCAAAGAGAAATACAGGCTCTCTTCATCAACTAGTTAATTCCTTATGAAGTCTACTCTTGCTTTGTAAACTTCATTCTCTGTGTGTTTTCTTTGTTTTGACAATAACTAGTACTTGTCTTTAAAGTATATAATTTTCACTATTCAAAAAAAAAAAAAAAAATCTGACATAGGTATAAAATCTGTTTGTCATCCTTGAACAGATTGCCCTAATTATTACTAGTGAGAACAAAGACGTAGGGAAACTTTCATTATCTTTATATTACCCTTTAGGCTTGACTGGGAAACAGTCCAAAAATCAGTATTTTTAAAAGAGATCCAATTTGAAATACACAGACACACCACATTCAGAAGTAGTTTTAAAATTGCACAACCGCTGAACTTTTAACAGCATGGCTGTACTAAAAGCTGTGGGCATACTGGTACATCTCTTAAGTTTTAAACTTCATTTGTATGCATCTACAGAGTACTGAAGTTGTGAGATCATGCTCCTAATCAGGGCCTCGATACACTCTCAGTACTGTTTGGTTTGGTTTGTTTAGCTGGTTTGTTTTTACAGTTATGACACTTCTGGCTTTCAGCACTCCACCTTAGCACATGGATTGTGCATGTTATTTGTTCCACAGAAATACATTTTTTTGTATTTTTTGTATAGTCTGCTTTCTAGCCTAGTCTTACAAGACAGCGTGAGCAGGATAAAAAGCATGAAAGCACACACAGTTTTATCTGTAAAGGTATTAAAGCTAGAAAGGGCTTTCAGAGGCCTGTTTATATTCATACTACTCCTGAGCTGAAATCAGTAAGGAATATATATCCAAGAAACGTTTTCTATCTCTTTAGGAAATCTTAACTTTCTAAGAGGTGGATTTGAAACACTGTTAACCCAGACTGTTTGGGGAAGGCATTATATGAGACCTCTTACATTCCCCATGCTTGCTCAACCAGATAACCTGGGATTTAGTAAGAAGCAGAGAATTCTCAGAAACTGATCAGGGATATATGTAGCTACAGAGTAATGAGGAATATAAACCTTCAGAACATGATTCAGAAATGTGCAAGTTTCAGAACTTCCTTCTGCCAGCTGAATGATGTTTGGGAGATTTGGCTTTCTACAAAGGTCACTTATCCCACAGCTTCCCTAATGACTTTTTATTTCTTGCATCTTCAGCAACTACAGCCCCACAAGTAGTAGTGCCTGTTCACTGCAGGCTGTGATTACTACTTGCATTCTTCAAAAGAGAATGAAAATAGTTCTGAACTAAAATTACTCTGATAATTCTACCAAAGCTGAATTTTTTTCTCCCCCCTGTGTGTGTTGGGGAGGGTTTAATATATAAAGAAATTAAGCAAGGACAATGGTTTTCAGTGACACTTGTTTATGTTTCTTTGCAGCAAAACCTGTGATAAGCCCTCTTGAACTCCGAATGGAAGAACTACGGCATCATTTTAGGATAGAATATGCTGTAGCAGAAGGTGCAAAGAATGTGATGAAATTACTTGGATCTGGGAAGGTTACCGACAGAAAGGCACTTTCAGAAGTAATTCATCATTACAATTTCTGAAACTTTAATGTTCTATCAAGGAAAAAAAATATATTGACTATTGTATTTTTTTTTGTATTTTAAAAAGGCACAGGCAAGATTTAATGAGTCAAGCCAGAAGTTGGACCTGTTAAAGTATTCACTGGAACAGAGATTGAATGAACTTCCTAAAAACCATCCCAAAAGTGGTATTATTATAGAGGAGCTTTCACTGGTTTCTTCGCCCACATTAAGTCCTCGTCAAAGTGTAATATCTACTCAGAACCAATACAGTACACTGTCCAAACCAGCAGCTTTAACAGGTATGCTTTATGGAGGTTTTTTATTTTCATATAAAACTAGTCTTTAGTGCTAACTTTGTTGCCTTTCTGGAAATATTTCATTGTTGGTTGTTTGGTCTGGTCTGCTTTATTTATACAAAGGCATTTAAAGTGAATCATGCAATGTCTATGATTTATGTGTTCACCATTTTAAATCCTGCTGGGAAAAAAAGAGAAGTTCTGGCGTGAAGTTAGGTCACTAGGGAACAATGCTGTGAGCAGTAGCTGCTTTTCATCTTCAGATTATTAAGCAGTTTTAAAGGGCAAGTGTTGCTATCCCTATTTTACAGATGGGGCAGCTGAGGTGCAGAAGGGTTCAGTGACCTCCTCTGGTCATATAACAAGTGTGGCAGAGCTGGAAACAGGCACCCAGATGTCCTTCCAATCCCTGTTTTGCTCAGTGGTCTACAATGGCTTCCTAGGAAGTGAGATTTAAGTTACTAGAAACTTATTTATTTCTAAAGCAAAAACAAAAATGCAGAGCTATCAAAGCCCCTATTAATGGACAGACTCAACCTACAGTGAGGGAGCGTGCTTATAAGCTTCATACAATTTCTCATAGTTGGGTTCACCTGAAACTGTTGTCCTTCATAGAAGTAAACTTCAAACAGATGAGCCATACTTTGACAAAACTTTTTAATATTTTCCCTCCTGATGTTCTTAAAGTAAATACTTTTGACCACTTGAAGATGTGTTGCTTTACTAAACATACTTATTAAGTGGCCACATGCAAATTGCTATTACAGAGTTTGGTTTGGTTTGTTTCCTAAACAGTTCTATATGCAACTATTAAACCAAGGATCAACAGAGGAAAAATTTTTACTATCTCTAATTTAAAGTCACTCTCTGCAAAAATGCATGTAACTGATGCCACAATTGAGTTTTAAAGTAGGGTTCTATTTTTAAAAGAAAAAGAGGAACTCTTCCTCCAAGCTGCAACAGTAACAGACAAGACTGCTTGTCCTACTGTGTCCTACCAAAAGTAGCCAAGGGTAAAAAGCATCAGAACCTCAGACAAGAGCGCTTGTGAAGATACTGACTGGAGAGACTGTTTCTGACAAAAAAAAGTTGCCCCTCAAATGATGTGTGACCAGGGGCACAGTGTACCTGTACAGTGAATTATCAAAACAGAGCTACGTGCTTGTAAAGCTCTTAATAATTTGTCCCTCTCATATTAACTACACAGAGCCTTTCTATTGAACTGCATTTAGCAGTGTCTTTGTATTTTGCCTCTAGCAATTTCTGAAATATAGATGAATGCTGCTGTTTTAAGTGCTCCAATGGGACTTTCTGATACATATCTCATATTCTACAAGAGTATGGCCTTTCTGCATATTAATTTACTGGGATTTTTTTCTAAACAGTTTGGGAAGGAAGTATTGTCTTATCTTTTAAACTGTTTGGGGAGCCAGCAGTATCTTTGCTATGTCTTCCGTTACGCTGTTCTCAGAAACAATATTTAGCTGTCATTTATTATTGTTAGTTCCTTACAAGATGGAATTGGATCTCAGATTGGTCTGTCAGTGTCTGTTCTGTGGGCTAATGTTGCCAGGCCATTTGTAGGTTCGGTCTGATTCAGCTTTCTGTTACGAGAGTATATTTAAGTTTTGCAGCTACGTACATAGGAGCTGCTCTACCCCAGGAGCTGTGTTTCTAGGTGGCTACATGGTTGTGAACTAATTTCACCACTGTTAGTAGTTGATTTCATCACTGTTGTTGTGTCATAGCTGTACAGATGCTATCTTTACAGGATACAGCAAGCCATCCGTTACATTCAGATGCTGCTGTGCTGCTGGAGGAAGCTCTTTCAAATTAAAACCACAGCCTCTTCCTCGGTTGAAAATGTCGGAGAGTAGCTTCTCGGCTGCCTCAGCTTTAATAAATCCCAACTGAGTAAAGTTCTAACAATTCAGTGATTGTAAATTATACACTAACTCAGACTGGACTTGAGCATCCAGCAGGCAAATTTGACTTCTTGGTTTATTTTAAACATGAAGCCTCAATAGTCAGTGCGTTCATTTTCATCATCCAAGCACTCTATCCAGGATTACGTGGTTATTATCCAGTATTCCTTGGTTATGTGAAACTATCTGTTTTTCCACAGCTGCCCCACGAGCAGTGTTCAATTGGTCACCTTAGAAAACGGCTCTTCTTACAGCTAGGACTCAAATTGGTCAGATTCTTAACAGAAGAAAAGTTTTTCTGAATCTAAATTATAGAACAGAAACTGGTTTTGGGCATTGTGGTGAACCGTTGCTTCCTTCTAGAAGGCCGACTCCCACATGTTTCACTTTTTTTAATGCTTATTTTCAGGTTTGTCTGTCTTAAGTCTATCTCTTGTTTTTACCTGATTCCTATTATATCCAGCACAGTTTAGAATATGAGCTGTTGCCATAAAATCGATCATTGCCAAGTGAATGACTACAACTGAGCACAGAAATTTTTGACCAGTAGTTGTTTGTCTTGTTCTAGGTACCCTGGAAGTTAGGCTAATGGGCTGCCAAGACATCTTAGAAAATGTCCCCGGTCGATCAAAAGCCACATCAGTGACTCTACCTGGTTGGAGTCCAAATGAAGTCAGAACAACTTTCATGGGCAGAACCACTAAAGCTAAAGCTGGGATTAGTAAAAACCTTCTGAAAACGGATGACTTGTCCAGTTCAGTATACTTCCTGTTTTTATGCTTATCTTTTATTTACATTTTAATATGCATGCTGCGTTTTGCAATTAGAAATACTAAATTTACTTTGAAGCTGTAACATCAGCTGTTCCTTCAGCTGTCAAGTTGCTATGGATTTAAAAAATGAAAATAAAAAAGCCTGCATTATTATGACCATAAGAACCAATTAAATATGAGAGCTCTTTTTAAGGGAAACTTACTGAAGACCTCTTTGTTTGTGGAAAATCCTCTTATAGTTCTAAGCTGAGTTTGTGTACTTTACTTACAGATGAAGTCTGTGCTGTACTGAAGCTGGATAACACTGTGGTTGGTCAGACAAGCTGGAAACCTATTTCCAATCAGTCATGGGATCAGAAATTTACACTGGAACTAGACAGGGTAAAGATGCAGTCTTGCCTCACTGACATATAGAGTTAATTATGTAGATTAAAGTCATGTTGCTTTATATATATATATATATGTAGATATATATTTACTGTTGTGGTTATGTTCAAACTGTACATGCACAAGTATTCTTGTCCTTAATGTGGATTAAAAGCTAATTTGTTGGGTTGTCATTCTACAACTTTTCTGTTCTCGCTTCAAAAGAAATGTAATGTTTTTTTTCCAAGGTCTAACAATTAATATCTTTTTAACCTGTAACAAAGGTGCTTAAATCAATGTTTCATTTATAAGAAAACTATCAAATACAGTTCATATATTTTGGCAATCTTATACAATTTTTTCAGTGCTTATCCATAATTATTGCGTGTTCTCAGGTGAAGCAGATCAGTTCTTATTTTTCAGGAACAATAAATTCACTAACAATTTTTTCCCAGGAACTTAAGTGTTATTTTGATGAACTTCAGTATTTGGAATGACACTCAATAACTTTTTTTCCATGCTCCTTTTGAAGAGAATTTCTGACATGTAGGTTAAATCAGGCGTTTATGTAGAGGTACCTAATACTCATACTATTTTAAGTGTTCAAGGATATATTTTTTCCATCAGTGTAAAGTAGGCTGATAATTAAGCTTTGTTTTAGAAACCTAAATGGCATCTCAAGCATATTCATTTTTTCCCTAATTATGTATAAAAACAGGAGAAAAAACACCCCTACATTCCTCATTTTACTGACCAGTATTTCACTCTCACCACCCCACCTGTCTAAGCCAAACCAAATTCCTTCCGTGGTGACAGGAAGCAGACTTAGACCAGACTAGAGAAATCCAGGTTCCTAGCAGCACTGCAGAACAAAGCTAGCAGTTGTGGAGTCTGTAACATTTTGTGTATTATTTTCAGGTGTCTTTTTAGTGGCTTTTTGTTGCCAGAAAAGGATCTTGTTTCTGCTGGGTGTGGCCACCTATCCCCCTGTATTTGAGACCCACGTTCTCAACCCTATAATGTTTTTCTGTTGCTTCCTCTTAACTTGAAAACCCACACCTATCGGATAAAGAGGGCAAGCTGATGCATCATGATGGAATTAAGTTATGCTATCTGAAAATAGTACCTCATAATGCTGATGCTGTATGGTGTGCTGCAGGATTGATCATGGTTTGCAGCAAGTTTTGCGTGGAGTTTATAAGACACCCTAATAATGTATAATCCCCCAGGCACAATAGAGGCAGTTCCATTCATAACCATGTTACAAAAACTGCTTGTATTTCTAGCAATGGTTTATAAAGTCTCGAGGTACACATCGTGAGGTGTGCCTGGACACAAAAGTGTTACTGTCCAGCCATGAAATGCAATTGATGCTTGTAGGCAGTACAGAAAACTAGCAAAGTTCAGCTTTCTAAGAACAGTTAAAAATTTGTTTCCAGAGCTTAAGCTATGATGTATTGAGCTAGCACTTTTGTTAGACTGCAATCTGGTGAAATTGTTTGGAATTTTACACTCTTTATTTGGATGCTGGAGATCACATCTGAAGTGACACAAAATGATGCATGCTTATCCTAGTGAGAGGTGCTCACTGTTGCTGGACAGCCATAAAAGCTCTGCATGTTGATCATGAAGCACTATGTCTTATGGTTGTGGAGAGGTAACTCGTGTGGAACAATTAATACCAAGTAACTTCCTGTGTGTTTGCTGTCATAGTCACGTGAGTTGGAAATCTCAGTTTATTGGCGCGACTGGAGATCCCTGTGTGCCGTGAAGTTTCTGAGGCTGGAAGATTTCCTGGACAACCAGCGGCATGGCATGTGTCTCTATCTTGAACCCCAGGGCACTCTGTTTGCAGAGGTAAGAGCTATTCCTTCAAATGCTTGGGCATACTTGCAATTGTTATCTTGCAGAGTAGCTTAGCAGTTTTTTTCCTTAAACCTTTAAGAATACATTTTGTTCTGAAATTTGAATTGTAACATACGTTACTTGAACTGCAGGTCACGTTTTTTAATCCGGTTATTGAGAGAAGACCAAAACTTCAGAGACAGAAGAAAATTTTTTCAAAACAGCAAGGTAATTGTAATTGTTTAGTACACATATACAAGGCTTTAAAATTATATATATTGGTGATATTTTCATACTGAGATTTAATGTTTGTGAATAAAGCTGTTGATAATGAAGGCACTGCACTAGGAAAATATTTGTTCTGGAATAACTTACTATGCATGATCACTTAATAGTGAGCAGTTTGTAACGAGTACTTCAAATTGAGTTTGTTTTTCATAAAGATTATTTTTAAAAAGTCACAGATAGCATATGCTAATAAGGAAATCACTTGCACTTTCTTTTTTCACAATATCCTCAGGCAAAACGTTTCTCAGAGCTCCTCAAATGAATATCAATATAGCCACTTGGGGAAGGCTGGTGAGAAGAGCTATTCCTACAGTAAACCACTCTGGCACCTTCAGCCCTCAAGCAGCAGTACCTGCTACAGTGCCAGTGGTTGATGCACGCGTTCCTGAACTGCCGCTGCCAGCCAGGTAGGCAGTGCCTGCAGTCTGTTAGTACCCTTAAGGGAGAGTAAAGTAGTGAAACGTTTATGCAAGAAGGTAGGTACAATGAGTTTTCTACAACACTTATGACCCTTCAGCATTCTACTCTGGAAACCTGTTTTATAGACAGGTGGTGCGTAACATCCAGTTTTAAGTTGGTTTTTGTTAAACCTGATTGAGGTACAGGGCGGGTTTTCGGAAGGTTCCAGTCTCTCGGGAGCCGAGCGAGAGCGGCTAGTCCCGACAGATCCCGACAGACCCCGGCAGCGCTCTCGCGAGAGGCTGACGTGGCGTAGGCGTTGCCAGGGCAACGGCGGGTGATTTAAAACGGTCAGAACCCGTAAGTAACACTCAGTCCTCCGATCAACTGCTTTGAAATCGGCACAGCCGGAGCTGCAGTGGCTGACTGAGGTACAGGGCGGGTTTTCCGGAGGTTCCAGTCTCTCGGGAGCCGAGTGAGAGCGGCCAGACCCCTAGGCTGTTAGAGGTTAACGAGAGGTTAACGAGGCGTAGGCATTGCCGGGGTTTCAGCGCCCTCGCCCACACCCCTCAGCTGAATAGGATTTGCAGGCAGAAAGTTAGAAATGCTAAAGCCCAGCTTGAACTTAGACTGGCTACTGCTGTAAAGGAGAACAGGAAACCCTTTTATAAATATATTAACAGCAAGAGAAAATCTAAGGAAAATTTCTCTCCTTTACTCGACGAGGCAGGGAATGTAATCACAGATGATAAGGAAAAGGCTGAGGTTCTCAATGCCTTCTTCACATCTGTCTTTAATAGACAGAGCAGTTGTCCACAGGGTACTTGCCCTGACCTGGAAGTCCGGGACGGGGCGCATAATGCACCCCCTGTGATCCAAGCAGAGATGGTCAGAGATCTACTCCTCCATCTGAACTGCCACAAGTCCATGGGGCCAGATGGGATCCACCCAAGGGTGCTGAGGGAGCTGGCAGAGGTGACTGTCAAGCCACTTTCTGCCATCTATCAGCATTCCTGGTTATCTGGAGAGGTCCCACAAGATTGGAGGCTTGCCGATGTGACTCCCATCTACAAGAAAGGCCGTAAGGAAGACCCGGGGAACTACAGGCCTGTCAGCCTGACCTCGGTATCAGGGAAAGTTATGGAGCAGATGATCTTGAGGGAAATCACACGACACGTGCATGGCAACAAGGGGATCAGACCCAGCCAGCACGGGTTCACCAAGGGCAGGTCCTGCTTGTCCAACCTCATCTCCTTCTATGACTGGGTGACCAGACAGGTAGATGAGGGAAAGGCTGTTGATGTAGTCTACCTGGACTTCAGCAAGGCCTTCGACACGGTCTCCCGCAGTATTCTCCTGAGGAAACTGGCAGCCCGTGGTGTGGACAGGTTCACTCTTCTCTGGGTGGAGAACTGGCTGGAGGGCCGTGCCCAGAGGGTAGTAGTTAATGGAGTTAAGTCCAGCTGGCGTCCTGTTACAAGTGGTGTCCCCCAAGGGCCAGTTTTGGGGCCCATCTTGTTTAATATCTTTATTGATGACCTAGATGAGGGAATTGAGTGTACCCTCAGTAAGTTTGCAGATGACACCAAGTTGGGAGGATGTGTCAAACTGCCTGAGGGTAGGGAGGCCCTTCAGAGGGATTTGGATAGGCTGAACAGCTGGGCTGAGCTCAATGGGATGAGGTTCAATAAGACCAAGTGCCAGGTCCTGCACTTTGGCCACAATAACCCCATGCAATGCTATAGGCTTGGGGCAGAATGGCTTGAAGAATGTAGAGAGGAAAAGGACCTGGGGGTGTTGGTTGATGCTCGGCTCAACGTGAGCCGGCAGTGTGCCCAGGTGGCCAAGAAGGCCAACAGCATCCTGGCCTGTATTAGAAATAGTGTAGCCAGCAGGAGCAGGGAGGTGATCATCCCCCTGTACTCAGCTCTGGTGCAGCCGCACCTCGAGTACTGTGTTCAGTTTTGGGCCCCTCACTACAAGAAGGACATTGAGGCCCTGGAGCGTGTTCAGAGAAGGGCAACAAAACTGGTGAGGGGTCTGGAGCACAAGTCTTATGAGGAGCGGCCGAGGGAGCTGGGATTGTTTAGTCTGGAGAAGAGGAGGCTCAGAGGAGACCTTATTGCACTCTACCACTTCCTGAAGGGGGGTTGTGGTGAGGAGGGGGTGGGCCTCTTCTCCCTGATAAATAATGACAGGACGAGAGGGAATGGCCACAAGTTGCGCCGGGGAAGATTTAGATTAGACCTGAGGAAACATTTTTTCTCTGAAAGAGTGGTCAGGCACTGGAATGGCCTGCCTAGGGAGGTGGTTGAGGCACCATCCCTAGTGCTGTTCAAGAAGCGTTTAGATGAGGTGCTAAGGGATTTGATTTAGTAGTTGGGTAGGGATAGTGATAGGAGGATGGTTGGACTAGATGTAGGTCCTTTCCAACCTTATGAACCTATGAACCTTTCAGTGTACACTGAGATACACAATCTCTTGTTTTCTTGCCAGTGACTCTCCTGTAGCCAAATTGGACTTTGAACTAGAGCCTGAGCCTCCACCTGCTCCACCTCGTGCATCTTCCCTTGGGGAAATATATGAACCTTCCTCTGAGATGAAGGCTCCTGATATTCCTGCTCAGGCAAGTGAAGTTAAGAATTTTGGGCTGTATGGTTTTAACAGAGTTGTTATGATGATATCTTTATGATGGGCTTCTTCCTTTACATTTAAGTGTTATGCTCCCATAGCTTACACATATGAACTGTCTAAACAGAAGGCTGTGATTCTTCATGGTGGCAAACTGTTTCTGTGATTTTTTTCATGTGAGGAAAAAAATGCCTAAAAATCATGGCAGTATTCAAGAAAATGCAGGGTTGTTTTTTTGTTTCAAGAAAGAGCAGAATAATGGGAGGAGTCGATTTCATCATTCTGTTAAAGGCTTGCTTATATGTATTATCTAAAGGTATCATGTTTTAGCTTAGATAATTCTTGTGTTAAGAATTCCATAATGCTTAAGGTAAAAATTTCTGCATCTCTTTGCCTTAGCAATCTGTTTGAAATTTTCAAATGCTGTTTTTTTTCACAGGATGATGTATCAACTTTTGATTTTGAGAATGGTAGAAATAGTATTGTTCCAAAACTCCAGCCTGGAATAATCTGTGAGTCTGATGTTCCACATTCAGATGTAAAATATACCAACATCCGAGAACCTGAAGATAGAAGGTAAAAATGCTATGGTTTTGGTGCTGAATACCAGTATCCTTTAACAAAGTCAGCTAACTGTTTGTTTGTTCACATAGAACACAACAAAGATTTCAGTTCAGTCTGAAGGACTTCAGATGTTGTGCAGTACTTGGCAGGGGACATTTTGGAAAGGTAAATGTGAAAAGGCTGTATGAGATGTCAAGTCTATATGAAAAACATATTGAAGTCTTAAGTCATTTTTATCCTCTGTTTCAGGTGCTGCTGGCTGAGTACAAAAACACAAACGAGATGTTTGCTATTAAAGCCTTAAAGAAAGGAGATATCGTCGCTCGTGATGAAGTAGACAGGTCAGTTTGCGAATATCATGCATGGATTCTCTAAATCAGTTCTGGATTTTTTTTCTGCACACAACAGAACTGTAAGCTCTACCAAACAGTAATTGCTTTCAGTAAAAGAGCAAAACAAATCTCCCTGTTCAGTTGGTTGTTATATACCTGTAGCCTTTCTTCTGGGGCAAGGAAGAAGTAGGACAGACCAAGAACACAGTTTATTTTAGTGCTTCTCTTACCATGCCTGTATTACAGCTCTAGCTTTAAAGCCAATCCTGTTTTTACTCAAGATTCTCTTGTAATCATCACTTCTAATTACTTGTTTTATAGAATTTCATCACATTCCAAGAAGACAGTGACTATGCTTTCTTTGCTGACAGAAATATATAAGATGGTATTTCTCAACTTGTTAACATACTGTCATACTCTGTTCTTCTTATTTTCCCTTAAGTCTTGTGTATACTACACTCATGATGTTAACTTTGTCCAAGAAATAAGATTTTTCTCTGTATGAAAGTCAAATGGCAGTTACAAAAGTTATAAAACTGTCTAGGTTCAGCACAAGAAGGTGCTTCTACAACTGTCCAGTGACTGTTTATTTTGCAGAAAAATAAATAACTGTATTAAGAATAAGCAGCAAATTAATCAGTTGCCTTAAGGAGAAATAATCAGGAGTGATCGTAGATAGATATCTACAGTATTGTAACTTTTTTTGACTACATATGTTATACAAGATTAAAATGGATGCAAGATGATGATGCTACGTGATACTGATGCATACTAACTTGGAAGGAAAATGGGCAGAATTCTGTCTTCAGGGACTCACTTAGTTGTTTTTTTTCACTTGTGAAAAACCAAATGCAACTTCTTGGATATCCTGGCATCAGTTTAATGTGTGTGGAAATATCAAAAGCTCATTCCTGAAGAAAAATATTCTTGTTATCTTACTTGGAGGAATGGGGGAGGGGGGGGATAAAATCTAAGTTACCAACAGTTTTCTGAGAGTTGAACTGTAGTTCAGGATTCAGACAGAAGTTCTACTGATCGATTTGTTTCTGTTTGCAGCTTGATGTGTGAAAAGCGAATATTTGAAACTGTGAATAGTGTAAGACATCCCTTCTTGGTGAACCTTTTTGCTTGTTTCCAAACCAAAGATCATGTCTGCTTTGTAATGGAATATGCTGCTGGTGGGGATCTGATGATGCACATTCATACTGATGTCTTCTCTGAACCAAGAGCAGTGTGAGTATCCATTCCTTTTTGTGGTATTAGTGGGAAGGGCATTTTGTTGTATTTCACTTGGCAAGAACTATGGTATTGCCTCATGCCTCCACCTTATATCATTTCAGAAAATGCTGAGCTTTTAAAAGGGCAGATACTGATAATACTTTTAATTAAAAAAAACCCCACATATGCAGACTAAATGTACCTGAATCTAAGTCGAATGCATGTAATGGCATACAGGTATTTCATGTTTATAATACTTCAAAAACAACAAAAAAAAAATCTATTAAAAAGCTAAATCAGAAAATAAAGTTAAATGGAAGGCCAGAAAAAAAAAATGAGGAGAAAGACAAATGAGAAATCCTTCAGTGCCACGATGGTGAACCCTACAGAAAACTTGCCTTCAGGCCAAGTAACCATATGTACTGCTTACAGGTTTGAACACTCTTAGTGTTTGAATTTTAAATTCTGACCATGTATAAAATTAATCAGTACCAGAAAATACAAACCATAATTTTCTGAGGATGGCTATTAAAACAGATCTATTATTATGACCTTCACGTTCTGAAAAGTAAGACTAAAATCCACTGAAACTTCAAATTTCAATTTTTTCCACAGATTCTATGCCGCATGCGTTGTTCTTGGACTTCAGTATTTACACGAACACAAAATAGTTTACAGGTAAGTGGTCACCGGCACATTTCTAACAGATGTATTTCAGTAATTCCAAATGCCACTAAAGAGACCTTATTTTCAAATGTTCATGTAGAGATTTGAAGTTGGATAACTTATTGCTGGATACAGAAGGCTTTGTGAAAATAGCTGACTTTGGTCTTTGCAAAGAAGGTAATGGCTCTTTACTTATTTACGTATTTTAAGGAAGTTCCATCAGCTTACTTGCTCTTGACTGTTCCTTACTGACAGATGTATACTTTGTATATTGATCTGGCATCATTTGAAGGAAAAATACATCTCAGTATAATTAGGGGAGATAGAAGGAAGTTCTTTAGTGGGGAACTTTTTAAGTTGTGAGAAATAGCTCACAGCTGACTTCTGTTTCATGTTTCATCATATGCTCTAAAATTATTGTCCTTACTCTAAACCAAAGTTGGCACTGTACAATGAAATCAAGCTGTACCTCTCTCTCTCTTAATATATATATTATTTTTAACTCTTAGATAGCTGCAACTCTTAGTCTGTCATGCATATGTACTTAGTACATTAGCTAAAAAAAGGAAAAAATATCCCAAAAGGGAGATCTGGAGGCCAGAAAAGTAACTTTCAAGCATCCTGTCTGAAGATGTAAAGTAAGGGGTTTGTCTTCATTGAGAGAAGTATCTTTCTCAAACCCCAAGAGGATGAAAGATCTGAAAGGTCTGTCCCCAAAATATTTTACTTCTAGCTAGCAGAGGAGGGAAAGAAATTTTTAAGTTTAACCAGGTGCTCAGGCATTACTGTTGTTTTTAGTATCCTCAAGCACATTGCATCGCTTCAGCTAAAATTTTATAAACGACTGAAGGAAACAAGGGCTAAGAAAGCTCTATGGCTTACTAACTACAAGAAAGCATTTCCTACAGCAAATGCTCTGTACAATGCCTCCATCACATCAATGCTTATGGTTCTTTTTAACTGTATCCCTCCTGCAAATGTACGGTCACTGCACTTCATGTTTATTTATAGGTAGCTTTGCCAGTGCAGAAGCATTTGCAGTGGGCATGTTTGACTGAACTAGGGCATATTTTCCACATACAAGTTCAGATTGATTGTGTCTTTCCAAGCAAAGATAACTGTAACATAAGTGTAATTGGAGGCTTAATTTGGCTCATTGTGTGGAGTTAGATATAGAAAAGTTATACTGAAGCACACTTGGAACAAGGGCACAGGAGGGAAGGACATGGGAATGTTTACTTAACTCATTAGAGTGAGTTTTCAGGACAGTGCCCAGTACCTCAGTCTCACGTTACTGAAGTTGTGGTAGAGAGAATTTACTTGATAAAGGAATAATTTGTGGACTTGCAGAAAACTTGCTTGCTTTTCATTAATTGTAACCTTTCAGGAATGGGATTTGGAGACAGAACGAGCACGTTCTGTGGCACACCAGAATTCCTTGCTCCAGAGGTGCTGACAGAAACTTCCTATACAAGAGCTGTAGACTGGTGGGGTCTTGGTGTCCTTATCTATGAGATGCTGGTGGGTGAGGTACGTTCCAGGAGGATACGATGCAGTCCTAATAATGTATGTTACAAAACTCAACATACTGGCCTGTGAAACATTTAACATGCCCTACACACAAGTTACACCGATATACAGTATGTACAGGCATACCTAGGTTTACACTGAGCAACTTCAAGGTTCATTAAGAAAAAGCAGGAACTACTTTGATACTAGCTGCACTGAACACTACAAAAATTGATCAGCCATGTCACAGTGCTAAGTTACCAGCTGCTGTGGAAGCAAATGAGTCATAGTTGGTTCAAGACAACCTCTGAATTTGTTTGGTTTGCTTCTAATTACATCATTATGCTTTAAATCTAATCATGGTGATGACACTTTAATACCAGTGTCTCTAAGCAAGAAAGTGGCATGTTTGGTTTGGGGGAGTTCAGTATCCAGCATGCAGGGCAGAGCAATAGCAACTATTCATTTCAGTTACCTCATCTTTTATTGTCAAATTTGGATGCACAATGCTATGTAGCAGTCTTTTTTTCAAATGTCTGGGGTTGGAAAATCAACCCCTTAACTCCTGTTGCTTGAATGGAAGAAAACCTCAATTCATAGAACTGAATAGTAGTGAAAGATTATGCCAAAGTTAGGTATTATTTGAATTAGGCATTAGAACAGAATGCCCCAGTTCTGTATAAATGGGATGGTACAAAGAAATCATTACTGAGTAGTTACCTAGCACTGTGTAGGTGCCCTTCCCTTCAGGTCTATTGAGTTATCTCCAGAGTAACATGGTGATGGCTTACATGCTAAAAATGTGGGGTGAAGCTATAGACTTATTCACTGTTTTATTCTTTTTGAATAAAAATTATTTTCAAATAAAACTCTTGTCAAGAGTTTAAAAAAAAAAGACTAGTTTTAGGTTTTCTGCTGTTAGAAATGCACTTTTAAAGCTCGGTCCTTTAGTGAAAAAATTGAGGGATAACAATAACTTCCTCTCCTTTCTTATGGAAAAGGACTGTGTATTTCCAGGGAAAGGAGTTTCAATTTAGGGAGACCACCTCCAAGCTGTCAGCTGAAAATGTTGTATGGGTTTTTTTTTCCTTCAAACTATGAGTGGGTTTTAGGCCTGTCTAATAGTTGTGGTGTTTCTCACTTTGATTATAGTCTCCTTTCCCTGGAGATGATGAAGAAGAAGTGTTTGACAGTATTGTAAACGATGAAGTAAGATATCCACGATTTCTGTCTACAGAAGCCATCTCCATAATGAGACGGGTAAGAAATGAAATTAATTAAAATAGTTTCCCTCTTCTCCTTTTCCTCTTCTCTTATGGAGTTTAATCACTTTCCTGAAGAACAGAATACTTTTAAGAGCCTGTACTCATTTTTATTTCCTACAACTAAATTTCAGACATGTTTTGTTCATGCTGTGCAACCATCACCTGGTTTTGTCTTAAAAAGAAAACACAGTACCATGTTACTTTCTTATTCAGTAGCAAGCTTTTCTTTTTGAAATGTAAAACACTAGAGCTCTATTTTCTCCTAGAACTAAGTTTCATAATCATATCTAACTAGAGAAGCTCAGGTTTCTTTTTCCTTACAGAACACTGTTGCATTGACTGACTTGGTAGCTTAACGCAGTCACATGAATATTTTAATTCAAAGACTTCAAACTCTCTTTGGTTTCATTCCAACTGGGGCAGGGAACACCATACACGTGGCACCTACGGAGCCTCTTCCCAGAGAACAGCTGACTTGGTGCTTTTTGTTAATGTTATTTCATATTGTAATACCTCAGCTTCAGACTTTTAACTTCTTTATGCGTCTGAGTTTGAGGCTTATCTCAGCTGACAGAAGAGCTGCTCCTGGAGCTGGTTCAAAGCCTGACACTGAGCACTGTTAGTCAAGCACCCAATTTAGGAATAGACAGTAGTGTGTAAGTTAAAGCATGTCTCAGTAAATACTGTTAATAATTACGTATGTTAAAGCAGAAATATGCTGTAGCTCAAGATGTGCCCTTCCTCCCAGGGAAGGGATTGCTTTTCTAGAGGAAGGAAAAACAAAAACACTTTTAAGGCTGTACCAAAAGAAGGAATCCTACTGACCATTGAAGTACCCTCATCACATTGTTCTCTTCTGAGCCAAGCATGCAGAAATTTTAGCTTACATAAATTCTCTGTCCTCTCCATCAGAGAGTACACTTATCATCTCTGTGCTGAACGCTATCCCCACAGATTACTTCAGGTATCAAGAGTGCAGAGTAAGAGAGGCGAGTCTGCTCAGTACACATTCAGAGCCAGGCTGTTTGTACAACCTACCCGTAAGATTCAGCTGACACTAGAAATGCTGCCTCTTTCTACATAGATTTAAAGTTGCATTACTTTTTTCTGAGGAACGTGAATTGTCTGTGAGTTAGGCAGTATGAACTTCAGCACTGACTCTTACACAGTAGCACATGTCCCTCATTCCTCTCACTAACCCTGAATTATCACACTTAAATCCTTCTTGTTTTGTCAGCTGCTAAGAAGAAATCCAGAGCGACGTCTTGGAGCTGGAGAAAAAGATGCTGAGGATGTGAAAAAGCATCACTTCTTCCGGGTGAGTAGAAGTCAGCATTTCTTAAAGGGACACGAAGAAATAGAGATGGGAAACTGAACACCAGTTGGTTTCTTTCACAGCTAATAGACTGGAATGCTTTACTGGCCAAGAAGGTGAAGCCTCCTTTTGTACCCACCATTAGAGGAAGAGAAGATGTTAGTAATTTTGATGATGAATTTACCTCTGAAGCACCTATCCTCACTCCACCTCGGGAACCAAGGATACTTTCAGAAGAAGAGCAGGAGATGTTCAGAGATTTTGATTACATTGCTGATTGGTGTTAACTTCTAGACACTGTGAAATCCTAGCTGACTGGCTCACAAGAATGCCTCTCTCAGAAGAATACCGCCCTTCCAATTGCTCTCTGTGCCACCTGTAGCTTCTGTTTCGTTTTGGTTGTTTTTTTGGTTTTTTTTAATCACATGAAGATCCTTTTAAATACTGTTTTAAAACTCTTGTGAAGAGTGGCCTCTTTGTATATTGTTTTTTATCTGAGCACTGAAAAGCAGTTCTATGGAGTTCTTAAGCTGAGTGGGTGAATCCAGGCTGTACTGAGCTTCCCACACGTGGGCACACTTGGATCTGTACTGTTTGTTTGTCTCACGCTTCCACAGCAGATAACGTTTTTAAACTATCTGCCTTAGGTGGGAAAAGCAGACTTTGAGCTAGTAATCACAAAATGCTACTCAGCCACACGAAATCGAGGTTTGGGATACTGATGACACTCACACAGAACATGGCTCTAGCTGGAGAAGGCAAATGATTTCAGTTAAATATCTTGTGCGGTCTGTAAAACTACACATTTCTATGTACACCTTCCTCTTGTGTTCTTAAAATAATGGTGTTGAGAAAAGATAATGCCTTGTTTTATAAATTTTCTATGGTATTTATTAGGAAAAATGTTAAATATGCCTTGCCTTTGAGATAACAACAGCATAAGTGCTTCCATGAGAAATAAAAGTCCCGAAAAACCCAGGAAGTTTACCAAAGCCACTTGCCAAACAGTTTTGCCTTCAAGCTTTTTAAGCATGGCTTAAAACTCTGGTTGAAACAAAGAATGTAACGAGGATGTTGCTCAGTCTAACCACAAAGAGCAAAGCATATGCATTTCCCCAGCCCATCCACTTCTATACTCAAACTCATGCCTTTTCCACTCACTGAGTGGATGGATAAGTTAACCGTTCTCTATTTAACCACCTAGATCATCCTTTATCTGCTGTACGATATTGTATCACCATTAGAAAACGTAAGGATTTTCAATGTATACATGCTGTGAACATGTATATTTGGAAGTTGTAATCTATTCTTATGTCCAGGCAAGTAATTTAATTATACCACTTCATCAATTTTGCACAGTGGCCGTGTGAACAACGTAGAATTGAGTGAAAAAATACTCATATGGGCCACTGAACTCCAGAACTTGGATTGGCAGTTAGCAAGAGTAAAAGCAATACGCTGCAACAGAATGTATGAATATTTTTGATAAAAAAAAACCTGTATATTTTATAAACCTCCTAACACTAAAAGCTGTACCTCAAAAGTTGAACAGTAATTTCGACCTGACACTGTGTGCACTCATAAACCAAGAGCTGTTGTGGTACCTGGTGTTTTCTGTGGGTAAACATGAAATCTTAGAAAATAAATTTCCTATGTCACCCTTTGCTCTAGCGCCATTCAGAATTCGTGTATCCAATCTCACAGGTGCATCCTTTGCTGTGGGTGGGCTAAGATAGGGAGAACGAGCACTGAAACAAACTAAAAGCTTGTAATTTTAATCATTTGAAGATGAAGTGGAAAGCACTAGATGCTGAGGTGATCGTTTAAAATCACGACACTGGACAGAGCTGCAAGGTCAGGCAGAGGAAAGGCGATGGGGAATAATGGTTAGTAGTTCCAAATTGGGAATCCCCCACCCCAGGAAGCGGGAAAGGCATCTTTACCAACTCCACAAATCACGTTAGGAGGAGAGAAGGAACTTTTCAGCATTGTTTCCAGCTTAAGAAACAAATTGTGTTCCTGTATTTAGCTGAAACTAATACTTTTGAGGTACAGTCAGCTTACCTGTTTGGTTCCCAAATATATATATGAGCATCTAACGGGGTGCTTAACAATTATGGAAGTATCCTGAAAAATACCTTTTGTAACTACACCTTGTACAGAAATCTCTTTTTTAATCTAAGTACATCTCTTAAAAAAAAAAATAGAGGGCAGGGTATGTTCACCCAGTTAAGCTGAAAGAAAGCACTAATTTTATCTCTGTAGTTTTTAAAATATTTTTAGGCAGATTAAGATTTTAAACCCTAGATTGTAAATATATTTTGCTATACTTTATCTGTATGTGGCTGCTCAAGCACTTTGTAAGGAAATTAGGATATTTTAGAATGGTACACTATGCATTAAAATGAAATGTGCCTTTAACAATGTCATTCTAAGTGTTTTGCAGTCATTAATATCACAAATTAAAGTTTTAAATAGAGTAATTTGTAAACTGTGTCCCAAACGTGATTTTGCTGTTTCTTGAAGTGATGCCATGTTTTTCCCAGTTGCTTCAGACACGAGCTTACCAGCAGGACACGACTCACAGAAACCCATTCTCTTAGTGGTAGTTCAGCGTACTCCCATTTTTTCCCTCAAGTCCAAATAAATAATCAACTCTGAACATACCTTCTTTCAAATTAAAGTAGTCTTGTCACGTTGGGGTGCGCAGTCCTTCCGAAGGGAGCAGGAAAAGATCACATGCATCAGCTGGCCAGCTTGGCTCCGCGTTCTCCCCTCACAAGCTTCCTTGGAGGATGGGGCAGGGGGAGACAGCACTCCCTCCCTCCTGGGTATTTCTTCTTTACTGCCTTTTTCCCCCCATTATGTAGGGCAGCTCTGTAAACAAACAAAAACCTGCACATAACCAACAGTAAACCTTTTAACAAGAATGAAAAGCTTTTTTTTCTGGGTACACTTAGAAAACAAATCTTTACTCACCACTCTTAACAAGTTGAAATTTCATGAGGTCATTGCCTAGAGCCACCTCACTTGAATGCTTAACTAAGCAGACATTTCAGAAAGGGACAGATCTAAATGGAAATACACAGTTTTAAAGATATTGTTTAAATTGCAGTGAAATAGGAAGCACCTAAAGATACCACGCCATATCCTTTGCTGTCCTGCCCCAGGCTCACTGCAGTGCCAGCTCCCAGCACCCACCAACATCCCTAACTGCTGCTGCCCTCCTTGCTCTGCTTGGGCTCTGCTCAGCATCCAGGGGCGGTCAGCTACCAGGATGGAAAGCCCGGGTCACAGCTCTCACCCATGAACGCTCCCAAACCCAGGTTGCTGAGGTGTCACACCTCATTAGCAGCAGAACACCCAACTACACACACAGACTTTTGTTTGGAAACCAGCAGCGCTGGCATCATTCCCTTCATGACATGGTACCAGGGCAGGTTCTTCTCCACGTTTCTCCACAGCCAGGCTCAAGACTCAGGAGAAAATTTCTTACAGAAAGCATCTCTTCAAAGTGCCAGTATCACCTTCATGCCTGTACCAACGCTTCAGTTCACAGCAACTGTCTGAGCCCCACTTCAAAGGCAAGAAACTTCTGACTTAAAACAGAATGACAGCCCCTAGGAAGCACTGCAGCTTGCCAGGTGTGTATGTATAAATCTAAACTCAAACAGAAGAGATATAATTACTGCTCATGGCTTTAAGTACACTTAGGATGCCATCAGACGTTTAGAGACTGCTTTTCCAAGGAGCCAGAACATACCACCCCTTCAAACATACTCCTTGTAGCTCCACTTGAAGCTGCACAGTCTCTGTGACACCATCTCTACGTCACCGGTGTACACAGACTACCTGCACAACTGCAGGGAGGGGCAGGGTCCAGCCCGGACAGCAGACCTCTGCCTCTCTTCACTCCAGAGCTTCCTAATATTCCTTTTAAATCTCACTCCACAAAGCTGCTGCACGTAAAAAAATCCAAACTGCAAACACTCACTGCCTGACATGCCAAGTGCTTATTCACAATGCCTGAAAGCATTTAAAATAAGAGCATTACCAAAAAACGTAATATTTCAGTCCCTTCCATTCAAAGCACTGTGCCTGCTCCCAGGAGGCAGCCCGAGTAGCTCAAAGCAAGACGGGGAAAGCACAGGAAACAGAAGTTGTGACCAAGTTTAAGGAAATACGCAACATGAGAACACCGAACTACCAAGAGCACCACCTTTCCCATCTGAAACAGAATCATTTTTCATGACTGCACCCAACAATTTCAGTGGTGTAAAAGAACTGTACAGCCTTTGTTATTTGTTCACAGTAAAAATGTTAAGCTGCCACATTTCCATAGTCTCGAGTGGGAGAATAGGATTAAAACAATACCATCAAGAAAACAGTGAGGGCTATGAAAAAGCAGTGCTCGTAGCACCAGACACAAAGCCCTCCTTCTGGATGGCTTAGGACCAGATGCACAGCAAGCTGACCTCTACAGCTCTTCATTTTAGTAATTAAAATGAATCTGCACCTGTGATGCAAAGTTAACCCAGGAACCAGAACGCTCCAGGGTTAAGCACATTTGTTACTTTACACACAAAGAAACACTGTCAAAACACAGCTACTTTTCAAAGCTATCATAGTTTGAGAGGGCTGAACATCTGCCATTCACCTCTTAGCGCCTGGTGCACCTTTTCAGATTAATCAAGTGCTCACATAGAACCTAAGAGTGGCAAAAGCTTAACCATTGGCCAGCCAGACCACAGGGTTTGGATTATTACCAGGATAATAATTATTTCTTTTTAACCTTCCTTTGTACAGTATCAACCGTCACACAGTTGTCAGGAATTCAGTTCAAGTCTTTAGCTGCTTTGTCATCACATAACATCCAGAGAAGCAAAGCACAGAGTCATGAAAGAAAATCAAGAAGAGGCTGTGCCAGGGGCACGGCTGATCTTTTCAAAGCAAGTCTGGAGGTCTTTAGCAATAGTTGCACCAACACCCAAACTGCTTTTCACCAAATGTTTGCATTCTCACTTAAGTCCTCCCTATTGCACATTGCAGCCAACTGCATATATTAAAGCCACACTAAAGATTAACTTCTTTGACTTCTTTTTAAGATTAAAGATTGTCATGAAGGTGAGTCTTGTGATGAAGTATGAAGGTAACTGCCGTTCCATGGACTGCATTCCAGTTCTCCATATGTGGAGAAGTACACGTGTGTCAGATTGCAGCAATATCCACAAGGCTGTAAGTGTTTTTGGAAAACAGTTTATTTGGGAATTACATAGTATTTTCAATTCTCCAAAATACATTTTACTAGATCCCTACAAAAGAAATCTGAATAAGTACAATAATATGAAATTAAGTTTGTTGCAACAGTCATTAAATATTTACTTCCACTAATATATACATACAAAACGCCACACAATTAGCTTTTTTACCCTTGGAATGTGTGCTGCATTCCAGCAGTTATGCTCAAATATCCATATCCTCCAGTTCCACAACATGAAGACTCAATATTAACACTTTGTACATCCTTTATTATAGGCAAAAATCTTTTTTTTTTGTTGTTAATAGAAATTAAAGAAACCTTCAGCAACTTCACAGCTGCGGCAGCTTGTCTACTGGAGTATCAAACTTGAAATCTGCTGGGAAGAGGTCAGGAGCTCGAGGATAGATGAGCCTGTACGACTGCCGGATTGTAACGTCAGCCACACCAGCAATGTCACCAATTTCTAAGACAAAAAGCAGACAAATGAATAACATCTTCATTTTTTGCCATTTCACCTGAAGAAAACAGCACATCCTTGTTCGATCTCTGCTGCGTGCCATTGGAACAGCAGCTTCCAAGTCTACAGAAAACATGAGTTCTCTTTTAAGAAGTAAGATGTTAAAGAAAGTTTTACCTTTTTGTGTCCTTTTCTCTGCAGAAGCTTGTGATGCCATATAAATAGCTGCAGCTGCAACAGAAATAGGGCTTCTCCCAGGAACCAAATCTAATTCCACAGCCTTACGGGCAATGTGTGTTGCTGCCATCTGTACTTGTTTGGGAAGACCCAGATTTGAACAGAATCTTGACATGAAGTCTCCCGTTGTAATCAGATCGACACTGGTTTCAAGAGCTTTCAGAATAAGTTTAAAACACCGACCTATTTCCTTCTTTGAAATCCTGGACACCGCACATATTTCTAAACAAAGAGGAAAAAATAAACTTCACATTTGACAGCATTTTCTGCCCAGAAATATCTGAATTTGATGCGAAGGTTAACATCAGAAAAGCAGGCCAATGTGACAAAGGCCACGACAGCACAAGCCTTGCACATAAACGATTCTGAAGTTTCATTAAAGTCAATTCAAACTTTTCATGAGGAGCTGAAAAATACAGATTGCTTACTAAGGAAGATTTGATACTCTATGTCAAAGATGTATCCTCATCAGGGAGAAGACGCACATACTGCAGAGCTGCTGGCTCAAATGCAGTTAGAAGAGTCCCTGTTTTCATCAGGGCAAGCAGTATCTTAAATCTCACCAACACTCAGAACCAATCTCAAATACCAATTTTTAAATATATTATCACCAAGAACCACATGGCTCAGAGCCTACTCACATTATCAATGTGGTACATTTTTCCTAGACTCCACCTGTCCTCCCCAGGCCCAAGCACGGTGGGCTTCAGCAGCAAACAACCAACTTAGCAAAGCCCAGGAATTAGAAAACCAACTTCCTATAATAACAATAACCACACACTCTACAGAAAATTTAATCTGTACCACTGAAAGCTTACCTTTAAAAGTTCTTGGAACACCTTCTTGCCTACAGGCTATATAGAGACAAGCAGAAGCAATAGCATCATTACTCCTTCCCTTCAGGCTCTTCTGCTCATACACTTGTTTGAATAAATTATTTGTTCGATCCTTCAAAGCAGGAAGAATAAATTTAATTAACTCTAAGCCATTTAATTAGCAGCAATATCAAAAATTCATGTGCCCATTATATTATGCTAAGTCAATGCTAGAACAATTTAAGGCAGAGACATGAACTTACAACTATATTTCTGGGGAGGTTGATTCTGTCTGCCATGTTCGTAATTTCTTTGAAGGCATTCATCATTGCACGATCAGAGCTGCTCATCGTTCTACGATTTTGATACTTTGAATTCCCAAATTCATCAAAACTTGCCGCACCTGTGCCCTGAAAAAAAAACACCTGCCAATAAACACAGTCAACTTTCTCCTCATTTCAAGAACAAACATATTCCAGCTTTACAAACCCTAATTCAAGGCAACAGATTACAGCAACTGTGCAAGTACACGTGACTGAAGTAAATCATACAACCCAAACATCATCTCTATATTCTGCACAAGTCTCAAAACAGCAACTGTTTCCAAGAATCACCAATTACCTGAGGATTTTTCTTTCCTAATATAAGAGATTAAAGAATGAAATACGAATAACACGTAGCCGACACGTGTCTTCAATAAGCCCAATACCAATGCTCAGGTCCAAGATTAAGTTTTATGCAATCATTATGTCAACTAGGATACACCTGCATCATGGCAGATATAGCCAATTCAAAACAACAACTACACTCACAATCTCATGGCCAACTGGAAACCAAATGTTATAGTGATAACTCAAAAATGGAAATAACAGCATAGGCAGAAAGAATATCCAAACCAATGACCAATTCAAAACTAATTTGATGCTATGCCTGCTAGGAGTAGCAAGTTAGCTGAAGCAATACGTAAAAATCCACACATCATGCACTTACAATAAATCCTAAGGCCTCTTAAAGGAAAACCCTGAGGTCATATCCACCTCATAACTTGATGGCTACCTCTGTTGTTGAGATTCACATCCCTGGCATGCAGGCTTTGGTACTGCTGTGAAGACCCAGGACCCTGGCACAGAAACCCCTCTCACAAGTTTCCCTATAGTCTGGCTCTTTGAACAGGCCTTCTACGGCAGACACTAGATCCTAAGACTGTCCTTGGCTTTTTTCCTACTCCTTCCAGCACTGGTACCAGTGAAAGAACCACCTAGAAACAAGCCTGGCACTAACACAGCAAAGAAAGCCCTGAAGGCAGACTTAAGTGACTTGACAGGATGAATCCCTCCAACTACTCCAATGCTGCCAGTAAGTCTTAGAGGGAAACAAAGAGCAAGAAAGCACAAAAGACTTCAGGCCACACAGCTTTACAAACATACCTTCAGTTAAAACCTATTCTAGAACAACATTCCTTACCTGAGATAAATACTTCTCAGGTCAAAAGGCTCCTTCATGGTGATTGCTCATATCCCCGCTGCCTGTGATGTTCCCTGCAGCATTCATGTGTATTGTGGCTTCCTGCACTATGCTCAAATACTTAGAGAAGTGCTATTTCCTCAAAATCTTGTAGATGCCAGAGAAATGACCACAAAGGCCCATCATTTCTGGCAGCAGATTCCCAGACCTCACACTAGGTTATCCCTTCTTTTCCAGGGAACGCATTCCCCTTCACCTCTGGCATTTTATTTTCCCTGGTCCACCATACAGATCACCTGAAAGAGTTATTTTACTGTTCAGTAATTTTCTTCTACATCTCCTCGTTTTCCACTTCCTTACTGGTTACTTTTTCATTTGAATGTTTGTTTACATGCATCAAACTACCAACACAGCTACACACATGTACTGTGTTAGCCAGAGGATTTCACTGCTGGCACCTTCCAACAGTGACCCCAATATACAATAGCTCACAACTATAAAAGGGTTGGAAAATACTCTTCCATTTCAACTGCTTAAGTTAAACCACAGTTCTCCTGCATTTGCTATTTAAATGCATCATCTCTACTTTCCTTCCAGATCATTCAATTGAGGGACAATACTTTGTTGGCTTCAGTTCTTCAAAGCCATGTTAGGAAATATCTTTCCCTGCATGGAAGGAAACAGAAGCCCAATAGTTTCAATTGAAATCTAATTGGTTTTAAGAACTACATATCTTTTGGCTGTGGCCTTCATGAGTTACTTGATCGCAATCTTTAGCACTTCAGCAAGAAACATCAAAGTCAGAAGTTTCACCTTTTCAGCTTTCAAAGAGAGGAAAAATCATGATGTACTCCTTTACATTCCTGTTCTGAAAACTGCTTCAAAGATAGCTAGAGTCACAATACACAGTGCAGTAAATAACAGCGATCTCTGAAGGAACTTAATGGAGGGTAGATGTTGGCATCCAACAGATTTGCACCCTAGTATATCCTCCCCTTTAAGAGCAGAAGGAAGAAATATCACCATCACTGCTGACCTGAGGCTACCCACAGCACCAAGGAATGCACCCTTACAACGCAGGAGGCTTGCCCAATACAACCCGCTCATTATGTGGTCTGGAGCTAACCATGGATCCTTTCTTCTTTTACATTCATCTCGCCACTACTTGTCAATGCAGCACTTTCAAATACAGGCCACACAGTCTGACAACACCCAGCTTCCTTTCAGAGCCATCTGATCAAAGGACAGAAATTCTATACTAAAAGAATACATTTGTTTCCTGTTCAACCAACCTACATTCTCTAGTCACTACAAAAAGGAATAAATTAACAACAAACCATAACAAAAGACATTTCCCACAAGATGTGTGGCAGAACTGCAAGTCTTCTTTCAGATTCCAAGAAAATACACTGGTCTGTAAGCTCACTTGTTTCTCCTGAATTTTGCATGAAATAAGCACAAAAGTTTGACGTTTGAGTCACAATTAGTGCCAGACCTCACCATGCCTCCAGTTGATCGGCACTGTCATCAAGTGAGTCGCAGCACAGTACCTACTTGCAGAGAGATACAGTTCTGTGTCAACATCCTCCTGAAGAATGCAAGCCACTTCCACCATAGCTAACTATGTCATTAACTTCCTCTTCACAGATCAAGCTTTTTTCTAACGCAGACTTTTACTGCCTCATACAGATGGGTCTCCTAAGTACTAGGACCAATTAGGAATTATTCTCTTTGCATGGGCAAAACAACCTCTCTTTGGCTACCAGCAGATAAACAACATATTTCTGCAGCAGAAAGGAGTCCCAAAAACAGTACCTCCCGGTTTCAAAGAGGAAACTGTGAGAAGCCATTTTGCAAAGCAGAACTGACCTGACCCTTTCTTTCACTATGTAAAGCTCTGTTTTAAATGGCAAGTGGTTCAGAGTCTGCTCACTTCTGTGAATGTAGGCACCTTCTGTGATAGTCTGTGAAAATAATCCATCTTCACTCCTGGATTTTCCACAGCACAGGTTTTGTTGTTGTTGTTGCAGCCAGCATTTTAGCTTGTTTGTTTAAATGATCCTACTACCAGCAGCTCTCCCTCAAGCAGAAAGGAGCTTCCTGTCCAACAGGAAAGGGATCTCAGACATACAGATCTGAAGTTCCCTCCAGGCCATCTTGGCAATTGTTATTAACCAAGAAAATATAATCCTATCCTGCTTCACTGTCTAGAATTCACGAAGGCTGTTCCTTATTCTTTCGGATACTACTTATCTTCCTCATGACTACACCAATCTACCATCTGTTCTCATCAATTTTTGTGCCTAACTATCGTCGGCACTGGCTTCAGACACTGCTCAAGACACTGGCTAATCTCTTGGTTCGGTTATTTTTGCTGCAGAACTCAAGTCCTTTGCACATCAGTAGAAAATTCCTTCAGAACATTCTGATAAAGGCACTCTCTTTCTTACTAACAGCTAAGGAAAAGGGCAGCTCCCAACATTCACAACATCCAGAGCCCCCACTCAGTGGCAACACAAACACAGGAACTCTTGTCCAGAACACATCCTGGTTTGTCACAAACAACTTCCTGCAGAAAATAACGTATGTTCTTTGGTTCATTCCCTTGCAAGTGTAATACCTACAATAGGACAAGTAGTCCCTTGAAATTCTCCCTGGTAGTTCTAGTATTTGGACATTTCCACTCACAGCTCTCATCAGCTGTGCCTCACTGACAATCCTGCAGCCCAAATTCCCTATACAGCACTCAGCTACAGCAGTCCTGTCTATTCAGGGACATTCTGGTTAACAGTAAAGCTATTATAGTCAAGGAATCTTTATCCCTGAAAATTTGTTTTTCTTTGAAAAACAAGCTTTTCATATATTTTCTTTAGGTCTTTAATTCTCTGATTAGGGCTACTATCCCTCTTATTCTAAATAAAAAACTTCAAATGGGAAGAGTGTTAATAGGTCACGTCAGAATTTGTATCCGGCTGAACGGTACTTCTTGCTGGAACTACATTTTTATTCTCCAACATGCAGGTTCTAGAAGAGCTGAAAATGTCATCCTACTTAAGAATCAAACTGAGTTCCCAGAAATAAACACAGTATTCACACAGTTCCAAAATGAAACAACAGCATGAATTTGGAATAAGTTGTCCATTTCCCTATTTATAAAGGTGCATTTCTGATCTTTTATCATAGCTTACCAAATCTGTGACAGAAATCTAAGTCCCGAGAATTACAACCCTTCTGGACCCATTAAGTTATCACCAGAACTCCAACAACTTCTAAAGCACTGCTTCACAGATCTACTTAGCAATGCCTATTTGTTTAATGAAGCAGAGCAGAAATTTGTTTGAAGGGAAACCCAGTATAACTCATTGTAAAACCTGTCTGGAAAGCAACAATGCTCAACTCAAAGTAGTCCAAAAGACAAGCATCCAGATGGACTTCTTTATTTATTTTGTTTAACTAACAGCTACAAGTTGAGCTGCTCCTGTCAGCTTTCACTAATGGTCTTCCTCTCTTTGAGGAATTCCTAGCTGAGAAGTACGGTGGCACACTGTCATGTGCATATCCATACATGTTTAGGTATGCCTACTTCTTTACATTTCATGGAGGACCATTTTCTGTTAGGTTTCACGGAAAAGAGGACTAGAATCATTCATTAAAACCACTAAAGGCTCTCTAAGCATCCACATGATTGCTGTCACTTAACTGCTGGGTGTTAAGCACAGATCTATTTTTTTTTTCCTAGGAACGTAGGAAATTCACTAAGTTACTGAAAGATATCCCAAACTTCAAATTGTTTTTAAAAACAAACTGTATTCCTTGGGTAATGATTAAATAATACACATTTCCAATTTTAATGGCTGAAGACCATCCCTCTGTTTAGCAGGAAACTGAAACTAACACTTTCTTAAAAATGAAGTGGAAATACTGCACTGAAAACAGGCTACTGATTTCATTAAGTTACTGTGAAAGATATCAGATGACAATTGTAAAAATCAGACAGCATGAAACAGTCAGGAAATCCACAAATATGAATTTGAATCCTGCAGCAGAAAATATAACGAAGTATAACAAAAGCATATCTGGGTCACCGTTTCATAACAGGGAGGGCATTTGTGTTATTAATCTTGCTTTCTCTTCCTCGTTAACATCTGACACGGCTGTATCACAAAACAGCAAGCCAAACAGACACTGAATAGTTTCTTCTGGAATACTTACACCACAGAAGAATTCCATGTTATTTTCACATAACATTCACTAACAGAGCAGACAACATGCATGCAGCTCTCCATGTCCCCAGTATTAATCTCATTTAGACATTATTACAAAAAAAGCTATATCACGTTCCATATCAAAGAGCAGCAACTAACCCCACAGCACTGCAAACTTCCCTCTGGTCAGAAAGTTCAGTACTTTCTTGCTGTGAGACAGAAACAGCCACATTTTACAGATTACTGAAATGCAAGAGTTCAGTTTCGACTAAATCTCTTTGTAAACACATACTCTGAATAGTTTCCCTATGGACACACAAATACATAGAATGCCCAAGCTTAGCAGCATTTAATATTTTAAATATTACCTTTCCAATCATTGTACTCAGGTCACCATCGCTTAACAAAGGATTCTGGGTATCCCCAACTCGAGATGGGTCTTTTGTTGCTTTATCATTGCTGAAAGTTCTCCACTCCGACCCTACATCTATGACACGATCACCTGTGGTTACAGAAAGCAATAGTATGTATCAACATAACAGTGTTTCAGAAACTGTTTCAAAATAAGTTAAACTGCTGAGCTCTCAGTTATAAAACGCACGTTGTTACCAAGTGTAAACAGGATTAACTGCAGGTCAACATACCAACATTCTTAGGCTTTTCAATCTAAGTAGAAAGCAATAACAGGAGCTGCAGAGAAAATTTAAAAACCTAGATAAATGCATCCAGAAAACAGAGTTGCAGCCATCCTTAAAGAATATCATAGGTTATTCAATACATGAAGAAGGAGCTCAAAGATGTCCATAAACATTCTGAGTGCTTAGACAAATGAGTAAGTTACCTTACCTTTGACACTTGATGAAAGCACTCATGAATTAACCATCATGCACAACCTCGTCAGTAGCACATCACTTCCACGACTGAGCTCCAGGTCCTTGGTACTTGGAAAATGAACATGCCACCCTCTAAATCACCACAGCAACATTTCACAGCTCTGTTTTGTTCCTTAAGGGATTCCTGACCCTGCCCAATTCCACTTTTTCTGTTTAATAAAAATCAACACAAAATACAAGCATACAACTAACTCCTTCTCAAACTCGCTCTGCCTCTGGAATTAAACCTGGTAGAGTTTAAACACTAGTTCAGAGCAAACAGAAAAAGCACTAATGCCAATGTCCCTTAACGAAAAAGACTTTCCTTGAGGGTCCTCTCAAATTCACCTAAATGTTTCCAGCAGCATCTATTCAGATTGAGAAACATCTCTAACCAACACCAATGCAGGCAAAAAATCTGCAGTAATCACAATGACACAAATAACAATAAATAAATTAATATATAAATAGCTCTGTTCGTAGTGCAGCTCATTGTATTCACAGGTCTGGTAAAACCAGCACCTCAAACGTGTTGTCTCCACAGCAATACTACACTACTACAGAATTTTTAGGAAAATGGGTAGAGAAAAGCACTAGGAAAAAACAAAAACAGTTCTGTGCAGAGTATCAGAAGCCAGTTATAACTGTCACCTCAGCTTTGCTAACCCCAAGGGAAAATTCATTACCTTCATCAATGTTTAAATGCTGTGAGGCAACATTTGCAAAAATAAATAGCACTGACAACAAGAAAAAAATTCTGGCATAGAAGTCCAAGTATGAAACAATAGAGGCTGGTTGAACCTCATAAAAACGTAAGCAGACAGACAAAAGCACTCTCCAAATAACAATAACATGAAACACAAAGCTGGAAAAAAATACAGAAGCAGTACACATAGTGGTGTAACTGCAAAATTACTTGTGGAAAAAAATCTGAATGAGGAACTTCATTCTTAACACACGATGATGCAAGGAACACGTCTGAAACCAAAAAGGGGAAATGAATCCAAGAAATCACCTCAACCTAAAAAGAACAAATTTAGGACAGAAGGGTCTCACTACTATTCAGCCAACATGCTCATAGCTATGCTCCATCTTTACTTAATGCTCTAACGAAGGCTGAGGGAGTGGAGGTCGAAGTATCAAAGGTTAGAAGACTAAGAATACCACAAAGAGAGCACAGACCCATTCTTCCTGCTAGAGGCTTGTGCCTTGCAAGCTTTAATTAGCAGACAGCGTGCTCCTCTGGCTCCTGGACTCCCTGTAAATATTTGATTCAGTAATGTGCCTTCTATGGTCTAGCAGCGACTTTACTTTAAGACAAACCCCCAATACTGTTTACAGCATCTAAAAAAAGCAAAATGTACTTAAAATTCTGGCATGGTATAAATAGAATACTGAGCACAGGGCAATGATGTAATACTTTTTCCACACAAGTAGGAATGACCTCAGTGACTCACTCAAGGATCTGCCTCTTGTGAGTTATGAACCATTCCTGCTCTAACAAAAAAGTGTTATATCACTGCCTGCTTTGGCAAACATATTACAAACAGAGAACTGAGACTACTATTTCAGAGTGAAAAAAGATTAAGTAGAACAAATCTCTGAATATAAAGCATTTGTGAAATTAAGATGCAGTATGTAAACACCTTCATGCTGCCAAGAAATCTGCTATTGCAAGAAAACAGTTTTCTGTATATTCTGTGTTTTACATACAGAGGTCCAAGGAATCACATTCCACCTTTCAAAAGCCTTTCATAAAACGTGTCACAAGCTAGAAATAACAACAAAACTGGAACAAACAGGCTAAATGTTTCCATAGATGGAAGACATTCAACTACAAGCAGCTAATTATTCTACCCCACACACAAAAGAAAGAGTGGCACTACGTATTTTTTAACTTTCCAAAATACAAAATCCACTTTAGAACTGTTGCTTAGTATGTATGCAATGAAGCCCCACCTGGAAGCAACAGAAACAAAACCTTAAATACTGAAGTCAGCTTTACAAAAAGCAGTGCCACATAGTAGCACTCAGCGAATCAGCTTTGAACACTGGTTGCTAAGTTATCATTTCAAGCTCTAAACTGCATGCCCTGGCTCACATCCCATAGACGTGCTCTCCCAAATCACCTGGAAAACGTACCTGAGTGGCAAACAGCAGAGCAACCAAAGCTCCCAAGGAACACTACCTAAAATCCCTGCTTTCTCCCACTGTTACTACAGAGGTCTGGCAACTGTATCCAGTTGTGATAAGCACAGGAACAGTTGCACATTCTCTTCACTACTTTCTTTTGATGCCATCTTTTTGAACAGAAATAAACTTCACAAGATATTAGACATATTTTTAATTTAAATCAAACAGATGAGTTCATCCCTTTCTGCTCCGAAGCAGTGAGGCAAAACACAGTTTACAGGACCAAATATTTACAGAAATCCACGTCCAGCATGAAGCATCTTCATGAACACTAAGTCTTCCTTCGCTGTACTGTTTCATTCACAAACCCTTCTCACAGTATAACCAGTCTTTAAAACACAGCCTAATTGACTAATACGTGAACTGCAGTGGAAGTACACACAACAAACCTCAGTGACTACAGTTACGTACCGTCTAAAAATGGAAAACTGCTGTTATTCAGAACAGAAGACCTCAGACCAAAGTTACTTTTCTTCAGAACTGACAAATGTGGAGAAGCACAAGAGTAAACTCAGCTCAGTATCAAAAATCAAAATGCAGTTTTCAACAGTTTTCAGTAATTAGCCTAGCATGTCTATAGAACATAAATTATGCATATTTATTTCACCCCAAAAATAGGAAGTGGTTTATCAAAGGAAAGCACTCTTATTTGACAAGCTCTGCATTCACAATTATACATTTTCAGAAAAATAATACTAGCTACTTCAAGTGGAGTGTGCTGCTGAAATGTTTGTGATACATGCATACTTTATTCTCTATTTGCATTTTTATTATGCTGTATATATATAGTTGCAAACTGAGGCGACTTAATCAAAACAATTGGACAGACTTCAAGCCTCAAATAACATTCCAAGACTGGCACAAGTTTTTGTAAGGGGAGCTATAATGTTCAGTGTACACTGAATCATGTTCTGTGTATGAACAACCAATATTTTAATCTCAAAATAAACAGCAAAATAGTGTTTATTTGCAATTTTAAATACCAAATACCTACACTTCCTAACGTTTGTTTCATCCCGACCTAAGGAATCTGCTGCCACCTAGTGAGCACATACATGGAAACACTACATTGAACAAGCTCAAGAATGTACGTATAGTTTTAATTAATTTCAGCCAACTCCTATTACTCAGAGTACTGAGGTGCTGAGACAAATTACAATGGACAACCCAGGTAGAAAACTACAAGCCAAGGAGAGTTATGAAGCCATAACTGCACAGAACCAGGCTGAGCTGAGCCTTCCTTTCAAACTAAATGGTCCTCGTTCACTCATATTGAGAATACACCCACTCACCTGTCCATACATCACTTTTGTCACCTTCTGCTGCACTTGCTTCAACAAGTCTGAGTATTTTTTGTACCGAGGAGCCTGGAGTTGGACACCTTACTCCAAATGTGTACATAGAAACACTAGGTTGGAAAGGACCTACAAGATCATCTAGCCCAACCATCCTATCACCATCTACCCACTAAGCTACTAAACCATATCCCTTAGCACCTCCTCTAGATGCTTCTTCAACAGCTACAGGGGCAGTGACTCCACCACTTCCCTAGGCATGCCATTCTAGCATCTGACCACAATTCCATATCCAATCTAAAACACTCTTGCACATTCTGTTTATTCATGTATTTGGAGCTGATTTGGCCCAGTTCCATGGCCAATGAGGCAAAGGGGCCCAAAGATACGTGCCCCAGGAAAGAGGGAACAGAAAAAGGGGAAAAAGTAGGGAGATGGGCCTAAAAACAAAACAGCAGCAATGAGCTAAGGGAGAAAACTAATTTACTAAATATGATGTCGGAATGTGACATAACAATAAAATATATTATAACTGGAATTGAAACTAATAAATCAAATAATATGAGACTGTCCAAAAACTCTTACTCTAATGTTGAAGATGAGATGGCTAGGGAGCATGCAACACAGAGATGAGCAGTAAAAGGACAGTCTCACACCTTGCAAGAAGTTTTATCTTTCCTTCTAAATGAAAAATGGAAATGGAACAGTCAAAGACTTCTGGAAAATGTAGTTCTTTTCTTCTGAGAACTGGGTACCCGGAAATATCACCAATCCACAGAACTGAAACATTAAGTCTCTCTGCATGTGCACTACATGATGTAACAATGTGGAACACTGATAACAAAAGTCATAAAACCATGATACTTATGCACTGCCCAACAGTTATACTCCAGTTTTCAGCAAGCAAAATTACTTTCCTTGAGCTCAAATGTATAACTTAAACGTACTAGATTTATTAAAACATTAAGAATAATTGTTGAGAATAAACAAAACCAAACCCTAATCTACAGTCACAACTTCCTCTACACAGTTCCCACAGAACCTTTGATTAGGTACACAATCCTTTGATTGGCTTTGGGTATCAACACGGTATCATCAGAAAAACATCTCCCAAATATTTGATGATTCAGAATATTGAAGTACTCTTCATATTGGCTCTAAACCATCTTCGGTTTCCAGCCTAGGATCTACAAACTGCAAAATCTTCCTCATCCTTTAGGAAATATGCTAAGAACAGTGACTGGGAAGCCTTGTCAAAACTGCCAGGGCTTCTGCTCCTCTTGTCTTAGCAAAGACTAAATGATGCCAGTTGTGTCATGGCTGCATTACTCAGTACTCACATCACCACTCAGGCTAGTGGATGGACAACATGTTTACCACAGCCTTATGTCATTTGGGAACCAGGCATCCTGAGCAATTCACATCCAGAAGACAAATACAGGCATTTGTAGAAACTTCGTCTGTTTCCAGCAGATACAGAACTGAAATGGGTCAGACTTAAGACAGAAACTATTAAAAGTGCTGACTGAAAAAAGCTTATGGATGACTCTTCTCAAACAAGAAACTGCCTGTGTAAAATCAGTGCCCAGGAACACTCATGCATTCAACCACTCAAAGTTTCTGTAAGTTATAAGCATACCTTATAAGTAGCTTTTCCATGGATGAATTTTACTCACAAGCACAAACTTTTGTCAAGCACTTTCTAGAACTCTGGACAACAAGCATAAAATCAGTAACTAGCTTTAAGGTGCTAATATACATCCATATATAAAGCTTTCTGTCCATTTCATTAACATCTAAAATTTCCAATTAAAAATATTAAGTGTAAAATGTTGACAGTACTTACAGAAAGAGGGAACAATCAATATACATAAAGATAAGGAAAGGTTTTTCACCATTTGAAGGTTTAAAGGTATTATAACAGCCACAAAAGCACACTACTTGATCAGAAGTACTTTCTTCACTTACAGGATACTACCAAAAATAAGAAAATAAATAAATAAATAAATTGGATTATTTCAGAAAAGAAGCATTTATGTAGAGGCAATTGTTTTGCTCCAATGACAGACACTGTAATGGTCTCAGTAATGGAGTGACCAACAGATGCAATTAGGAAGTCCACTCCTAGTTATTTGGTATATCATAATCAAAAAAATATCTGTGGTAAAAGTTAAATCTTGTCTATACCACATAGACCATACTTGAATTTGAGACCAGACATTTAGATTTCAAACATTTCAGAAATATTAGCAACTAAATAAAGCAATAGAAATTTGTAGCAGCCATACCTCTGAGCACAAACTATGGAATGTTTTCCCAAAAACTCTTACAGGTTTATACAGGAGATGGAACAAACAACTGCATGCCATTCATAACCTTACCTAATCCCCTCTTGTTGCAAACTTTTCCCGTTTGCCTTTGCCCCCCTTTTCAGCTACAAAACCTCTAAATGCAATGTCAGTCATAATACTAGTAACATTGATTTCATCACACACTCCCAGAAAAGATAACTGTCAAACTTTGGAATCACTGTACCAGCTACTTTAACCACTAACACACAAGCATTTTAAAATAATAATAATAATAATAATAATAATAATAATAATAATAATAATAATAATAATAATAAAGCTTTTCCTCAAAATACATGTTTTAGTAATTAGCCATAGCAAAGGAAAGAAAAAAAAAAAATCACATGGAAATACCACAGCAAGCTTTGTAAAAAATTCCTGGATCTCATTTCAGTCATATTGAACAAAAATACTGGCCAAGTTGTACCACTACATACTTCAGAGCAGTAAAACACACCCACACGCAGCATGTTCCATTCTGCCACTCAGGTACACAAGCAGTGCTCTGCAGATGCCAAAAGCACTGTATTTTTAAATGTAACTGTGACGACAATTTGGCTACAGAGTACACAGTCTTGCACATTCTTCTACTGTTCTAATGGCTCCCCTCCAGCAGGGCAAATCTCATCAAATTTCAACCCACCCCAAAACAGATTACGAGTAGGACTTGCACACACCAGCTACACCTCTGTAAGCTCAGAAAAATCAGAACACAAATCTGTGACTTCATTGTGTAGAAAGAAGTGAAATCCTACTCTTAATAGGAACGCATCGTGCAACTTGCAACAAATGCATACAAGTTCAATCAATTGGAAACAAAACGCTGTCTACACTTCATACATCCAAGAAAACATTGCTTTCTCCCTACATTGCTAGAAAAAGAAACATGTAGGATCTGATTTTCACCTTCTCTAGATTTCCTAACAAAAGAAGGACTTCTGAATTATTCACACTGCTCTTTAGTCATGCACTCTTCAATTATTTACCTGCTAGTTTCCCAAACCAGCTGATGGATACTCTAGCTAATGAACGTTACACATGCAGAAAAACTCAATTACTGAAGGATGGTAAAACAAAACAAGAACAACTGACACAACAACAGTAGATGTGATAATATTTTAGTGATGAATCCATGCAACAGCCTTCTTAAAAATACTCTGCTTAGACAAAAAAAAAAAAAAAAAAGTTACCCTGGCAATAACATTGGCTCTAGAGAAGTCTAAATTCAATTTAAACACATTTTGAAAGTATAACATGATGGAAAGTCAGCATTAATATTCTAAGGATTTCGCTCAGAAACACTGAGCGAAATTCAACTAGTGAAATTTGTAAAGCCACTGATTCAGAAGAGATCAGACAGCAAACCTCTAAAGCAAGAACAGCTTGTGACTAAGGAAGAATATTCATGAAAGTGAGATTTCTGACAACCCCCAAGTTCCTAAAAATGAAACGTGCAAGCAAAGATTTCTCCCACTCTTCTGAACTATTGTTTATACTGATCAAGACAGACCTTTCCAAATTTCAGATCAATTACAGTTGTGCAAAGAGTTGAACACTGACCAAGTCACTTTAAACAATGGCCCAGGAGTTTTATACCATATTTTAAGAGGAAACACTGCTGTAGATATTTGCATTTTCAGACAGCAGATTTCACACAGTTTGTACATCTTTATCAGAAAGTACACAATTTAAATCAGCCCTCCTCTAACAAAACAAGTAATGGTGAGGGCTTTTCAGCACCCTATAAGGTTTCATCCTTCTAAACAAAATTGCTACCAGTTTTGTATCAATATTTTGGTTCCAACTGGTACCAAAATTTCAAACAAATTTTAGAAAATAAATTTAATGAAGTACGTGGAAGTTTGCTTTTTGCATCAAAAATGCATAGTCACCTGAATAAGTACCTTTATGACTTTATTAAACCCCCAGCTTTATGGTAACAGCTGTACAAAACCAGAGTAAAGCCAACATGAAATCATTACTGCCTGGGAGAAGAGGGCAATGCTGTCTGAAATATTTAGCACTATTGAATTAATCATCTCAATACATACACTCAAAACAGAATATTTCCTTTTAGTCACAACACATCCAAAACAATTAATAGAAATAAATGAGGTTTCAAAAATGAAAAAGGTTTATCACAAAAAGATGCATGAAAAGGAACAGAAAGCATGCTTTAAAACAATATGATTTTCTCTCCTATCTGAGTAAAGACAATGCCTAGAAGGCTTTTTTTTTTCCATTTAAAATATTCCACTATATTTATCAATACAGTTTAGCCTTTGGAAGTTGATGTCACATATACAATGGAGACCAAAAGAATTCAGGAGAAAAATCTTGTATTTATTTTGGGTTTTGTTAAAAGACTTAAGAAAAGTAATTAACAAAAGCAATTATTGGCAAGGATACAGAGAATCATCCTTCAGGACAAAAAATAACCTCAAACTAGTGGGAAACAGTGCTTGATCTGGCTTTGTTTATAAGGAAGCTATTTGCCTAAGGGCTTTTATTGAATTTCTTTTACTTTACTAACTGAAATAACAGATGTTAACGACAGAATACTGGACTAAGTAACAGAATATTCTAATTCAATATTACAAAATATTTCAACTTTTAAAACAAGTTTGTTTATTTTTTCTATAATACAAGAAGTTACAAGAAGAGGGGCTATTTTAAACAGAAAGCAAAGAGATCATAATACAATAAAACACTTCGGTACCAAGACAAAAAAAATTTAAGACTCAAATTACATTCCCATTTTGTGGAAGAAAATAAGTAAAAAAAACAAACAACAACAACAAAAAAAAACCAGAACAGATCTACATGCATAATTTAAGTTACACAGTAATTCACAATGATATGGAATCCACTTACCTACTACTAGCCCACACTCTGAACAAATCATATCACCAGCTCTGTAATCCTCCACTAAAATGGAATCTGGATGGTTTGGGCAAGTCACTCTTGGAAGAGCATCCAAACTGACAAAAGAAAAAAATTAAATCATTATTAACTTAATCGAGAAGGATGCATATCCCAAAGCATGAGTTCACTGCTGAAAAGAATTATTTACAGTGATCTAAAGGACTCATTATTAACCTAAAACACCTGAACATCTCAAATTCCAAAACATTTGCAATTTATCTCATCTCAGCAACATAAAAAGCTTCCAATGAGAACATACAAAACTTAAATATAGACAGGTCTCAGCGTAGTCCACCTTGCAGGCTACCACTATCTGAAGTTCCTGAAGAACTTAGTGGTGATTGTTTCAAGCTAATGGGAGTTTCTACTCATCGAACCAATATAATTTATCAAGTCCTCAATTCAGGAAGGAGTGGGCACACATTTATTTGAGAATATACAGTTTTGTCATTGTTTCTCAGAGATGAGAAAGAAAAAAAAACGCTCTTTAAGTTAGGCTAAAACTAGATGGTGTAAATTAAGCAATTCATTAGTTGTGAGGTCATAATGGAGAAACCATCAGCTCCTGAGAGCAACTGGCAACACCTGCTTCTGAGAATGGGGAACCATCCCTTGTACACCATTCATCTTCAGCAACTATGAAAAACATCCAGTAAAGCATTGTCACTATTTAACACGTGCATACACACAACAGCACTAGACCACAGCAACAACTAATCGCTTCTAACCAAACATTTTAACAGTAAATATCTCATTTAAACCAACAGTGACTGTCCAGTACCTCCATTAAAACACTTCTGCTTCAAAACTAGCATTACTTATGTTTACAATTCGAGGGTTTATATTCAACAGTCATTTTCTTTGAGCTAGAAAAGCAGTGATCACAATAAAACAAAACCTTGCGAGTACTTACAAAGACACCTACTAGTCCTTGAAATAGGGAACTATGCTGTTAAAAAGTCGAATTCTCCCAGTTCTCCCCTTTCTTACCAGCCCATTACTTCAACTTAATCTATTCGGTCCCACCTCACTTCTCACGTTTTAGATGTACCCGACGCGTCAAAACAAAATAAGCATAGTGTTGTAACGCGACGGCTGCTCAGGAGAACCCGTACGATTCAAACCCTAGATAAAAAAAACCACCAGCAGCATTAATCTTCACAACGTCTCGTGAGAACGCGCTCGCCTAAGACCTTCGGATGCAAATCACTGGAGATGGGACACGGCCCCGTGGCGGCCCTTCCTTCTCGCCGCCCCAGCGACTTCACGTGGCAGGCAGAAGTGTTGACAAAGCGCGGAGTGCGCGCATCTGACATTTGGCGTTACGCAAAACACCAGCGACACGTTTGGGGGGGGAATAAAAAACAAACAAGAAGCTCCAAAAAAAAATATATAAATATATAACGCTATCGGTATGCTACTGGAGACTTCTTCACAAATGACCACACAACAACCGTTCCTTCTACCCAACGTTTAATTCACCGACGCGGATGGAGGACAGCAGGCGGCACGGAGCGCGCGGGCCCAGCCGGCACCGAGCGCTGCGGCACAGAGCGCTGCGGAGGCGGCGGCGCGGCCCCGAGGTCGGGGCTCTGCCCCACGGCAGCCCATCTCCCGCCGCTCGGGGAGGCCCTCACCGCCGACCCCCCGCCGCGAGGCAGCTTCTAGACCCGGGAAGCCGGAGAGGGACGGCGGGCCGAGGCCGGGCGGGAGCGGCGATGGCCGCCGGTTCCTCACCGGGCGGCAGCAAGGGCCGACGCGGCCATTTTCTCTCCCGAACCGCAGACGCGGAGAGATGGCGGAAGCCGCGCCGTGCTCTCCTCGGCGGAATCATCCGTACGGGCCCCTGCGGAGCGCCGGGCCTCCCTTACCGGCTCGTGGACGCCATTTCGCTCCCTCCGGCGGCAGCGGCTGCGCGCGGTCAGGGGGCAACGCGGCGCACCTCTTTATATAGCGGCCGGGGGGCGGGGCCGCCGGCAGCTCGCGACGGGTCGCGTGAAGGGACAGGCGGCGCCGCGCGCGCTCGCCGCGAGCCCCGCCCCGCGCGGGGCACCTCGGGCTGCGCGCGCCCACGACGTGGCGGTTGGCGGCCAACTTCTGAGGCGTGGGTGTAGCGGCGCTCGGACCCCGCCGCTTTGCAGCGCGTCCCGGCCCCCGCGTCCCACGTGAAAAGATGTCGTACGCTGCCGGCAGCACGCCTCGTCCCGCTGCCTGCAGGGCTCCACGCGCGGAACAGCAGGACGAGCATTTCCAGAATTGCCGCTGCAAAAAAAAGGCGATGCACCGTACTTCTCTGTACGTTATTTCTTTGCTCCCTGTCCGCTGCCATACTTCGAGTGTTTTCCCCCCTAGACAAAAAAATAAAAACAAATAAACTGATGAGATTGCACTATTAGCAGTCTCAACAAACAAGTTATGGAAAATATGGTCATCCTGGAGTCGCTTAAAATGTAATCCAAAGTCATCTCTGCTGCCAGCGATGAAAGTCAGAATACGCTGCAGTTCTCACATTCACCACTCCGACAATCACTCCGTGGGTTCAGCCGCCTTTGTAAACACAGCAGCGCGTTAATGACAATAAGTCATCACATCTCACTTGTTTGTCTAAAGGTCCGCTGTAATTGTTTGTTGATTTAGCCAACGTTGGCTTTGTTAAAATATCAGATGTCAGTCAAATGCTTCACAGGAGCAAATGAAGGAAATAATGAACAGCCGGAGCAGCTGAACTGCGCTTGGGATAGCCACTCATTTCTGCAATGCATCTTACATGCCCTTACTTTAACGAACCGAAAAGATCAGCACCCAGACAAAACAGGAAAAAATAAAAGCAACTGTAAAGGTCCCGTAACATTAGTGAGGCTCTGGAGCTATGCAACTGCAAACATTTATCTCATCCGAACCTGTCCTTTATCCACTGAACTTGGAATAGTCGAAATTGAGCTCCACAGTATCACAGAGTCACAGCACGATATCAGGCCCATCTCCACGTTCCCACTAGATCTTAAGGGTTTGAAATAAGTTTGTTGTGAAGTTACCGATGGCTTTTGTGAACAAAAAAGAACAAAAAAGATTACAGGATAATTCACCTGATGGAGGTGTCCTTTCATTTTGCTTTGTAGATTCATCTATGTAAAAAACAAGAGGGTAGACAAAAATATTCTAGATTTTATAATTTTATTGAAGACTGAGTGCCTTCAGAACGGCACATGACTACCGTGAGAAAATTAAATACTGATTAACCCTTTAGATCTTGCCTATATAAATACTTTATTGATTTAACTCAATCACTTTACTTAAACTGATGCAACCTATGCACAGACAGATTAGATAGGTACATAGAAAGGCACTGTGGTTATCTTCTCTGAAACATAGGTAATTTTCCTCCACCTCATACCAAAAAAGTCTTAAAATACCTGTAACAATTATTTATTTCCCAGTTCTAGAACTCTTCATGTTTCAATAAGATAATGATACACGAATCCCACAGATTATTTCTGGAGGAAAAAAGCAAACAATTTTGAGAAGAATGAAACTAACCTTTGAGTTGCTTTACAAATATAGGTAAATCATTGTTTTAACTCCTCAGCAGGTGGCAGTACAAGGTTATTTACAATGTCATTTTAATTCTGTACTGTATTAAGTAATTTGTCCTTAAGTTTGCAATAAAAGCCCCAGTGTAAAATAATTATACCAGAGAGAAGAGTTAATTAAGAGAAAAATTAACAATTAAAAAAAAAAATCAAGCTTTCTGCTTCTTCCAGTTCTTCAGGATCACTTCAGCTGCATCCAGTGTGCTGTCTTTCTGCAACACAAGGAATATCATCATTACTGCGTGTATGGATTCTTTAAAACAGTAGTAGTCATATTTATATGATTCCAAATCAGTATTTGGTAGTGTCAACCTCTTAATATCCCAGTTGGTCACACTGTCATTAACAGTTATAGCTGCAAATCTACACTGCACAAAAAAATTCAATTCCTTGCAAATATTTATCAGATATATTTGTTAGAAAAATGAAACTTTTATCTTAAACTACTTATACAAATATTTGTTCTTATACAAATATTTGTCATTTACACAGTGATGCACTTGGCTGCTCTATACTGGACACTTGTTAGCATAGCTCCCCAATCTTTATATGTATAGGTGGAGTTATTAAAACTTCATGCAACCAAACTATGCTGACAACTACTTAAGCATAAACCCTCTGAATACAAGTAACCCACTGGCCAGCTGTGTGGCTTGGCTGCAACATGATGAATCATACAGGTGGTGTTTATGTCACGATGAGTGCTGTTCATCCTTGGCAAGCTACATTAACTATCAGCAAGTTTCATTCTGGTTGTTACTGGCTCCATTTGGATTGTTGTCTTTATAACTCATCCTAAGAACTGTAATAACATAAGCAGAAACTCCCATTCATTACTTGTCCAAGCTAAGGTACAGATTCTTATACAAAACAGAGTTGGCACATTTCATTATGCTGACTCTGTGACAGAGCAAGAGGAGAAACACCTTAAAGCACTCAGATTACCAAAGATTATGTATGCACTTGCTCCCACAGCATTTCTTTTCAAGAACAGATTCAGCAACAGGGTGAAACACCACAAAAAACATGTGAAAATCAGTTGCTCACAAAATCACAGATGTAACCTAATTCACAATTTCGGTTTTCTTTAAAAAATAGGTGTGATTGTTTCCTGTGTCTTCGTTTTCTTTTTTAGTTTGCAGTTTGCGTAAAACTTTGTATTTTCTGGTGAGCTAAACTTTAAGCCAACTTACTACTTTTGTTGCTGGAATCTGAACAGACATGCAGTACTTCATGCATATCATTTTACTACATCGTTCACATGGAAATTATTTCTTACTCTGATTTAAAGATCCACCTTAATTGATAAGCATACCTGTCTCATACATTTTCACTGTCATCACTGGTCAAGAATGCTTTTACAAATCAATATCTAAAAAATACATAAATCAAAAAGGCCTGACTACCCAGCCATGCCATCCATATTTGTGGTTTCAAGTCCCTGAGCAGAAAAGATAGTTGAAGCTACTTAATGCTGATTTTTATACCAAACTTAGTTTCTGTTGCTCAAACCATTCAATTCAGGCTGCAGGCAAAAATGTAGCAGTTAGTCTACTGCAGCTTTTGATATGGCATTGATTTTTCAGCCCTGAGTCTTCACAGGACACAGATTTACCTTAATGAAGCAAAAGCGTATATATTTGTCAAATTGCCTTTTTGTTTTAGGCCCACAGAATGCTGAAAGAGGAATTGCTGAGAGTTTCTGAAGAAATAAACAGAAATATTAGTTGATTATGATTATTAAAAACAGTTTTAAGTATGATTTTATTCAATTCTACCAATGTTCAAGGGAAATATACAAGGCTGGATTTTGTTTTGGCTAAATAAGCTTAAATAAATTTACGTTACTTTTCTTATACAAAACATTTCAATGTAATTTTCCACAACTAGCATTTAAGCAGAGAAAGAACAAGTGCTGGAACTTAACACAAGCCTGTAGTATACACTGTCAGTATGCATAGCAATATTTAAGCCACACCATTTCCAAAAGATAGCATAAATACCAAACTGTGTTTTGGATGCAGCATTTATACTACGTTATTTAATAAGCAAGGTTGCACTGCTTTGGATTTCAGTAGAACAGCATTTCTAAAACTAGAGTATAACTAGGACATCTTACCTTAGATGATATCATCCATCTGACAAATTTATAATCATAAGGGTCATTCTCATCTACATCAGAGAGATCCACATCTAAGAAAAAGAAATTGCATGATTTTTGGGACTCCAGTGGGAATGCATTCACCAAAAGCATTCCACTAATACTTCAGAATAAAGATGCTTCCTTTCATTAAAGAAATATAATTCAAATTATACTGTAACAACTAATAAGTACAAACTCAGGATATTAACCCAAATGCTTGGCTCTCAAACTTTTCAATAATCATAGACTTCTAAGACATATTTTCTTATCCATTATCTTTGCCCTTCCTAAAACTTTGCAAAACAAGGGCAGTTGTTAGCACCGCAAACATTTTTACTCAAGATTATAAAATCCACCTCCAGGCTAAAGCCAAATAGAAAATTTAAATCCCAATCAGTATTTCTGACAAAGATAGCAGCAACAAAGAAGAAAATGTTTTGAAACAAAAGCTGCATTCTCAGCTTAATAATATTTGCATTCCATACCCTTTCCAGTAATTTTTACTTACTTAATGCAGAAACATCAACAATCATAAAGTATCCTCCTTCTGGAATGACAGGCTTCAGCCCAACTTCTTGAAGTAGCCGAACCATCCGATCACGCTTACTTTCCAGCTCTCGAGGCAGTGCATAAAAATAGCAGTCTGGCTCATCCATGCGTTTATAGTCTATCCAAAGTGCTTGTGCCAAAGCCTCCTGGAAACACAATGTCCAAAACACTCATGGATACCCACACACTTCCTAATGAAATGATGTACGTTTTTCTCTGATTCTGTAGTAGGATCTGGCTCTTATTATGCAAATCAGCAAATACAAATTACAGAAACTACAACCAATAGTGTAACTTGTTTGTTAATTCGTATTGTAGCAAAACCCAAAGCAGCAATTGCTTGAAAGGCGTTAATCACATACAGAAGAGCATAAGAGTTTACAATTATGAACTGGAGCTAAGTTTAATTATTGGTGACAATATAATCACATAGTACTAATAAACTGTGATCTAAAAGGTAAAGATAACTGTCAGTAAAGCAAGACCCTTTAGCAACAACTTTTACTTACATTTGGTAGGAAACCACAGATTGATACAAGTGGTGTTTTTTTTAAAAGCAGCAAGCAGCAGAAGTTTGTATGTGAAAGAAGAAAGAATCTGCAAGCCTTCTTATTTTTTGTTTGTTTTAATGTCTGATAAGTTTATTATCTTTTTCTAGCAGCCCAGAACATGTATTTTGACAAGTAAAAGATTAATTGTTGTGATTATTGTTTATCACAGTGAGGTCTACAAGTTTGCTACATCAGAAAATTACATCTTTGCCTCCATCTGTACCTACCTGTAGTGGAGTTGGGCAAGTATATAGTGTATTCTGATGAACTACTTGCAAATGCTTAATCAGATTCTGGGGGCCAATAGACCAACCAAGCTTAGGGAAAAAAAAAAACAAAGAAATAAACATGCATATGTTATACTTACTGCCATGCTGTTACTTCAGATTAACAAAGTTAGAAAATGTCTCAAGTTTTTCTTTAAGAATTAGTGTTGATTTTTCTGAGTTCTTTATCAAAACGAGAGCTATTTTATACTAATTTTGCTGTATAATGCATTAAAAAAACTAGATGCTATACAAGAATAACAGGCTCACTTAGCCACATGTTTCAAAGAGCATCAAGCAAATTTTTTAATTCTTCATATGAGTTAGAAATTAAAGAGAGCCTTTACTAGGAATGTTATTGCCAATTGCTTTAGGTCCATCTCATTAGGCACTCATGTCAAGGGTGGTTTGAGCATAAAACAGAGGTCAACACTAAAACAAATGCACTTTTAACCAGATGCAGCTCAATCATCATGGTTCAATCTGACCACAGGTGACTGAGAAGAAAGCATTTAGTTGCCAAATGGTTACATATTTTGTTTACTTTCCAATATGCATTTTGAAGCCAAGCAAAATATTATTTAAATTTTTAATAGTATTGAAAGAGAAACCATTCCAAAAGGTATTATCTGAACCTGAAAACAACGTCTCCATCACAAGACTAGAAAGTTAAAATATGACAGTATCCAAGCTTTCTCCAAGAGTTTTGACTGATTTTGAACAAATCATACTGTGTTATTTATTTATATATATTCTTTCTCACAAGAACTCATTACTCAAAAGTCAAGAACAGACTTAAAACACAAGAGTCAAGTAGGCAGTTGTTCCAGCTGAATGGTCTCTTCACTTTTCAGAGACACGGATTTGTCAGAAGCTTTCAAAGACAAATCACAAAAATGGAGTGTGATAAACGCATGCTATCTACATGACTAAACTCTTACACTGATTTTCCTTACCTTCCAACCAGTTACACTGTACGTTTTTCCAGCACTTCCTATGGTTATTGTTCTTTCCCACATACCTGGCAATGTAGCTGTATATAAAATAAAATTAATTGGGTACAGGTGCACTCATATCCCATGTCATTCGAAGAACTGTACTACCCCTAGTTAAGAACTAGACTACATTGACATACAACTGCAGTGAGTGGATTTGAAAACTATAGCAACCGTAACAAGTGAAAAAGAACACATGGGCCAAACATATTTGGCACAAAGATAAGATTTGGATTAATTAAAGATAAAAGATAAAAAATAAGGAGAGACATAGTTGGTACAATACTATTCATAAGAAAGATAAAATCTAAGAGGTACTTATCCACCTCAATACAATATTATTTCTGATTCCTGGTGAGATCCCTATATACAACAATAAATCAAGCACTCCCAGCCATTTCAATAGAACTGTCCAGAAAACAGTTTGGTGTCATTCAATATCTCTAACCAGAAAAAGAATTTCTAAGGTTCTGGTTTAGAAGTCAAATATCACATGTGTCAGAAACCTAGTACAAAGTGAGTAAATAAATTATATTTTATTACATAATTTGAACAGGCCTAGGATTGACACACAATAAGAACTAGCTAAGAGAGTCAGCATGTACTAAGGGATTCAAGGAAACCTATTTCCATCTTTGTATCTTGTAGGAGACCAAAATCTTTTCTTTCTTTTCAAAGCTGATGGCAAAGCAAGATCTCTTCTGTCAGCTTCCCACAGTATTCTCTTAAGGAAACTGGCAGCCCGTGGTGTGGACAGGTTCACTCTTCTCTGGGTGGAGAACTGGCTGGAGGGCCGTGCCCAGAGGGTAGTGGTTAATGGAGTTAAGTCCAGCTGGCGTCCTGTAACGAGTGGTGTCCCCCAAGGGTCAGTTTTGGGGCCCATCTTGTTTAATATCTTTATTGATGACCTAGACGAGGGAATTGAGTGTACCCTCAGTAAGTTTGCAGATGACACAAAGCTGGGAGGATGTGTCAAACTGCCTGAGGGTAGGGAGGCCCTTCAGAGGGATTTGGATAGGCTGAACAGCTGGGCTGAGCAAAATGGGATGAGGTTCAGTAAGACCAAGTGCCGGGTCCTGCACTTTGGCCACAATAACCCCATGCAATGCTATAGGCTTGGGGCAGAATGGCTTGAAGAATGTAGAGAGGAAAAGGACCTGGGGGTGTTGGTTGATGCTCGGCTCAACATGAGCCGGCAGTGTGCCCAGGTGGCTAAGAAGGCCAACAGCATCCTGGCCTGTATTAGAAATAGTGTAGCCAGCAGGAGCAGGGAGGTGATCATCCCCCTGTACTCAGCTCTGGTACGGCCGCACCTCGAGTACTGTGTTCAGTTTTGGGCCCCTCACTACAAGAAGGACATTGAGGCCCTGGAGCGTGTTCAGAGAAGGGCAACAAAACTGGTGAGGGGCCTGGAGCACAAGTCTTATGAGGAGCGGCTGAGGGAGCTGGGATTGTTCAGTCTGGAGAAGAGGAGGCTCAGAGGAGACCTTATTGCACTCTACCACTTCCTGAAGGGGGGTTGTGGTGAGGAGGGGGTAGGCCTCTTCTCCCTGATAAGTAATGACAGGACGAGAGGGAATGGCCACAAGTTGCGCCAGGGAAGATTTAGATTAGACCTCCGGAAGCATTTCTTTTCTGAAAGAGTGGTCAGGCACTGGAATGGCCTGCCTAGGGAGGTGGTTGAGGCACCATCCCTAGCGCTGTTCAAGAAGCGTTTAGATGTGGTGCTAAAGGACTTAATTTAGTAGTTGGGTAGAGATAGTGATAGGAGGATGGTTGGACTAGATGATCTTATAGGTCCTTTCCAACCTTATGAACTTATGAACTTATGAACTTATGAGCTTGTAATTTTCTCCTGTACACTGCTCTACCATTTTTACTCTAACTTACCTCATTTTCAATAGAAACACATAAATCAAGACAAAAGTCTGGGACACAAAATTAGACAAGGTCATAACTGCAATTGGAGCTACAGTGCTAAGCAACACCTGGCTCTAGCACACTTGTACGTTATAACTGCTACTGATGAATTTATCAGTTGTTAAATTCCCCCTCTGGGGAGATCAACAAACACAGATTTTCCAAACAAAAACACTGACTTTCATAAGGAAGATTTTGCAGAAGCTACAATTGTTAGCCATGCTATAGGTCTTTGCAACACTTCAAAAACATGCATTGTACTCTTCCGAGCACATTTGCCAAGAAAAGAAACCAAACAATTAGCAGGAAAGAGACTCATATTATTATTAGCTCCTCATATTCACTCAACTATTCTGTGACGTTGAAAACATAAAGGCAGTTTGAACAGATGTGCCTGCTAGTCAGCTAGGTCAAGAATATACATTACTTCCTAAAGACAACTGAACTAGCTCTCATAGTCTGCAAAAATAATTGAATTTCAAAGCAAATGCCCTCTAGCGAGACTGTTTTGCCATGTAGTCATAGGAATCCAACCTTCGAGACAGAATGTAACAGCATTTCAAACAGTAGCAGCAGCAAAGGAGCACAGGGGAAGGATCAACTCAATTGCTTTTATATAGAGGTTTTAAATAAGCAAATTCTTCCGTGCCATATGGCAGCATCATTATGTGACACCATAAGCGACCTGGACTAGAATTTACTATCAAAGGGCAAGCTAACACACAAGTCCGCTACCCAGGCTGGCACTCAGCTTGCTGAGATGTTTGTTCTTAATCCTCAGTTACAATATGTGATCTCTAAATCCTAACCATTACTTAGAGAGGTTCACTGTTTTTACAAAGTTAGGTAATGATGAGAAACATGATGAAGTGTACCACGCTACAGAAAACTGCCTCAGTGACAGCATGAAAATTGTTCTAATTTTATGATCTGTGACTAGCACCTCTTGTTAAATTATATTAAGGAACCACCACCAGACACTGTAAATTGATGCAATATCCATTTTGTATCTCTCAGAAAGGAAGTGTCACTGCATTCAAAGGAATACGGAATGTTTAATGTGAAAACATGGGGACTATTAAATAGAGAAAAAGCACATGCCATTTTTTCCTCATATTTTTCTTTTTCTAGATTTAAAGAAGTCCAAGAAACTGAAGTTAAAATGAATGGATCTTGTTTCTTTTACTAAAGTAGTGTTATTTCTCACAGTTTCATGAAAGTTTTATGATCGTCTTTACAATAAAGATGATATAATGGGACTGATCATGGAGTACATATTAAAATGAATGAAGCTGAATAACTTTCCAGGCTTTACCTTTTATCATAATCATAAGGGGCTTCTATGTTGTATGATGACCTATAGAAAGTCTTCTGTTCATGACAAGGCTGATACTAATATACAATAAAGTTAGTGTGTTAACAATTCAGCACCTGTCCACTAAAACAAAGCACAACTGACACAAGTGTTCAAACCTGTTGTTATGGCAAAGGAAAATAAATAGATTACCTTATACCATCCACAGGGACTTTAGTTCTAAAGATGGCTATTTGCATGAACCACCTGCTCGGTCTATGAAGAAAGCCTTAAACTAAACTCATCTTACTTTGTAACTGAATAGGGTAAAGCACCAGTTACTGTGGTAACTTGGTACGATGCACTGACACAGATTACAGTCACATGAACCCAAAACGTTCCACTTCCTCCATGTCTGAAGACCTTCTATAGGGTATCACTATCAAGTGAACTATCTAGAAGGTATGACCACAATAGTCACAAGGTTGGGCTACTTTCAAAACAGGCTCATAGCCTACGCATGCCCAATGCAATTAACATACTAGAGCTGCACAATCAGTATCTGCATAGTTGAGCTAATAAGCATTGCAAGGTCATTTAGACATAACTTCCTTTTCAATATTTATAAGAATCAGTTTCTATAGATATGCTTCTACTAGAGCCCTCACTAATGGGGTTTCATTTATTGCTACTCCTGAGATTTTAGGATCATAAAAGCTTTAAGTTCAAACTTCTTCCAGCAAACATCATTTAAGAGGTAAGTTTACAGTATCATTCCACAGCTGCTTCTGTGACATCACAAAAAAAAAAACAGGTACCTATTTTAATGTGCTTATTCCCCTTATACACCAGCCATTCATACACCTCATCACTGATGCACAGGGTATCATGTTTAATGCAGAGATCAGCTATTATCTGGAGCTCTTCTCTAGTAAATACCTGGGATGCAAGAAAGTAAAGGCAACGCATTAATCACAGTATTTAAGGCATACTCTGAAATTAAAGTAGTGTTTATGCAGGATTCTTACCTTGCCTATAGGATTGTGTGGGGTATTCAGAATAATGGCTTTTGTTTTGGAATTAAATTTACTTGCAAGTTCAGCTGGATCTAAGACCCAATCAGCACTAGATGCAGAGTTTCCACCAATTTTCTTGGAAAAAACAAACAAACAAACATGCATTACTGGAATGCAACACTTGCTACTGCCTAAACAGAGATGCCCAAATTACCGTCCTCAGACACTTTACTAACCACACATGACAGCTTACTCTACTTGTTCTGCTCCCCTGGGAGGAGGTGCTTCTCAAATAGGCTAGAGGCTAAGATCAAGATAAATTACTGCGACAATGGCAGTCTTGTCCTGCCTGATGTCTGTCTCACAGCTTCCCCAAGAACCAGTTTCCAGGATCTAGTTACACATATGCTGACTATATAGTGTGTAATGCAGGAAGTCCAATCACATGAGAGTAGAGTTTATGTCCTTCCCATATACTAGAACAAATATGTGCGTGCTTGGCTGGAAAGATAAATCACCACTAGACTGGGATTTCAGTTCCTTCCCTCCTTATCTATATGAAAACAGTAAAAGAGTTAAAAGTATCTACCACAGAGGCTCTGGAGTTGCATCCTCAGCGTACATGAGGATGACAGAAGTTTGAGTCAGTTTCTGCTAAGATCAAAGAGCATGGCTGTACTAATTTTCTGATATATGCCTAGAAGGAAAGAAAAGCAGTCCCTCAGACATCACCTGATAGCTAGATCAACACTTTGCATCCATAAAAATCCTTGCATCCTTCCAACAGGATGCCAGAAGTACCAGTATGTAAGTTAACTATATGATCATTATTCCTTTTTACCAATAAAGGTATCATCTACTTATCATACTCCTTATTTAGTAAGTGGTTTTCAGAAAAATTCTACTCTATCCCTATCTCTACTGGCATGATTATCCTTCCTACATTTCCACTGAAAACATTTTCCAATCATATCCAAACAAAGGAATGTTGATCAGCTTTCAGACTGCACAAATTAAAGTAAATGAGAAAATGAGAAACACTGTCCTACCTTTTCCAGCACCAATAAAATATATTATTTGCTTTGGATTATCATCATCTCAGACTTACACTGTAACAATCAATCTCATTTTTGTATAATTGGATATTATGAAGCACTGTACAGAAATGCATCTCCTATAAGGCTTTCATCAAACTGTATTAGGTATGGAAGAGAAGTTTTATATGATAAATAATTTTTAAAAGCTACTCACATGTCTCAGTGGAATAAAAACAGGCTTTGCACCCGCCATCTTTACCATTGGTTCATAACAGTCATAAAATGGCTCTATTATTATTACCTGAAATTACAATCACTGATATCAGAAACAGAAAATCTTATGTGCATAATACCATCATATTTCCAGATTTGCTTTGATGATCTAACTTTATATTGTTTCTCCCACTTCATCCTGATTTAAAAACAAATAAAAATAACAGAACATTCTTTCCAGAAGGCCAACAGCATCCTCAACTGAAGAAGGGTGGTCAGCGGGGCAAGAGATGTGACTGTCCCTCTTCACCATGCCTTTATGGGGCTCCATCTGGAGTACTGCACCCAAGTTTGGGACCTCCAGCTCAGGAAAGCTTTCAGAACAGGTCCAGAGGAGGGCCAAGAGGATGACTGAAGGAATGGAGCACCTCTCCTACAAAGACAGGCTGAGGGAGCTGGGCTTGTTCAGCCTGGAAAAGGCTCCAGGGAAGACCTAATCATGGCCATGTAATACTTAAAAGGTAGCTTATAAGTAGTAGGGAAAACAATTTTTTACATGGGTAGATAGTGATATGACATGGGAGAATGGCTTTAAACTAAAAGAGAGGAGATTCAGATTAGATGTCAGGGGGAAATTTTAACTGAGAGGGTGGTGAGATGCTGGAACAGGCTGCCCAGAGAAGCTGCAGATGTCCTATCCCTGCAAGTGTTCAAGTCCAGGTTGGATGGGGTCCTGGGCAGCCTAATCTAGTGCCTGATTTAGTGGCTGGTAATCCTGCCTGTACAGAGGGATTAGACCTAGATGATCTCTGAGGTCTTTAAAATAATAAAATAAAAATAAGCATACAATTTCATGTAATAATGTCCTTAGACTACGCATAATAAGAACTACTCTTTTTGATAACAAAACACTGGCTGTTCTTGTGTAGTTATAAGTTACTATCATTAACATATAATATCAGGAATGTTGGGTCCTTGTTGCACAGATGTAAATATGCAGGACAAAGATGGGAGATAACCATAGCAAACTGCTGAATAACAGCACAGCTGCCATAATTTATGAAATTCCAGGTGGAAGAAAGTATGCATTTTCCACAGCAGATGGAGCGTATTCTTTTCAAACACACTGATTCTACTAAGCAACCTCTAACACAGTATATCCAAGCATCAAGGAAACACCAAAGAATGGCCTAAGTCTTTAAATTTCATCAGAAGAAAACTTTCAGATAGGAAAGAAGGACAAACTCAAGGAAAACTGCTAGGTAGAGGCTAGGTAATATGAAAAGAAAAGCCAAAACAAAAAAATTACAACCACCAACCCAAAGAAAGGTTAAAAGCAGAGAACTAAGAGAACTGCTAAAAAGAAAGAAGTGATCAAAGCAACAAAAAAAGAAATAAAAGATAGAAGGGAATATGTTTTATAAGTGAAAGCAACAAAATGCTGAAAGCAAAATATGCAACAACAAAGGAAGCTTTTGTTCTCTGCAGACCCAAAGAAACATTCTCCCAAAATGACATTTTGCATCATTACCAAAAAGGCTGAGATCAGTAATGAAGAGATGAATCACCACAGATAGTACAGTAAATTAATGATCTTTTCTATAAAGGACTTTTCTGCCCTTCTGCTGCCTTTCCTGCTATAACTCAATGGTTCAAAATAAAACTGACATACAATAGCTTTCCACAGGTAAATACATTGTACCACACTTTTTTCTGTTGCAGACAACAAGCCAGACATTTTCTTAAATAAACACAGACTATTGTGTCACCTAACAATAAAGTAACAAAACTGCTGAAGGCATTGCCAAGCATGAAAGAAAAGGGTCTGTAAGCTGGTGAATCGATAGGGAAGACATCCAAAGGATGCTACTAGAACTGCAAGTCAAATATGCAGAGGTCTGAGTTACTTCCTGTAAGTAACCAAATTACTAGAGAACAAAAAGAAGCCCAAACATTAATTTATAAGTAGACAAACAGCAACAACAAAAAAGCAGTCAAATTCTCTTTTCAGTGCATAAGTGAATATTTCAAATAAAAACTTACTTCATCTCCCTCTTCAATTAAAGCCTGGATTGTACTAAAGAGAGATCCGTAACCTCCTACTGTCACCAGGATATCTGTGAGAGGGTCAATCTTTCTTCCACAAACTCTCTCATATACTTGAGACAAGGCTTTCACCAGTGATGGATGTCCCTGTTCAAAGCAAAGAAATGCAACTGAAAGAGTTTATATGTTATCAAGAGCACACCAGTGTTTCAGGTTTTTTTTTTTTTTTTTTGTAGGGTTTTTTTTTTTGGCACTTCCTCCAATGGACCAAAATAACACATAATATGAGATGGACCCACAGTGTCAATGTGCTTTAACAGGCAGTGTAGCTTAAAGTATTTCTTCATTGGCTAAGTGAAGTTACTTCAATTTATTTGAATCTACTAGGAAATTATTTTTGTATAGCTAATACTTTTGAATGCCTACCTTATCACCGTATCTCAGGATAGCTTTAGGTAGCCTGTAGGAGAGCTAGGACAAGAGATAGCAGGAGAGAAGGGAATAAACTGATACCAGTTCACCTTCGTAACTTTTTGAGTTTCCCTCCTGCCTACTCATATCTCCATCTGAAGTACCTTCTCATTTTCGTTAACTGACAACTAAAAATGTTTTGGTGCAAGGAAAATTATTTTACCTTGTTTATATAGTGCTGATAAACAGCTCCTGTGATCAGAAAGATAATTCATATATTGCAAACCTCAGACCACCTTTCACCAGAGGACACAGAGGTTAGTGTACCCTTCTCAAAATGTGTAACGAACAAGAAAACAAACATAAAACAAAGACTACCTACAATATAGGAACAAAAAGGTACAACTCTGTTCACTCAGGAAAACCAGAGGTTTCCTGTTGAGAAAAAACTTTTCTTCTTCCTTTTTGGATACTTGGTAAAAAGAGAGAAAGCAGTTCTGGGAGAAAATTCAGCTATATAACAAAAATCCTCTAAATGTTGAACACTGCAGCTCCACAAGAAATGCATAAAATTATGAACCTCTCTGTAAACAAAAACTTTACCACAATTTAAAGCTTGCAAGTCATTTTTGATTGAAATTATGGCCATTTCTTACTACGAGTGTGTCAGCTACACAGGAATGCTGCACCACCCAAGTTAATCCACATCCAACTCAAGATCTAAGTGCTACAAGGCAAATTACAAACTGTAGTGACTATCCTCCAGAGGGGAACTTTACTTTAACGCTTCTTAATCTCCACTGATATCTACTAACATCATGGGTGAATCTTTTTTTGAGGCACTGTCTCAACTGATAGTGTACAGCTTTCTCATTCTAGTATTATCCTATCCAGTTCATGTCCACACTAACCAAATAAAAGGCAAATGTATAGTTTACAATCTTTTAATCTGTAAATTGATTTATATTGTCTTTAGAGGCTCATACAATCCCATATGTACTCTACCATTTTGCTCTTGCTGAAGTATTCCGCCTTAAGGAAGACCACACAATCTGTTGTTTGGTAACAGATAAAACTACTAGGAAAACTTACTTAGGAACAGAAGAGTATGAACTACCTGTAAAACCAACTTAAAGCAAAGTCAGTTTATTTATTCCCCCTGTGGCAAATTCTCCACTGACCTTGACACCTTGACTCCTCAAGTTCCACAGTACTTACAAAGCCTCGTGTGTACTGGTTCAGTCTGTCAACTGCTGCTGCTTTTGCCAGCTCTTCTTTAACATAGCTGGGAGGGCATATATCAGGAAGGCCTTGACCAAGATTAACTATCGAGGGATCTGCTGCTACCTTTGTAAATTCAACCCTAACAGAAAAAAACATACATCTTTGATTTAACATACCAGACAGAATTATCTTTTCCTTCACAAGCATTAGAAGATGAAAGAACTTTAAAACTTCTGAACAACTTTGTTTGTATGGGGCATTTTGTTTACAAGAGTGAAAAACAACAAACAAACATGTAGGTAGTAAGGAAAGGGTAAAATGCGAAATCTAATCAGGAAAAGAAGTAAATAAAATACAGAATCACAATTCAGTCAAAAAATAAATACAAATTTCTAACAAAAAAACACAATCTGAGGCTGGATGATCAAAACAATCTTGTGTTTTTATATATGCATACTTACACATGTATACATATGTACACACTAATGTAAAACCCAAGCTGTTTTCACTAACAAAATCCCATCTTTACCAGTGATGGCAAAAATGTTTTGTGATCAATTTAATAGCTAATAACAAGCATACAAAGAGAAAGAATTTCAATTACAAGGACAAGCAAAATGACTTAAAAATAAAGTCAGATTCATTTGGTAAACAAAACATGAGCATTACTGAGATAATTATTCAACTCAAATAATGTTTAAACTTGAAAGTCAGCTATACTACCACTTACAAGACCTATACTTGTCTTATATGTTTACTAGATACACAGAAGCCTAAGCCTGTGTATCTAGTAAACATATAAGAGAGCTGTGCACTTTCTTATTGGCAATAATTATCAATTTGGAAAGAAAATATACCAGCCAAAGACATTTTCTGAAATTTGCTGATATTTTCCCTTTACTTACCACACGTTGCTATCAAGGCCTTCAATTCGTCTTGTGTTTTTGTGTCTGAAGGCCATTGTCTGCAAGATCAAAATACACAGACAGAAGGGTTTTGTTAAGAAAGACAATGTTCTATATTGTTGGATCCTGCATGACAAAACCTCCTTCGTGCTTTCTCAAATATACCACTGCCAGCTGAATTCAGTCCTTACTCAAAATTATAGACACGGTCTTTCATTAAAGCTTCTGTAATAGCCTGAACACAGACTAACAAGAAAATACATTAGAAGTGTCATAAATCCTCATTCATCACTATCTAAACTGAATGGGCAGCAAGAATGGATGAGGATCATAAGCTCAGTAGCTTTAAAAAGATGACTTAAAAACAAATATTAGAATACAAATATTCTTTGTTTTTTCTAGGACACATTAATATCTTAAAGGTTGTTTGTTGATTTTTTTGTTTGTTTTCCTAGCACAATCCAGTTTGCAAAGTTTGTTTTTTCTAAGCAATTTTATTTGACAAAATGATGGTTAGAAAGAAAATAGGAAAGACAGTTCATATTTTCATTCCGACTTTCAAAACTTGTAAATGTTTAATTACAACACATCAAAAACATATTATGCCTTTTTGCTACATATTCAGACCTCTAACGAAGGTCTTAGAAAACTGCTTTAGAATAGACCTCTCAGTCCTCCTTATAAACTTTTTAATAGTTCTGGTATTGGAAAAAAAAGAAAAATTGGGAAAATAAAACCATCAGATTTATTTGTAAGTGTAAGCAATGAAGAAAATAACAACAAAGCAGTTCATGTACATTTCTACCTGGAAATCAGCATGATACTTGAAAAGCACAGAAAAAATGAAAATTCACATAGAAAGTAAGACCCTTAGAGCTCCAAACACTCCAGTTTCTGTGAGTCAGACTACTAATCTCAGTGACTTTTACCACTGCTTGGTGTTACTATTTTGTGAAGGATTCAAAAAACATACTCCAACTACCACATGTAAAGAAAGACTAAACACCCAAGCTGTCATTACACTTAAAGTTTCAACTTTGAAACAATGGGCTTGAGTCAGAGTTGTAATTTTATGCAGGCACGCGTTTGTACTCAATCTTTTTGCAATAATGAAGCTACTTTATAGGTAACAATTTGAAATCGGTAAATAAACTAACAGATATTTCACTGCTCATTTGTTTTCTGTATGGATCTAATCCTGACCTCATCTGTCAGAGACAAACATCCAAAGAACAAAACAGAAGACATCTTTCATTCATCCTCAGGCACAGCAAACCATAACTAGACAGGTAAAGCTGTACTTCTTAACAGACATGGACCATAGTTAAGAGTGAGCTCTGACTGAGTGATCAGTACTGCATCTATTTAAAAAACAAATATGGTTTAGAAGATGAATCCAATTTCACAATGTTAGTCTTGGTAAATACAATCAGTGCCTGCCTGTACTATATAACTGCCAACAACGCAGGTTAGACTGAGCCCCTCTCCAGATACACATACATTTCCACTTCTTTTGTCCACATGCTAGACTACTACTTATATGATGAGGAATAAGAAACCTTGCTTTGAAACTTCCCAGCTAATAATGAGAATTCTGTACAATGCCATGGGAAATTTGTTACATTGATCAGCTCTTCCTAAAATTGTTTCGGTTTGCTAAAAGCTTTTCCACTGTTGGATTTTATCCTTAACTGTAACACAGATCTTAACTTTGTAAGTAATTTTCCGTAGCTGAAAATGCACAGGCAAGTAACAAAAGCCTGTTACAGTCCTCATGCTACCTTAAGTTTAAATAATTAATATTTCAGGTCTATTTATTTTTTTCTTGTACTTTGAAAATAGTTTCAAAACAGAACAACTAATCTTATTAGTTTTAGTATGTTCAGCTTACAGAAGAGTTGAGATCTTGTTACTTAGAGAAAGTGAACAAATTACACTTAGAAATGATACCCTAAGGAGAATTCTTTCTTCTAAAAGACCATAAGAACTCTTAACGTTGCTTTTTAGTCTAGTCCAATTACATCATGGCTTGATAATCTTCAAGAACTTTTCAGGTGCAGAGCTAGGACTGCCATAAGTTTAAGATCAGTGTTAAATAAGAGACACATCCTCACCAAGCTCTAACTCTAACCTCCTGCTTCCCCTAACATGATTGCTCTAGTTGGAAAGTCACGCACTGCTTGCATTTATCTTTTTTCATGATACAAAGAAACTCATGATCAAATTAATGGCAACGGGTTTAATTAGAGAAGCACATATTTTTACATAATTAAATTGTGGAATTCAACATCAAAAGCTCCAAATGAAGCCAAAGTCTGAAGTAAATTCAGAAATAAAGTCAGGGTGAAATTTCATCTTGGTCAGAAAGAACATCCAGGAACAGAATAAAAATACAGCACATGAAAAGTTGACTTAGGCCAAATGTGACTTCCCAAGTGACTTGTATGTTAAAACAACTCTCATATGAGCAAACTATGCTACAGTTGTCTGTGTAAGTTTCACCAGCTGTTCTAGAGGATCTGACATGTGCCTTGGTTGAGCCAGTTTGCTATGTAGACGAACTTCTGCTCTGTGACCTGGGAGCACAAACTACGCTCCAGAGTTCTATACACAACACCAAGCATAACCTCTGGCCACACACCAAGTTGCAATGCTCTTGTTTTCTCTCAGCAGAATAGAAAGACTTAAGCTGAAGTTAATCTCACATGCAGTTAAGCTGGGAAATTAAGAAGATTCTGTATAAAATCAAGTTTGCAGTGCTTTTATATCCCTTGTTATTGTAGCATCAAAAAATCACAACTACCCCCGCTGCATTAACAGAAAGCTGAGATACAAAGGAATTGACATACCAAAACTCTGTGATAAAGCTGGCATGAATCAGTCTCCTATATCTCAGGGTAACACTCTTAACAATTAGGCAATCCCTTCAGCTCGTACCTGTAGCACTGACTTTAAAAACTGAAAAGGATACACAAAGTAATCATTGCCAAATTCTGTTGTGCCAGTATGGTTAAATATTTAACTTGTTAGAAAAACTTACTTTAGTCTTAATATTAAATGTTTGGGTCAAGGTAACTAGAAGTAAAGAAAATACTGCTAATGTGTATTTACCAGCAACATTACAAAATCAGTGCATGTCTAAAATATTGCATGCAATAGTTTTATCAAATAAGTAGATTTAATACTTACATCAGATGCTGAAAGCTTGATGGATCTAGAAAGTAAAATTGTTTGTAATTGGTAAGTTGCGATGCCACGGCAACAGAGGCTTCCTGAAGCAAAAAGCATGCCTGTAAAACAAACAAGCAATCTGAAAAAAAACTTATACTCCAGGAACAAGTTTCCTAAGCATCACTAAGTATTTTTATATGATAAAACCTCTTCCCTCCAGTGATTTTCTTTCACTGAAATAAATTCTAGTAAATTATTACCTTATCACATTTTACGTATCAAGGATGAAACTTTAAATGACAGGGCTTAAAAATTTTTCTGAACGTCATATAAAATGAAGGTTTCCTCTATTTGAGGGCATTTTTTTCCCCTTATGATAAAAATTAAGACTTTCAATTCAAAGTCTCTGTTAGAATTGTGAAAACTCATTCGTCTTATGCAAACTGCCATCAGAGTTGACAACTTACACACAATATAAAAAAGACTCAGCATTAAAACTGGTCTCAATTTTCAGGTGTTTCAAATTAAGCATTCAGAACCTGAGATAATGAAAATGACCAGTCATACTGGAGTAGGACGTCTATGCACTTTATATAACCAAAAGAAGTTCTGCCTCAATGACTTGGGCAAACATTAAATATTTAGCACGGCTGAAAATAGACAGCCAGAAAGGATGTTCTGGATGAAGTAACAGATTGTTTGCTGGGTGCAAAAAGCAAGCCCTGTTAATCAATGACTGTAAAAAGACATATGAACTGATACCTAAGGTACTTACTTCCAAGAAGCTTGTTTAAACATATGCATTGGATGACAATGTTAAAATGAATTGAATTTGTAAGAGAAAAACATAGGAAGAATGGATTTATTCCCAGAAGACAGCATTCCTTACACTGAGAATGTAAATAAATATAAAGACCGATGACACTCCTTTTAAGGATGTCTCATTTAGGCAAAGTAACATACTTATAAAACTTACTTTCTCTTTTTCCAGTGCTACAAACTCAGTCTCAGTTCTAAAATTAAGGTCCTTCTGACACAATACTGAGTTGTATACAACTCAATTAGAACCTCAGGAGTATCTGTACAAGGCCATGGCCTTTAGTGAGCTGCAAGTTTGTAATTCACAGATGTTTCCTTTAAAAGCATAAACAATAGCAATGTCCTCAACTCTGCTGACCAGAGGACTTGCAAAAATAAACAGCAATTAAATATTTCACAGCAGACACTCTGAGAGACACAGAAAAAAAATATATGTTTAATAAGACTTGTGAATACATTTAAAGTAATTTTTAATAATAGCATTTAGCATATCAGACATGAACTCTAATAACTACAAAGATGAATAAAAAAAGACTGTGAAGCCCTCCTGATTGTGTATAACATATGGATTCTATCTTATGCAACTACAACAACAGCTTTACTTTCCCAGGGTTAGATGAGTGACAGAGACCCACCTTACTTTTACAGTAAACAATTGCAGCAGTTATTGCAGTGTGATAAATATGCATGTCTTTACCTGGTCATTTTGTACTGAGGAGTAGCAAGTTAATATAAAAATTTTCCAAACTTGACATGCAAAGTTAACTTGCAACCTTAACAGAAAAAAAAAGTCTGTAAATATTGATAGCATTAGTGCCATGCTGTACTAAAAGGCAGTGTGGTATTTGATGAGGCATTACTTGCTGTGAAGCAATCACACAAACTGTAGCATAGCATGAGGAGCAGCAGACCTGTATCACTGCAGCGTGGTCAAACTCTGATGGTATATGAAACATCCGGAGTAAAAAATGATATCCACTTTTAATGCAAGATAAGAGTAGAAATTGTGAAAACCGTATAAGCAACAGCATGGGAGGAAAAAAAGTATTTCTGAAATATATGGAAATACTGGAAAAAAATGGGGAAAAAACCAGCTTCAACAAGGAAAGACAAGCTTTCAGTATGTGGTTCTGCTACATTTAAATGCTTTCCCAGGGAATGCTCTTCCCTCTTCTACAACATGGAATGCTTGCTTTTAAGCAAAATTTTAAGGAAATAAAGGCAAAGGCCTGCTACAATCCCCACCTCTAGACCTCAAAAAAAAAAAAAACAACCACAACCTGCTCTTTTCCCCCTCTCCCTTCCCACACACACATTCTCACTATTATTTTATATAACATGTTAACACATAACAAAATCTCAAAAGAATTATTTACTGCTACTTTTAGGATGAGTACGCTCTTCATAATTAGCTCTGTACATGTTTTATCAATTACATGTTTTATAACATCCCATGGTATTTTTTCTCATCCCTATAAAGTTTCTTCCAGTAAAGTTACAAAATGCTTCTAATGAACTCATTTCCTCCCTCTGTCCCCTCCTTTGAAACTGAAGGCCAAATGCTCTTGTCCTATCGTATTTAACCTCAGCTTTACCACCTCTATAAAACTGCCCTTGGGCTTGAGAAGCTTACAGTCAGAGCCCTTCATCTGGTGCATTTTCTCCACGCAGAGCGGTCTCGCTCTGCAGATCCGGTGTCAGTCACGTTACGAGAAACAGCGCAAGCCCTTCAGCTCCCACAGTGCAAATACAACCACTGTTACACTTCTGGCTAATATTCATTAGATACACAAGGTTTGAAGAATGTCATACCTCGGACAAACTTTATCAAAGAGTGAATCATTGTACACAGCCAGCGAAGGAAGTGGCAGAGGAAGAGAGGATGCCAACTGACAGACTCCTCGCCACATTTTTTTCTGCTATATAAAAGCAATTCACGACAAACCATGCCAAGAGAAGGCTGCTGAAATTGTTGAACTCGGGGAAGCTGGGTATTGTAACAGAGGCCACTGAAACTTAAGCACTGCTGCACGTGACAACATTTTGTCCCTTTCTTTTCCGTGGCCCATGAAATGGAGACAATCAAGCGTAGAGAAACAAACTTTGCAATGCAAATCGAGAAGACGGATCAGAGGGGCTTTAGTTTTACTCATCCCCCGCGCACTGCAGCGATGGTACTTGGCCACTTCACACTGCGCCGTTACACTGACCCCCACCTACCAAAGCGTACTCTCAACGCGAAGCGCCCCGAGCTCGCGGCTGGAAAGGCACCAGCCTACTGCCTCACCGACGGGCCTGCTCCCTGCCGGCCTGCCGCCCGGGCCCCCGGCCGCGCAGAGGCCTCACAGACCGCTCCGGGAGAGGCCTTCGGGAGCCCTCTCAGAAGCCGCGAGGAAGCGGCCTGCCGAAGCTCCGGCGGCCCGGGAGCTCTTCCCCGCTGAGGAGCAGCCGGGCGGCACGGCCGCCACACTCGCCCCACTCCCGCCCACCGAGCGGAACGGGGAGAGCCCCGCGTCGCCCTAACGCTCTTCTGAGTGATACTGCGGCTGCGCAGTGCCGAGAGCTCCGCACGGCCGTGCTCGGTGCGGCCCAGCGCCCCCGCCTGCTGCCCCACGGCCTCCGGGGACGAAGGGGGGCGGCCGAGGTGGAACTGCGCACGGCTGTCACCGATGCGTGGTGAGATCCATGGGAGAGGCTGCTGCTCACAGCATAGGCACAGGAACGTGGCTGAACGTTCCTGGAAAGGTACTGCTGGCTAAGATCTGGTGGATTTTTGCCAGAGCTTGAATTATGATGATCCTGATAACTCATACTACAGTATTTCTTGATATAAAACAACATACAAATGTAACCTGAAAAAACATAAGAATTGGTGCTAGGCTGGTGCAAGTCCCTCTTGGACTGCATTATGGGAGGGAATGAGATACCCAGATTGTTAACACAGACCTTGAACGTAAGTTCACTTCTGCTAAGAGTGGGATTTGCTCAAAGTATCCCATGAATTCATAGAATTTACACTGCTAAGCTTCCATGCACGCACATGGAAGCTATCTCACTTCTGAATAAGAGCTGAGGTCACTGGAAAGTGAAACTTCAGACAGCTGAGGGTACCATTGTTTGGGTGCACTCTGACTGCTTTAAGCCTTGGTAATGATAGGGGTACATGGTCACAAAAAATACCCTTTCATCATCACTGAATTTGATTACTTAGGGAAACACACATTTAAAATGTTTCCTTCCCAACCTTCTTCTGCTTTTACAAGTCTTTACAAAACTGATTTCCCTTCTTTCAGTGTCACCATACAGAACTTCAGGAAGGGATGAGCACATTTTGTAAGTGTGATCTTATTACTCAGTATCTCAGACCACTGTAGAGCTGAAAGAACCTCACACACCAGACTTTTATAGGGGCCTGTAAAAGCAACAGAACATCACGTCAAATTCGCCTCTTGTTCTAACATCTCCAGGGAGATTTAGGTAGAGAGAAATATTTTGAAGGAACTATGCATAATAACTGTAAAGAAGAGATGGGTTAGCAGGCAGAATTGTCATATGTAATAGAAAATCTATTTTGTCAGGCAGGTATTGTCATATGTAATAGAATATCTATTACTCAGATATCATTACTATGTGTGTTATGCAATCATTATAGGTATTCAGATATAATACACGTGAGAAAAGAAGAGAATTAATTTGTCATAGGCTGAACTAGAACACATCTACTTGGATGTAAAAGTAACCAGAAAGAAAAAAAAAGTAATATTAAGAATGGAGATCTAAGTGTCATTTTGATGTTAGATATGGTACACAAAGGACTTAACACTTTATTATTTTATTTTCTGTAGCAATTTTCTTGAATTTTAGTGGTTTCAAGCACAGTGCTCCTGCACTTTTTTCATACCTCTTTGGACAGTCTCTGCATAAGTAACCATCGGAGGGCAGCAGATCACAAACTTTGTCGTGCCACAGAGTGGTACAAGAAAAAAAAAGTTCTGCCTTCTGTTGGCTATTTGCAACATCAGTGCCCAGATGTCTCACTATTTATTTTACTAGACAGGCATAACTGGGAAATCTGTATAATGGTACGATCTCCAGGTCTGACTTGTGTGCCATTCAACATCCATCGTAATGACAGACCACTATGAAAATCTTAGTTGCTGTTTATGCTCATTAGCATTCCTCTCAAACTACTTTTGCTTTCTTCTGTCTAAGAGATCCCAAATAATTCACATTGGCTTTCAGTTCAGAAGCATCTCATTCATTTTGTGACTGCAGCATAAGGCCTCCTGATTTACTTTTTTTTTTAAATAAAATTTATGCATGGCTGTTGTAACTGCATACCACATCCTCATTCACTGGAAGCGATATCCAGTGCATTCTTCTATTAATTTATTTTAACATAATCCTGCTTCATCTTACTTGTAAACAAGAAACAGGAGCCAGGAATCTCTACACTTCCAAACAAGTTAGTGGAAGGTGATTCATCTGAAGAGGAGAACATTACTTCAGTAGATGCCAAATTACTTGGCATCTGTGGACTCTATTTTCTGTGGTCCACAGAAAATCAGCTGACTTCAGCAGACATAAATTAGCAGGAGTTTTCCAGCCTAGTTACAGCATGTAAGACTCCAATTAAATGGGATATTGGTGAAATCAAGATAGAAATAAAAAAAATTAGGTCAGGTTTCTCTTGGAATATAGCCAATGTGGTGCAATACAAGCCAAAACAAAAATTTACATAGGTAGACAGACAAAAAATGTGTATATTTTCTTTTTATTTAAGATGAGGGCACTAGCTTTTTTTGTCAAGAGGAAAAAGTACTCAATTACTGATGGGGCATACAGGTCTTCAATTTTCTTATTAGCAAACAAGACTTCAACAAAATAATGTTTTTTGGATCAGGAAAGCAACTGGACAGCACAAGAGGTTTCTTTGTTCATGATTCCTCTACTTATTATCATGTTTGCTTCCTCAGGACTGCACTACTATGACACTGCTGTGTCCTCTTTTTCAGTCAAAAGCATAGGAAGACATACTGATGTCTACAGCAGTTTCACACCAGTCCTACATCTGTGCTTCTGCAGTAGGTTAGGCAGGACACCTACGTACCTCTAGACCATGGTAATCCAAATTCTCTCAGCTGGCAAGTATCTATCTTATTCCCAGCCTATTACCAAGCTGACACTCCACAGTCTGCCCTATAAGCCCTATTCAAGGAAAAAAAACAAATCTTTTCTTTAGCAAATGTTTACTAAAGTGACATTCTGGGAAATTAGTATACTATGATGAGCAAGATGTGCAATAATGCAGGTTATGAAATACTGACCAACTACCTTGCAGGCCCAATTTTATTCCATCTGAATGCAACCAGCATCTGCACTGAGGAGGATGTGGATACCTCACCACTTCCACACTCTGCAACTAACACTGGATTGCATCATGGGAGTCTACCAAGCTGGACATATTGAAATATTTCCTATATTACAGTCTGCAGCATTAAACACATGCATAAGGCTTCTCAGTCATTTGGAGTGAGCTGTTCCACTTGTTCATGATGTTTAATGATTAAAAAAACTAGACATATGTACCAAGGAACTCCTCATATCACACTGTGCTATAGGCATTTATTACTTATTTTGATTCTCATTCAAAAATAATGTTTAGGCTAGGTTACTGGACATTTGTTTCTTTGTTTTCCCTGGTAGGCTACACTGTAATTATTTACCAGACAGTAGCTTGACACTATTAAAAAAACCCATCATGCCAATTGCCTTGATTGCTAAGGTTAGATCATACTGGTTTTATTGCCTCTAAAGATCTAATCTTAGCAGGTAATGAGAACACTGCAGTTCTAAGTGACCTCATACATTGTGCATATCTAAGAGAAAACCAAATGGAACAGCACAGTAAAGAAAGTGGTGGATAACTGGCATTTCTTACTGTGATCCATAAATAGATTAATGCTCATTTACTTAGATGTTGTTCACACTGCTAAAGCTGATTTTATGCTGCCAGATTCTAGACGTGCCTCCTCTGATTAAAAATTTGGGAAGAGATGCTTAATAACAGATCCCTTCATGTTATCCTTCCAGTATTCTCCACAAGAAAAAAAAGGCAAATTTCTGTTTGAGATGTAGGAACTAATCATCTACCAGAGTAGAAGTCTCTGACATTTCTACCAGTAGGAGCTTCAAACACTACAAAACTGGTGTTTTGACCTTCTGTTGGGGTATTCAGAATTAATTTTTCTGATAAATCACTGACCAAAACACACTTTAGTAAAGAAGACTGAAGTGAATGAGAAAAACCCAGAACAAAAGCAGCCTAAAAGATAGAAATTGGTTTTGATCTAAAATCTTCCCTGAGGATCAGAAGCTGCAGGTTTCAAACAAATCCTGCTATGTTTTAAGGGCAAGTTAAACAGAAAAGATCTTCCATTAGTTGATCCCAAATTGGTTCTCTCATTGGTTCAATCAATTCTGGTCAAGACAAACTTAGGAATAACATCTTACATAAACCAAATTGCCATTCTGACACAAACTTCCAGGGAAAAATAGTTGGGACTATCATCAGTAACAAAAGGTCAACTGAAGGGGGGACTGGTTCTCTTAAGCTGCCTCAGTTGAAATCAAGGCTATATATCTGCAACTTAACAAATAAAGCAAATGTTTACATAGAACAGTACAACAAATAGTTTCTTACTAAAGAACTTTCGGTTTCCAGAATGCTAACTGAAACAGTGAGCATAAAGCTGTCTCCAGACAAGTTCTGGATTGACTAGAAATACAAGGCTTCACAAGAGCAAACAGAAATAGACATTAATGAAATATTTTCCTTGAGTAAAATTATTTTATCTCTGCATATGGCAAGTAAATTACAAAAATTAACATAGAATAACTGAAAGAAAGAGCTAGAACGCTTGAAAAATTTTTGAGCTACATAAGAATATGTAGAAGTGTACTTTTCATCATTTCAGAAATGTATATGATACAGCATTTCAAGAACTAGAGCCTTTATAACATTTTTATTGAGCTGTGGTTACAATGCATGGTAGAGTCAAAGTACTTGCAAACAAGAGTGAACAGCAAGACACAATGCTATAACGTGATAGAAAGCATAACAATAATAGCAGAATAGCACACTCCAGCAAATGAGAACAAGCCCAAACACAAAAGCAATAAATACAAAAAAAGAAAAAATAATAATAATAAAATAAACAACTTATCTTTAGAATGCCTCTAGCACACATAGACCTCCAGTGAGATACCTTTGCCTCCACTGCCAACCCTTAAATGAGGTCTGGGAAGGGGTGGATCCTGGCTCCACCCCTTCCAGTCACTCAGGTGCACTGCATGCACCTGAGCTACTCTAGGTTGGCTCTCCCTTCCCACCAGCTGCTGAGTCATTGTTTCAGGCTGTGACTGAGCATGTCTGCTACACAGAAGAATACCTTAGATAGAAAGCTTTAAAAAAAATGATTTTTGTTAGCAGAATTTGAGCATGCACTGATCAGTGATATGCAATGCTTCATTAAGTGCCATATGTGAATTGTTTGTGATTATAGAGTTCGTAGAGCTAATAAACACTTAGTTTGTGTTGAAAGCAATTAGGGAACAAATGCTAATTGTTAACTGCTCTGTTTATTTGGAATCCACTCCCAGATTTCTTGAAAAGTTTCAGACAAGACTTTACAGTTACTCAGTAAGAATACGATGCTAGGATCACCGGGACAAAAGAATGCAATGCCATCTAAAAGAAGCAGAGAATAGCCCTTATTCTTTGACATTTAAAACACAGATGATGACTGAAAAATATCCTGCTTAGAAAACCATACTTTACCCTACATTATGCTGTACGTTCCCTTAATTTCCTTTTCTTACTGTTCTTCAGGATGTCTCCTTGATCCCAGTATGTGGGAACTGCTGAGTCACAGCCTGAGCCACTGCTTGAAAACCTGGAGAAAAGACTTGATCAGCTCTGGAAGCACAGGTGAAGGTAATTCACCTGAGCAACTGGAAGGGGGAGGGAGGAGCCTGGCTTCACCCCTCTTAAGCCTCATTTAATGGCTGACTGGTAGTAAGGAAGAATCTTCTGTTAGAGATCTTTGTGGGGTTTTTCCTGTGCACCTAGCACCTTGGAGGCAGGTGAGTATTCTTTTCATTATGCTAGTTCTTTTGCTGTTACATCTAATGTACTAGTTTCTTTGTTCCAGTCTCGTTTTCTTCTCTAGCTCTTTAAAAAACAAGTATTTTGTAAGAAATCTTTCTTGCATGTTATTTTTTAACTAGACTTTCATTGTGCTTAGTATAGGCTTTGTTATTGAATCTAGGCATTACCTACTGTGTAATCAATCACCTGTTTTGTAATTAAGGCTTATTTCATATCATTTCAGTGCAGCCTTCAGTATTGTTACCTGTTCTGCTTTTTAATTCTGTATACTGATACAATCTTTTGATTTTGTTTTTTGGGGGTATTCCCTGTCTACTTGTTTCAAAGTATGTTTATCTGCCTAGGAATTTTGTTTGAGGATTGCATCTTTACTATCTGTCCTTTATCACCATCTTTCATCTATTTGTCATCATTCTGTGTTTTGAACTTCATTCAAAGTCTTCACTCAGCAGAGTATGTGAGCAGAATCTTTGTTCAGCAGAACACTTAATTATAATTTTATGCTCTTTGCTCAGTTGTACAAACATAACATGTGTACTCTTGTACCAAGGCCAGTTCCTGGAGATGATGAATGACGTGCAACTGTACTCATTTGTCCCTGTAATACTCTCCTTGACTCTTCTTCCATTTGAGAGCGCTATTCTAACAATAAAATATTAGAACTCAGGACAGCTATATTTGAAAACTGTAGCATCCATCAAAAACTCTGAAAAGTGATAGGCAGTTTACTGCTGGTAGTTTAGAACAGGTGACCAGATAAGAAGCATAGCAATCAATTAAAATTCTCTGTATTGCTTTTCTTGGGTTCTATTAGAGTCTTTTAAGGCGTGGCCATATTTCTCTGTGAAGAAATGTTAACCTTTTAATGTAGTGCTGTATATGTATGCACTCTGCAAAGAAATGCTTGTTTGTTTGAGTACAAAGTATTTTTAAATATTCACTAATTTTTATCCAGTGTGAGACTCCACTTAAAAGTGCATTATCTGCATAGAGAACAACAGAAGAATGTTTACAGGTCATTGTCACATGTATTCCTAGTCAGCTGATGCTGAATCCAATTTTCATGGTTATTTGATAAATGAAGAAGGCCCTTGCTAGTCCCTTACTCTCCAAAGCTGTCTGGAGGGAACAGGGAGTCTTGCCTGGCCTTGTGGCACAGGACTTGGGCAGGTCGCTCCAGTGTGAGGACGGCTGTCACTATCCACAGATCCAGCAGAGGGAAGTGTTGTTCTAAAATACCCACCCCCACTGTAAGTCGTACTGGTAAACTGCAAGTCACAGTAATGCACTAGGAGATCAGTGATCTGGAGCCTATGAAATAGGTGATTTATAAATTCTCAGAAGAAGACAAAGAAGCTTTAGCAAATGCCAGAAATTGCAAGCGATAGCAATCGGACTCTGCCAGGGACTGAAATGAAGCTATCTATAGATCTTTGGAGCTTAAATGTTGCTATTCACTTTTGGAGAGCAAAAGTTTGTATGGCATTTTAGAGATTAAAGAGTTATGATCTGATGGTTTGTGCTTCAGCTAACTGTGAAGCTGTAGCCTTTCATATCAGAAGATGGGATCTTGAAAAACAGTTGGTCAGAAATGCACTTGGTGATCACAAGGCAAGTTGTCATAGAAAGCTTTATTCAAAAAGTCTGGCTTAGTTTCAGATAACTGCTTCCAGAGAGATTGTCATTCACGATGTTGTTGCTCCCATAACCCCAAGCAGCACTGGAGGGCTAAAAAAGTCAAGTATAACGTCACCTTTGTGAAAGAATGTTCTATTAGAAATATTTTACAGTGAAATTTCAAAGACAAATATTTCTATGTAGCTTTGTCTTTCTTATTCCATCAGATTTCCTAGAATTGTGTGAGTGGAAGGACTAAAATGTGTACTTGGTCATGGGGAGTGTAGCATTTGAAACTGTTACTACTTCTGAAGTTTGAAGCTGGTTTTGTAATGTCTAAATGTCAAGTAAAGATTGATCAGGGGATGGCATGGTGGAACTCAACTTTTCATAGATTGCCAAGGCGTTGTTTTTCTGTATCTTATAAATGCCTGTGACAAACAATTAGAGCTTGAAAAAGATTTTCCAGATAACACTGTCTGAAATCTATCAGAAGGAACTCATCCTAATATAGTAGCACTAGGATAACCCCAAAGATGAACTTGACCTGCTTGGTTTACAGTCAGGAGCTGGACAGCTAAAAGCAGCATCAGTTTTGAGCAGGCAGATAACAATTTTCCCATTGCTCAGATATCATCACTCCACATCTGTGGGGTGTGGTGGATGGGTCGAGTGCTCCTTCTGTGGATCCTCAGGAGCCACTTGGCAGTAGAATAAATAGAGCCAAACCTGGGAAGTTAGGAGGTAATGTGTTACTCAGGCAATTAGATCCTCATAACTATCAGGTGAAGTGTTCTGACTTACTGTTTTTCCTGTTATTTTTAGCACCACAGTGTCCCTGGTTTTGTAATTTAATGAAATATTAATTTGTTGTCTTAGCCTATTACTGACCAACAAAAAAAAAGGCAGATCATGGAGGTGGCTGACAGCCTTTTCATTTTTTAGTAAGTAAAAAAGATTATAGAATAAGATATAGAATGATATATTTATTTTGCTCACAGAAAGGGTAAATAGTTCAATATGGTAAAATTATTAATCAGGGGAATGCAAGTGGGGTGGGTGGTTCTTAATGATGATGCTGTCAGCTAAGGAAGATGCATGTCAGGAGACAAATTGGACTGCTGGCCTAGCTAATGTTTACCAGGCTTCAAGAATGATTTTCAGAGGAAGTTGCAGAAAATGCCTCACATTACCACTGTTGTGATGACAGTAGCATCTTCTCTGAGGTTAACTTACCATTAATCAAAGTCTACCACCATAAGTAAAAGCTATCAGCCTAAACCAAATACAGAACAAATACGTTCTGCACCACGCTAGTGGTACGGCTGCAAACCAGGAAAATGAGCATGCAATTTTTACAACGTATGTTTGCGTTAGCATAAGCTTGGATTAAAGTGCAAGTTTCAATTTCTTACTAAGTAGTTTCACTTTGGGCTCAACTGCAATGTTGGAGTTCAAAAATGTTTTTTGCACAGAAATGTGTTATATTTTAATAGCTCTTCTAAAAGCTGAAACTGATAGTAATATCTTCATTTGTACTCAATATGATTTGTAAATTTATTTTCTAAGTTTAGTGCCAATGCTGTTTAAAGGAAGGGAGTTCTGTATGGTTCTAAGTAAAAAGGACTCTTTAAAAATACTTCTTTTGATGTGAAGCTAAGACAAATGGTGAACATTTTATAGCAGAATGTAAGGAATATAATCACATTGTAACTAGAATTGTGGATAGGTGTTTGCAGTGGAGTCAGGAAGAATGAAATTATTGCAGGAAAATTACATGAGTTGATTGAGCTGCTTGCGTGACTAAGAGGAGGTAGAAGCAACCCCTTTGTCCCAGCTGTTTGTGGAAATGGAGGTGGAACTCCTATATTTCTTGTGGGCTTCATGCATTTACCCCAGCAGAAATAGCCTTTGCAGACATCCTTGAAGGAGAGAATCGGCTGACAGCTGGAGAAGGAGGAAATGGGCAAGTCAAATGAACTTCTGGTGGTCTTTAAGATGTTGTGTATACTCGTGACTTTTTTTTAATATTTTTTACTGGAGTTGAATAGTGAAAGAAGGGTCTTGATATACTGCACGATGGTTTTTTGGTTGCCCCTTCCACAAAGGAGGATGCTCACTGGGTGTGCCTGACCACAACAACGGGGCTGGAGCTCTGCAGTGCGCGCAGTGGTGGGAGAGCTTAAGCTTGCTTTGTGCACGCTGTACTTTCTTTTTTTTTTTTTTAATTATCGCGTGACGGTTGATTTCTCACCTCATTCACCTCCCGGTTTTGCCTCCTCTGTTGGTCCGAACGCTGGGGGGACAGCAACCTCCATGCCACCGCCTCAGCCAGGCCTCGGGACGGGGCTCATGACGCCCGTGCGACCAACGCAGCTCGGCGCGACCGCGAGACGGTGCGGGGAGGCCTGGGCGGGGCCCGGAGGTGCCGCTGCGCCGCGGGGGCCGCAGGTGCGCGGCGAGGGGCGGGCCGGGCGCGGCGGCGCTTTTGTCCGCCGGAGTCGCCTCCCCGCCCCGCGGCCTGTCAGCGGTTCCGCCGCACGCAAGCCATTGGTCGGCGCGGGCGGTAACGTGACGGCGGGGCGGGGCCGGAGCCGAGAAGTGCCGGTTGGAGCCGGTGCCTCGCGCCGCGCTGCGGGCTGCTGCGTGGACGGGGCGCGCTGCCGCGCGGCGGTGCGGGACGCAGGAAGGGGGCGGCCGGAGGCGGTGCGGGCAGGTAAGCGGGGACGGCCGGCTCCGGCGGAGCTGCGTCTTCGCCGGCCGGGAAGAGCGGGACGGAGCGGAGCCACGCGGGGCGTCGCGCAGCCCCGAGGGAGAGCGCGCTGTTCGCCTACCGCGGGGACGGCGCCCGCGAAGTGTCCGGCGCCGCCCGTGAGGCTGCCGCCCTTCCTGGGCTGCGCGCTGCGGCCGCGCTCACCTGCCCGCCCCGCGGGCCGCTGGGATGGGTGCGGACCGGCCCCAGGGGTCGGGGCGCCGGCCCGTGCCTGCCCCGGGTGGGGTCGGGCGGAGAGCGCCGCTCCGCTTTGCGTAACGGCGGCTGCACGTGTCCTCGGGTGACCGCCGAGCGCGGGTCGCCCGCTGCTTTTTCGCCCAGGTGCGGCGCCACCTGCTCCCGCGGGGCTGCTGCCTGTCCTCGGGCGGCTCAGAGCTGAGGCCTGGCCGTGCGGGGCCTCCTGCACCCTGCCCCGGGCTGCCTGATCCCTTCTCGTCTGCCCGGTGCTTCCATTCCCCAGCAGCGCGCTCCTCCCGTGTTCTTGCGCCGTGGCTTTTGCTTACCCTTGGACCGGGTGGGTTTGGCGGTGCGTGGCTGACTTTGTGATGGTCTGCTCTGTGGTGGAGCTGAGGCAGCTCTCTGGCTCCAATTAGGACTTTGTGGTGAGTGCTGCAGTCAGCCACTTTAGTAGGGGCTAGGGAAGTATTGAAGCTGGCTTTCCTGAAGCCCGTCTTTATACGGAGGTTGTCGTTAATGATGCTGGTTAGGTAACTAACTGCATTTGGAGTAATGCCTAATGTGGGCACTTAAAGCACTTTTGAGGTAATGCTAGAACAAGGTGAGAGCTTTATGGTCATTTGTGATTTTTAATTGTAAATGCTTTAAGTTCTGCTGGCTCTCAGCTTTCCTCATCAGCTTGATGGAGCAGTAAGATGGGGCACTGGCTGCTTTGCCCGAGTTCTCTCTTTTGTACCTTCACAGCAGTGAGGGCATTTGGTCACGAAGGTATTGCTGTAAGTCCTTAAACTTCGAAGGAGGTGCTCCAAAGGCTTGCAGTCCTATAGGTTATTGCTCATAAAATGTGCTATGTTGTTTATGTATGTGGTGTGTGCTTCTTTCACCCTGTGCCACTGAGCTGGCAGGAGAATGGTGGAGTTCCCCTGTGCAGAGCTCTCACTCTGTAGGTGCAGTGCTAACCAGTGCAAGAGATGTGGCAGGAGGGCAGGAAGACACGGGCTGCGTAGAGCCAGCAGCCAGGATTGGGTACTGCTTCTCTGAAGTGTACTGAAATGTTTTGTTGTAAATCTGAGTTTTAGCATGTATTTTACACAGTACAAAAAAGTGTTTTGCATAGTAACCTAGTTTCAGTTTCAGTAGGATTTGTGTAATTCATAGGAATTTGCATTTTTGTTCCCTTGCAATCCTGAGAAATGAGAGTTGCTGGTCTGATTTTGCTTTTATTTTTCTATTTTTTAAGAAAGATGGGATACTCATAAGGAAGAAAAAGAAAATTGTTTTTTGTTTCTCTCCAGTTACTAATACAGCTGCTCTCTGAAGTTGTTGAAAATGCATTGGGTAGATTTTAGACAGGGAGCAGTAGTGCTGAAGAAACATCCGTCAGTAATTCAGCGTTTTGAAATGAGCTTTGTAGAGCAGTGTATCACTGCCGAAGTATTTTTGTAGTGGATTTCATGAATGAAGGGGAGGGAGGAAAGAAGGAAGCCTCGCGTTCCTGCAGAGGTAGTGAAGGAAGCTGTGGCTCCAGTAATACTACTACAGTGTACAATACCTACTGCTAAAGCCATAAAGCTTCAGTCAGCTAGGATTAGAAATGGGTATTTAATGTGCCTAAGGGGATACAGCTTGCTTTATACTGGTCTCTGTTGGCTGTTTTATGCCATTATCTGTATCCTCTGTACTAACCTGTTGGCCTCTATTTGTTGTTCTGTAGGCATCCTTGTAGCAGCTGTTCAGCTCTTGTCTTGCTAATAGTGTTACTCTGCCAGTTGCTCTTGGAGTTCTTTTTTAAGAAGTTAAAGACAACTTGTCTGTATAACCAGAGTAGCAGTGTAGAAGGGCAGTGAGTATAAAGTGGAATTGATATTTGAGTGTTTAAAATTGCTGTAATGTTAATGTTTAAGTGGAATGGATTATATTTTACTTTCGGAACAGATGCGTTTTTCTTAATTTGCTAATTAATGAATAATTTGTTTGACTCTTCTTTACTGGTGATGAGTTACAGTATGCCCTGTCTAATAGAGGCTTGGGTTGTATATGGGGTGAATGCAGAGCCACGTATCACAAGCTTGTAACTGTGCTCTGTGGTAGATGTTACAAGCAGCTGAGAGGCTGTGGCCTTCATTTTGTTCTCCCTGCCATCCCCATGTGGGTGGTGAATCTCATTAATGTCAGAAAGCTTGTTGTGAATCACATGATCTGAAGTTACTGATAACTAAATAACACACTTGTATGCACTGTATTGTGTATGTGTTCCAGTAGCAGTCTTGGTATGCAAACTTTGATTTATTGTTTTTTTATTCTCCCCAAAGGTTGTTAGTGTGCTGTAAGCTGGATTCAGGTTCTAACTAGTTAAAATTAAATTGCAATTCAATACTGAACTAAAGTTTCAGAATACATATCAATAGTTTTCTGCCTTAGTTAAAACTTACTAGTCTGAGAAGATGGATTTCTGGTGGGGGTAGCTCACTGAAAAGAAGGTACATAGCACAGCTCTCAACAAAGCTACTGCAAATGTGGCTGGGGAATAATACAGGCATGTTCTCTTCCAGTGTACACTAGAGAAGGTTCTGGGGTTTTCAACAGTCAGAAGAGGATTGTGGGAAAGAACTCAATATGCAGTGTCTTCCATTTAACTTACTTGTGCCATTTGGTTTCAAAATATCATGTTCTCACACCTGAATTTAGTTATGCAAGTGCACACTCATGAGCAGTACTCAACTGCTCTGTATGTTCTATTACAGTGTACTGGAATGCAGTTTTTCCGTATGTAAATTGAGGATCTGTATGGATTTTGCTCATTGTAAGAAACTGAAGAAGTTGAAAATGCCGTTGAGAAATCTAGTGGCACCAATAAAGAGTATGGTAATAAAGCAGTCTGTTTTTGTTGCTTCTGTTAGTAAGCTTAGGACATTGCTTTGGGTTGTCGTGTTATAAACACTATTTACTTGTTTGGGAAATAGTTGTCTGAATTGTGGTTTTAGTTTCATATGCAAGCTAAGCTTCAGTTTTGTGGCATAACAGCCACAAAGCTATGGCCCTGTAGTTCATTCAGGCTTAATGAGTGACATCGATTTTTAAAGCTCTTATTCAAGAACCCAGGAAATGTAACCCTTGATTTCCCAGACCTTACTGTCCTAGTTTTCTGGGAAAAATGATGTTGTTCTGTGAGTAGTTCAGGTTTTTTGATACTTATCCAAAAGTGTTATGTTAGGTGAAGTTCTTGCAAATGTTGATGTCTACTGAGCTGGAATTTGAGGAGTACGAATTTGGACTTGAATGCTAATGTATCTTTCCTTTCACTTTTAACTCATAACAAATGAAAGTGTAAAGTGATTATTACTTTGTCAATGCCTTTGCATTGATAAATACATTAATAAAAATTATTTAAGCAATGTTAATTATGGTTAAATATCAACTTGGCAATGGCACTGACAGCTGTCAAGAGAGCACCAAAACTTTGCTTATTGGCATATCCTGTCTCACATCAAGCACTATACTGAACTGAAGTGGTTGAGCATTGCCTGCTTTGCTTGGAGTTATTTGGTTTCTTACTGTTTGGGGGCTGGAAGTTTTCCTTTTACTTCAGAGCTCCTATTAACTCAAGTGATGGTGAAGCTTTGACTTGAAGTTATTGCATTTTGCTCCATACTGAAAAGTGCTTTTTGTTCTTGTAGTAAAGCTGTTTGGAAGAAAAAGAACTTGCCACTTTTTAGGTCTTTTCAGATAATTTGCTCATAAATTGGTTTTGGAGCATGGAGGACTGCACAGCACAGTTAGGTTTGTTTGATGGGAAGTATAAAGAGTAAATTTAAGTACTAAGCTAACTTTGTGTTTATTCAGTTATCAAAGCAGGATTACTGCTGGTTTACTGTAGCATTAAATTCTGATCACTTGTACTTTGTTCTGAAACAGCGTTGTTCTAGAAGATGCTTCTGGTAGATAAGGTTAGTGCTGCTTTTAACTCTCATGACTGCATGTGGAGTGTGTTTTCAGAAAATGTAATATTGCATAGTACATGTGATGTGGAAATAAGCCATTCAATTCTTTAATTTTATTAAAAGAAAAATGTAGCTGGGTGCTTTGCTTGATTTGTAAGTACATAACAAAGTGATAGAAACAGACGATAGGAGGTAGGCATGACTGTGCACAGCATGCTTCCTGCTGGAGGGTTAATAAGGCCTATTCCACTTCAGGGGAATCAAAATTATGTTCTATTATTGCTGGAATCAATACAAAATGATTTTTGAGACCAGGCAAAGATGATAACAAAGATATGTTTGACCCTACTGGGAGTAGTAATAGCATGTGTGCCTCCAGCTTTGTCAGAACCGAACAGAACCTATTGTACTGTCCAGAATCACCAGTTTATCTTCTAGTGCACCACATTTAAATATTTCATAAAGAATGTGAGAAATAGTGCTATGATTTTACAGTTGAAAAATTTGAGTCAAAGAAATAAAATGCTGAGTAGCTCTATGCAAGTCAAATCAGAGGTAAGCAACCCTATTAAAAGGGCTATGTATGGTTACTGTATGAGAAAGCTGCTTGTGATCTAAGAAAATAATGTAGATATTCAGAACCTCCATTCTAAATATGTTGAATTTCAGTACTCTTCTTTTAGCAAAACTGGCAAGATTTCCTACCATATACAGGATGTTGCCCACCTCTGTCTTGGTCTCAGCTCAATGCTTCTGAAGTCCTTAAAGGCCCCTTATCTAAAACTATCAAATCAGGATATGGACACAGTCTAGTTAGTGCATCAGTACCTGTGGTGTTATATTGCAGTGCTGCCTTGCTATAGCAGTGTGATATACTTGAGGACTGTAAAACTGACCCTGTGCTTAACTGGCTTCTTGAGTAGAATTTGTAGTGCATTCTGTTCTGGTGGAACAGCAGTGCTGCTCATGCTAGTTGGACAATTCGGAGCTAGTTCCTTGTGGGACCAGTGAAACACTTTTTGTCCAGACAGTGGTGGATGTGCTGTCCTTAGAGACACTCAGGATCAGGGTGGACTGGTCTCTGCACAACCTGATTGAACTGTAGGTGTCCCTCTTTGTAGAAAGGGAGTTAGACTATAGGTGATCTTTATAGGTCCCTTCCAACTCAAATGAATCTGTGATAATATTTTCCTTATTCCAGACTGGTTCCAGTGAGGTTACAGGAATCATCTTGGATACTTCTAGGACCTCTGACCATTTATGATTTTATCATGGATCAGTTTATTGGAAAGTATACTGAAAATAGAAGAGCATCTATGTGCAATTCCCTGCCTTTTCCCAGAGAGAGGGTGGTCATTATTTAAATGGCTGTAACTGTTTTATGCAGCTGGACTCTCTTGTTCTTCTGCTGCTCCCAAAGACTGAAGATGATAACCTATACAATAATTAAAAATTTTCTGGTAGAGGAACCTTGTATTTAATTAATGAGTTTTCTCTAGTGTTTTCTTAGTGTTCTTTGCATTATGATGTCCTGAATGTAGCAGCACAATCAATGGACATGAGAATCTGTCTGACTTCTGGAAACTAAGGATAAAATTTAGTTTTCTATTATAGTGCTTATCTTGGTATGCAGAATTAAGTAGATACTCATGAGACTTCCTTTAGAGTGCTGGAGGGATAGTGCTGATACCATTGTTTTATGGTTATGTATTCATATTTCTCAGCATGAAGAAGACCCAAGAATGTGGTTATGAGAATAAAAAGGCACTAAAAGTGAGGTTGGAAATCTAATTTAATGTAGCTGGAAGATGTCTGACTCAGTACTGGTCATGTTGGTACTGAGATGAAAGATTTAGTGTGCTGTTGAGTAAGATGCTTTTTGAGAAAGTTATAAAATGTACAGCATGCCACAGATATCAGTCTCAGTCTAGACATGTTAGAATTGCTTTTGGTATGATCACCTAGGATGAAGAGCCAAGGAGACTTTTCATGCTTACTACTTCAAACTTGCCCAGAGATTTATTTGGAACCTGGAATTAAGGACTATTGCTAATTTTGGCACAGTTTGTTTTCAACGTTGTTCTTGTTGATTTCTGAACTTCAGTAGAATATCAGAGAACAGCAAAGGAGGGCTATTCTTAACTCCTTTTAGGTATAGAGTATAGTCTGTGCTAATTGCCTTACATATTCCATGGCATGTACAGGCAGATGTTTGACAGCATGACACACCTGCAGTCATCTCTGGAGAGAGTTGTCTTCCTGCACTGCTTTAGATAAGTGTTAGCTGAGCACAGATGGACTGTCTGTCCTGAGATGGCAGATGTTATTTCCTGTACTGTTCTATTCTTTCCTCTCTGCCCCTGGTTTTCTCACTTTATTTTCTATACTAGAAAGCCAGATTTCTTTAGTTTACTTGCTTAGACTCTGTGAAGGATCATTTAGATTATTTTTCGTCAGAGCCAGCACTAGGAAACAGTGTAGATAACCTTACATCCCACTAGAAGCTGGAAACTCCAAGTTATGTAGCATCAGATGATATTACCTCAGTTAAATCATTCCAGCTGTTATAGAATTTTCTTACAGGAAAATATCTATGCAGAATTTCCATGGTTGAACAGGAAGGATGTTCACAGGGGAACAACTTGCTGCGGCTCTTGGTAAAGGCAAGGATGTGCAGGGAGTGTAGTTGCCAGTACCAAGTGGGAGCTGCCTGTGGAAACTGCTACTGTGAGCTGGCTAAGCTTACCTCGTGGCCAAGAGATCAGCATGGCACTGGCTGAAGGGCACTCTGGGTGTTGAGCATAGTGTGTCTGGGCCTGTTCATAAGCCTGAGTGGATCCAAAGCTTCTTGGTGTGCAATGATCCAATGGTCTGGCAGTCTGCAGAGCTAAGCTTGTTCTACTTCCTTAAAAAAAAAAAAGCCTTATGGAAATCTTTCCAGTTATTTTTCTTGCTTGAATGGGTTTTGTCGTGTTTCATTAGAAATTACTAAGCAAAATCTTTATGCTAGAGCTTTAAGTTCCTGATTGTTTTAAACTGACTTCTATGTGAAGTTTTGGCGCACTACTTAAAATTCCCTTTTATTGGAAGGCACATGAAGTATATAAATGTTTGAAGAAATGGAAATTAATGGAATTTAAAAAAATCCAAAACTTAATGGAGAAAAGTGCTGGGGTTTTCCCTGAGAAATATGCATTAAATGTAATGGTAACTTAAGATGTTAAGGAGAAAAATGTGAATTTACCTTTTGGGTTCTTTATGCAACCAATATAACAAAGCACTGCTTCATTTGTATTTATGGCAGTCAATATTTTATATGCTAGTAAGCTTAGTAAAAGCTTAGTAAAATATGCAAATTAATATATTTGTAATTTAAAAGAATTAAAAGGCTGTGGACATGAGCAGGAAATAGATTCATAGTCTAGCAAAGTGACTGCATACAGCTCGTTGGAAAGTTTACATTAATGCCTCCTTATATAAAAAGGAGGCCTCAATGCTACAGTACTTATCTGTGTAGTGGAAATCCTTTCTCTGCCATATTTGTATCCCTGCCTGATATAAAATTAATGTATGCTTTTTAAAAATACATTTGAGTTTGCAAGTAGTGCTGGTCCATTAAATCTGTACAAGCTTGCTCATTACTAGAAAAGCACATCTGAATTGATTCAGGTTTGGTAGGGTCCTTGGAAAACACCATGACTGGTAGTAAAACATCACCATGAACCATCATCTGCCCAGGATGCAGAAAGCTTGCTTTCAAAAAGATCAGTTGTCTGTTTTGCAGGTCATTGCATCAATGCAAAGCTGGTGTACTTCTTTCTCATTGTACTTTAGTTTTCCTGCTGTCAGGTGGCTTGGCTGTTCAGTTTTCAAATACTGCCTCAAAACATAGCTCTTTACTTACATGATAGTTTTTTCTTAGTTTTGTTTTGCAGTGATTTTTGTGTAGGTTGGTTCTCTCATTGACTATTGATGAGCTTGGACTGAAGCTGGGTAGTTGTATTTCTAGTTTTAGCTTGTATGCCTAGATGTTTCTCATTAGTTGAGGCCTTCCTAGGAGCTTAGGTTATGACCTGTTTTAGCTAGGAGGCAGTCCGCTGTATCTTGAGCTTGTCTTGATGGCTGGGAAAGTGCAATTATAAAAGCTGAAACGTGCACATCTGAATCTGGGTTTTTATTTAAAATTTTTCTCCAACCTAGACTACTATGAAATTGGAAGTGCAGTTTTTTTCAAATATCCTGTAGCTTTGTGATACTTTTAGAAAAGTTTAACCCTCAGAGTATTTAACTTGCTTTCCTATCATCCATCCTCGAGAGTTAAACTCCAGTAATTTGAAGCACTTAAGCAGAGCTCAGATGTGGCTCGTTGTTGTGTGGCATATGGGTCTGTAATTTGAATTATCTTTGCAACCACAGTGCTTGAAGGTGAACAAGCCTGGCAAGTGTTTGACCAGTGACATATTTTAATACCACAGACTAATTCTTTACTGGTGTTGTTTATGGAGAACTGATTTAATCTTTGGTTATTGGTGGCATTTAAGGAGAAGTTAACATGTAGCTTGAGGAAGATAATTGAGGAGTGCTGCAGTATAGCTTGGAAATGGACAGTGTGATGTACCTAGTCCTGCTTAGATTTCAATAATAAGTCTTTTGCTTTTAAAACAAATTAAATTAGAATAAAGCTTGCTTCTAAATTAGATTAGACTGTGAGATAAATATCTTGCTTGTATTAAGTGTACCAGAGGAAGGAAATATTTGGAATCAAGACTGATTCTGAGTTCAAGTGAAGCTGTCTTCAGGATGATTTTTTTTCCCAGCTGCTTGAGGACCTTCTATGTTGAACCTAGGAATGTTCAGTCTTCTGGGTAGTTTGGAGAGCTATTAACAGTATCCTTGCCAAGTTGTATGCTAATCTAGTTCCTTCAGCTTGCTACAAAAATGTTAGTGGTAGTGCTGGATAGGAGTTGCTGAATTCTGTGAAACTTTTATAACAGCTCATGTGCTGTGCAGTTACCTGAAGTAGTAGCAGAGGAGGAGGGTAATTCACATGAAGGAAAAAAATGGGAGCATAGCTTAATATACTAAATTTTACACTAAAACTGTGGTTGCATTTTTTTCCAGAAATGAGTGGGCCGAAGAGCCTTATGTAAGCAGCCTTCTTCAGAGAGAAAGGACAGCTTCTCAAGCAGCATAAAACTGTTCTGCTTAGGTTTAATGGTACTGTCCTGATCATGGGAGTGTTTAGGAACTAGTTAATCCGTACACGGATGGCTGAGATTGCCTATGGTTGTAGTTAAGGATCTTTCAGTCAATGATCTTAGGTATTTAATGGTTTGAAAGGTTGATATGGAAAACATATCACTGTTGTTATAGTAGACTTTGAACATCCTGTGCTTCTAGAATAGTTTTCGAGGAGTGTCTTCAGGCTTATTTTGAATACAGAAGGATAATCACTTATACAATTTTAATCATCACTTGTGACCTCTTCAGAAGGAACTGGAAAGAAGCTTTCTCTAATCTTGTCTGTGCGTTGTTTTGTGTTCAGTGGAATACCCTTATTAAACTACAATCCCCATCTAACAGATCCTAAAGCTAAGTTTTCTTCTGCACACAGGGATGTCTAGATGTTCTAGAAGGCCATATATCAAATATAGTGTTTGAGTTGAGATCCCTTGTCAATAGAAGGCTGACACTGAAAGAAGCTGTCTGAATCTTCAAGGAATCTAAAATCTTAGTGGTCTCGTTCTTCATGAAGTCAGGACTGTTCCAGTACTCTTCCAGGCTTTTTGTTGGTTAGGGTCACTTGAAGAAGGAGATGGTAGCATGCTAATAGAAGGCAAATATTTAACCAAATGATACGTTTTAGGTGATGGGTATGGATTGTTAGGGTTTGTTTTGATTTTTTTTCCTTTGAGAATATTCATGGGGATTTATTCATCTATTCTTGGATCACTGGGTTACCTGTTGAAGTATGCTTTAGTTGTATTAATCTATTTTTATTTACTCAGTGTCAGAAACAACAGTCAAATACTTAGGGCTACACTAGTTTTGTACATTTATTAAAAATAAAATCTCCTGTCAGATATTAGCTTTTGTAGCCCATTTTTGTTTAGAGAGGAGAAAACTTGCCCCTAACTGATTGTCTAAAATTATGTAAGCACTAACCCAATGGCAGAGTAATAAAATGTTAAAAAACCTTTTTTGGAGGAGGAGTTTCTGGTAGTAATAGGCATTCTTCAAAATAATAGCCTCATATTCCTACTCTAAATTTTTTCTCTTTATTGAATTTGCAAAAATTAAGTAATTAAAAATTGCCTAGATATTAGTGAATGTGATTGGTTTGTTTTTACAGCCTGAGGCATGGTTTTAGTCTGGGTTAACTCCTGAAGTTATCACTTTGCCTGGGGCTACTTTTCTACATCCCATCCTCTGAGAAAGAGTGCCAATTGAATTTGGCTACTTTGAAAAGCTTTTATGGCTTTGATATGGGCTGAAAGCTGCTGGAGATGAGAATCATCAAACCCATTACACTTCAACGTTATTCCATTTGTTTAGTCACTCTCGGTGTACAGATGGGATCTGAAAGAAAACTGTCTTGAGCAAGATTATCCTTAGTAATACACACTTGTGTTACACTTGTGTGCATCCTCCATATTTCTCCATTAGGAAAGCTTTTTGTATACCTGTTTTTATATACCGGTAGTTGTGCATGAGCTTCATCAGGAAGTTTTAAAAAGTAGTCATTAAGAAGACCAGAGTTCAAGTATCTAAACACTTAATATGGAGATGCTCACTTCCTGCTAGGAAATGTTTCAAAACCACAGTGAGAACATAGCCTCCTTTCTAGGATATGCCATAGGGACTTGCAAGTGTGTATTTGGAGGCAGGGAGGTGACAAAGCATTTTACAGAAACAGACCTTAAATTGCAAGGGGCAGTCTCAAATTCAGATCTCAGTCTACTTACACACAAACTATTTTAGTACATTATGGCATTTATTGAAGAACATTTTTGGGGTTATGCTTATACTCTAGTACATTAAGTTTAATTTTCTGTTTTTCTAAATGTAACTTCAAAAGAATAGCAAACCAAAAATGTTAACCAGTGTTAATGGTAGTAGTATAACTTAATTCAGGGTATGATAAAACAGTTATATAAATAATATTAAACGAAGGTCTGCCTTTTTCCCTAAAATGAGTTTGTTACATAGTTTATATCAAATAACATACATGCATTAAATTGTATTATTTGTTACTTTCTTCAGTAGGTGCTTAATTGTAAAAGCAATTTCTTAAAATGTAATCTGCCCAGCCCCCTGATAAGGTCCACGTGTTCTCCAGGAAATGAAGTACATCCATTCTCATGGAAACTTGACTTTTCACACTGTTTTAAATTCTCATCTAATTCTGTGTTCTTGACTTTTCCAGATGTTTTCTTTATGATATTAAAAAACCCTAAAGATGTACAGATGTGTTTTTGCAAGTTGAGCTGGTGTGAATGAAGAAACTGTTTCAGCTGTGGTTAGAAGGAATCTCAGCATTAGGGTTAGTAACTATGTAAATACAAAAACACTTCAGCTGTAGTGGCTTTTAACACTTAAGCAGCAGTGACAAGAAGTGTTACTTCGTTTCTGCTTCAGGAGAAATAACTCAGTGATTTTAGGGAGATGGTATCTTAAATTATTATAACTAGAGATTTTACTTATTGAATGTTAGTTCTTTAAAATGGTGCTATAGAAAGTTCTGAAGTGTTGTTGTAATACTCAGTTACTGGGATCCGAATGTTTCATAATCTGATAATACCTTGTTTTTCTCCAGGGGCATATTATTACCATCCTACCCTTCTTCAGCTGCTTTCTCTAGAGTGGGCCTGGTAAGTTTGTTTGTTCGTTTGTTTTTTTTAGTAGTCTTGTTAAAACTAGGAGGGTTCATTTGTTTTTGGCCACTCCTTTATCTTCAGATGTGAGTGCAGGATAAGAATGTGGTTTTGCCGTAGACCTGCTATTTGTGTTATTATAGCCACTAGTCAGTTTTGTTATTTGGAATTGAGTTTCTTTTGGAGTGCATTAAGAAAAACACAGTGCATCACCATTCCTTGTTAAGTGGTACAGATAACAGATTTGTAGTAAATTTGCCTCTAAACTGGCAGTACCTGTGGTATTGTGATGGGCACTGGACGATAGTTTGATTAGTTAGTTTCAGAAAGTAAAGGCCTCTGTTTTTGAGAAACCTACAATTTTTCCAAACCTTGGCATATCAAAAATGATTGAACTTTATTCCTTGAAGTCTTGCATGGCTTTTTAGTTTTCTTGTAGTTATTTATTTAATGGCTTCACCTAAATGAAGTATACTCAATGCTTTTCCATCCAGAATGAAGACAAATGTAAAGATGGCATGTCCAAGGAATTTTAAAAGATGTAGACCTCCTGACTGAGAGGTGATGTGTATTTTATTACTTTTAATCAAGTAAGTATGAATCAAGCCTATGTGCTAGGGCCTAAATGTGCCTGTTTTATATATATAAGCATACACGCTCTTATACATGGATATATGACAGTAATGGACAATTTGTGCTAGGAAGCTACACTTTCATCAGTATAATTAACTGTTTTGGTGGAAGTCTGGGAGTTATATATGAAAGATGTGTAATGTAAAACTGCTGTGTTGAGGTGTTTTAATTCCTTATTCTTTTACTAATTGGGTGAAATAATTTAATCCAGTATAAAATTCTAAATTACAGGAGTAGTTGTTGCCATATTGCTTTGATTTTTATTTTTTTATTTTTTATAAGAGAAATAATTTAATCAGAAGGATTGCTAGTAATATGTCAGGTACTACTTCAACTCTTACCTGCTTATTTCTTTTACTTGACCAGTACCCAAATGTGATCAAAACACCTTAATTTCTTTTTATTTTTTATTTTTTATTTTTTATTTTTTATTTTTTATTTTTTATTTTTTATTTTTTTTATTTTTTATTTTTTATTTTTTATTTTTTATTTTTTATTTTTTATTTTTTATTTTTTATTTTTTATTTTTTATTTTTTATTTTTTATTTTTTATTTTTTATTTTTTATTTTTTATTTTTTATTTTTTATTTTTTATTTTTTATTTTTTATTTTTTATTTTTTATTTTTTATTTTTTATTTTTTATTTTTTATTTTTTATTTTTTATTTTTTATTTATTTTTGCGTTTCAAGTAACTTTCCCTAGAAAATAAAATGAGATCCTGGATAGGGTTAAGTGGCAAGAGCTCTTAGATCCTTTTGCTATACTGTGGGTGCTAAACCAATGTTGTGTGTTACATGCACAAATCATGAAAACAGTCATAAGCTTCAAGTGTTTAATGGTGAGATGAATGGTTTTTAATAATTCTAAGGTTGTCTTTTCTTTTTTTCCTCTGCCAGCTGCTGTTCTCTCACAGGTGAAAGTCATGATCACGCTAACAGAACTCAAATACTTAGCGGATGCCCAGTCATCCTACCACATACTAAAACCATGGTGGGATGTATTCTGGTATTACCTCACCATGATAATGCTGCTAGTTGCTGTGCTTGCTGGGGCTCTCCAGCTTACTCAAACCAGAGTGTTGTGTTGTCTTCCTTGCAAGCTAGAATTTGACAATCATTGTGCTGTGCCTTGGGATTTAATTAAAACCAACCTTAACATGTCTGCTAGTTCTACAGCACAGATAATCATCCCACTTAAAATCCAGAATGATCTCCATCGGCAGCAGTATTCCTATATTGATGCAGTGTGTTATGAGAGACAGCTTCATTGGTTTGCCAAATTTTTTCCATACCTAGTGCTTCTGCATACCTTTATTTTTGCAGCTTGCAGTAATTTCTGGCTTTACTATCCTAGTACAAGTTCCAGGCTTGAGCACTTTGTAGCAATTCTTCAGAAGTGTTTTGATTCTCCATGGACAACACGTGCCCTCTCAGAAACAGTTGCTGAGCAGTCTGTGAGGAAGTTGCCAATAGCCAAATCAAAAGCAGTGATTTCATCACCTGGGAGCTCAGTAGATGTAGGTGCCAGCAGACAGTCTCTACCATATACACAGCCTGGCTTGGAAACAACTGGAAGAGAAAATTCAAGTGTTCTTGACAAAAAAGAAGGAGAACAAGCTAAAGCTATATTTGAAAAAGTGAAGAAATTCAGAGTGCACGTTGAAGAGAAGGATATCATATATAGAGTATATATGAAACAGATCATAGTCAAAGTCATTGTGTTTGTAATAATAATAATTTATGTTCCCTATTATTTATCCTTTATTAAACTTGAAATTGATTGCTTAGTAAATGTACAAGCCTTTACAGGCTATAAAAGGTACCAATGTGTTTATTCGCTAGCAGAAATTTTTAAAGTTTTAGCTTCATTTTATGTTGTTTTAGTGATCTTCTATGGCTTAACTTGTACATACAGTTTGTGGTGGATGTTGAGAAGCTCACTTAAGCAATATTCTTTTGAGAAGCTGAGAGAGAAAAGTAACTACAGTGATATACCGGATGTAAAGAATGACTTTGCATTTATTCTCCACTTGGCAGATCAGTATGATCCTCTTTATTCCCAGCGATTCTCAATATTCTTGTCTGATTTGAGTGAAAACAAACTGAAACAGATAAATCTAAACAATGAATGGTCAGTGGAAAAGCTGAAAAATAAGCTAGTGAGAAATTCCCAGGACAAGGTTGAACTTCACCTTTTCATGTTAAGTGGTCTTCCAGACAGCGTCTTTGAATTGACAGAAATAGAAGTCCTAAGCTTGGAACTTATTCCTGAAGCAAAAATTCCTTCAGCTGTGACCCAGCTTGTCAATCTCAAAGATCTCAACGTTTATCATTCATCAGTAACTATGGATTACCCAGCAGTGAGCTTTTTAGAGGAAAACCTGAAAACGTTGCGCCTGAAATCTAGCGAGATGGGGAGAATTCCATTTTGGGTATTTCATCTGAAAAATCTAAAAGAATTGTGCTTAACAGGATATTTCATGCTAGATCATCACAACTCCATTTACAATGAAAGCTTTCAGGGGCTGAAAAATCTGAGATCAATTCATTTAAAAAACAACCTTTCTCGCATACCTCAAGTGGTTACAGATCTGCCTTCTTTACAGCACTTATCTATCAACAACGAGGGGAATAAACTCATAGTGCTAAATAACTTGAAGAAACTTGTGCACTTGAGAACCTTGGAATTAATCTGCTGCGATCTAGAGCGCATTCCCCATTCCATTTTTACCCTGAACAACTTGCATGAGATTGACTTAAGAGAAAATAATCTCAGAACAGTGGAAGAAATCATTAGTTTTCAACATCTGAAGAACTTGTCTTGCTTAAAATTGTGGCACAACAGCATTTCATATGTCCCAGTGCAAATTGGTGCATTATCAAACCTGGAACAATTGTATCTAAACTACAACAATATTAAAGATGTTCCATTGCAGCTGTTTCTTTGCAAAAAGTTACAATATTTGGATCTTAGCTATAATAAGCTAACCTCCATCCCTGAGGAAATTGGATATCTGACCAATCTACAGTACTTGGCTTTGACTAAAAACCATGTAAGTAGAACTTTGAATTACTACTTAAACTTTAAAAAATTAAAAACGTTTTTATATTGACTGCACATTTCTTCTGTGTCATTTTCTGATTGGAAGTGCTTTTTTGGTGCTCGTGGTTAAAATAAATTTAGTAGAGATGAAAGAAGGTGGTACTTGTTTAATCACTAGAGCTTTATGGTGTCATCAAAGCTTGTTTAATACTAAGTACTACCCTGGTCTTGTGGTGGCTTAAGGGCTCTGGTCCATAAGCCAGGATAGTACATGCAGGGTAGATGCTAAAATGTACCTTCTGTTCCTTAGTTGTCTATGCTGTGTAGAATTTTGATGGAAATTAGCAGTGTTACATTTTTACACTGATTTGTCAAAGTGAAAGCTTGGCAAATCAACAGCTGGTTTTTGAGCAACACAGCTGTTTGGTTGGGAGGAGGGAAATAACTATGCCTGGTAACCTCATCAGCAGTGCTAAGCTGACTGGCTCATTATTATAGGGTCCAGGTTTGACTTAAGACTTCTCTTCAAGTTTAGAACTGTTTTCTCTGGTGAGATTGGTTTTTGACTTTAATGTCAATAACATGGATTGGGACTAATTAACACTCTGCTGTGTGGATAACTGCTTCTACAGGCTTCACAGTACTGGAGCTGCTAATGTCTCTCCACAGAATCTGCTTCATCTTCATTAAATGATTCTTAGGAGATAGCAGTCTGTTTATCCTGTCCTGCCACCTGCACGCATTTGTACACACTTGTGAGTGTGCATGCATGTATATGCTCTCCCCTGCTGTGCTTCTGCTTTGACTTCTGGTAGCTAAGCATCTTCATAACAAAGCAGGTATATGAAAACACTGAAGTGTTCTCAGGTACTTTCTCACCTAACGATAAAACATGAGTTATCCCTTTCTGTATCCTTCCATAAACAAAGAGCTTTCTTGCCCTAGAATAAAATTGGGAAACATGGGAATGTACAGCTACATGTGCTAACAACTTTAATGTATGTTATTTTTGTTCTTTTTTTTTTGCTTTCTAGATTGAAATGCTGCCTGATAAACTGTTTCAGTGCAAAAAGCTGCAATTTCTTCTTCTGGGAAATAACAGTCTGATGAATTTGTCCCCTTTTGTGGGCCAGCTACTGAATCTTGTTCACTTAGAGCTTATTGGAAACTATCTTGAATCACTTCCTGCTGAACTGGAAGAATGTCAGTTCCTAAAACGGAATAGTCTAATTGTAGAAGAAAGGTTGTTAAAAACACTTCCACCTTGTGTAAGAGATCGCTTGCAGACCAGCTCTGATAAGTGCTAAGATTGAATTGAAACTCTGCCTCATAGCATCCTATAAGCCTTCTTGCTTAATACTCTCTAAAGATCTGTATAGATGGAGAGAATAGCAGTTTACAGAGTAGTCTTAAATGCATTGAACAGAGTTGATTGTATTGGGAAAGAAAAACATACTTAAACAAAGTACAGCCTTGTCAGGTAATTGTGTTTAGAAAATCTGAAATGTGAATTGCTGGTTGGGTTCTACTGGTTGAAATAATTTAAGCGCTTATGCTTTGGAATGGAAGAGTTGATTGCCTGGCTATCATGAGTCTGTATATACTTTCTTTCCTATGAGGAAATTTCTTCTGTTGGTAGTGATAATTTTAAACAGTTTCATCTCCTGCCGTATGAGGCCTAAGAACTGTCTGGAATTAGTTTTTAAATGTGAACTCTTCACTAACTTAGAATGTTAAATAAAAAATATAAACTTTTTGAGCAGTTCAGTCGCATGGGATATACTGAATCTTTTTCACAGTACCTTAATTTTTGAGGGTTTTTGACAAGTACTGAGTATTAATTCTATAATCGTGAAAGATGCCATTTAAGTCTTGCTATTAAAGCCAGTTGGACAATACCTGAAACCAGTTTCAGTATTTTGTCTTAAAGATAAGTACAAAATTACTGCCTAGAAATTTGGAAGAATCTGAGTAATCTAGTAAGTATGTGCATGTGTACTAGTCAAACTTTACAGTACTGATCATAAAGTTGGCAAACAGAGCACAAAATCATAAAGTTGTCTTCTGTATGTTGTGAGCATCCCAAGTGTTAGTGTAATGTATATTGCTATTTAATATCTTTCAGTAGCCTTTCATTTACTGACTGCCTCGATGCTTCTCCGTGCCCAGTTATGATATTTTGGTGACTGGGGAGAGAATGAAAGAGGTTTGCATTAGGGACTGAAAGACACAGAACAAAATCAAGTCATGTAGTTCATAAGTACTTGAGAAGGAAAAATAAGAGTTATAAGCTTTGTTTCTTCTAGAGATGGAATAACTTCATAAATTACATTGATGGAATGAGTTCATTTGCCATCCTCAATACTTGCAACACTGGATGGAAATAAAATGGTTCCTGACTTTATTCATTCTTCTGCTGTGCACTGTTTTATTGTATTTGGAGACTTAACTCTGCAGACACTTATCATGTTCTCTAAAAAAAAAAAAGTTCTGCCTCTGATGGGGGAGTTGGGAAGGGGGAAGGAGCTTGCTTTCCAAAACCCTCAGACTATAGAAAACTTACTGTACTATATTGAAGTTCTTGAGAACATTACCTCATTGATTTTACCGTAACTGAGATTAACTGTGCTCTTAATTTCATTTTCATCAAGTGTGCTAACTATGCATTCTAGTTTGTAAATATGTATAATCACAGACAAGACAGTTTTAGTACTGGAGTGCTTCTAGTCATCTCTTCTTCCCATTTCAGTGTCACTTATGTGGAGAGTAAGGTTTATTTTGAAAATATCAAAAGCAAATCTGATCAACATGGAAGTAGGAGATGTCCCTACAGTAGCAGTGCAAGAGGTATGTCTTTATTCACTGCACTTTTGGTATTCCAAAGACTTCTGTAGTTAGAACACTTCTCAGGGAGCCAATGCATTGTAGCTTATGTTTTACATAGCTTACACTCAACATTTCTAGAACTGATCAGTTGTATTTGTGTGCAGATCAGTACAGCTGGAGTTGTTTTTCATAGCATCCATATATAGCTTTTTTAAACTCTTTACATCATTTTGAGCTGCATAGTAGTTCATAGGAATTGATGTGGTTCACAAACAGAGCCAGTTGTGCCAGTCATGGTAAAAATGATTAAATGCTGATGTGCACTCCAGTGGCTGGAATTTTGTTGATATTGCAATGGGTCCTTGTCAGTACTTTTTAACTTAACACTGGAGAATGCTTCATGCCAGAATTTAACATACAAGGCTTACAGCCTAGGAATTTTTTGAAAAAGATTAAGCAAGCGTTCTCTTTAAAGAAAGCTTTCTAATTTCAAGAAATCTATGTTAAATGTTAATAGTAGGTAAGTGTGTACATGACTTTGTCCAATGACTTCAACTTTTAGAAGTGAATCTGCCCCTTTATCAACAGAACTAACAAGTGAACAATGCTATCACTACGCATTTGTGCTCTTTCACTGACAGAACTAGCATAACTTTTGAAAGGTACTTCATTTCTAAGATGAATAACTCCCAGTCCTTCAAGGAACCGGTAAGAAGTGCATGAGTATGCAAGTGTTTTACAATTTAAGTTGCATTTTTTTGTTCGTGCTTATGTCTTTTTCAGTCAGCACCACCTCAAGAGGATTGGATTTTTTTTCCCCAGTATGTTTGAGTGTTTACAAAACACTCAGGGAAAGGCCAGAGAGTTTAATGGCTAGAATCTCTAGCCTTGCTTTCAATCCGCAGTGTGCCTTTATTACCCATTTTGTACCATTAAGCACAATTTTAGTGCTTAGAAATGAGGGTGAAGACAAAAACAACTCTGAAATAAATGTGTGAAATATAATCATGACCTTAATATTCAATATTTCTTCAAACTGAAGAGATTTTCAGGGAATCAGTATAAATACACTGTCATAAGCTTTGTACAATAAGCAGTGCTGGCATTTAGTCTTTGTATAAAAGAATTGCTTCCAATCACAAATGTTTTTCAAGTTGTTTCAGTGTTGTGTTGACCCTTGTATTGTGACCTTTATCTTGAATGCTTTTTTTAATAAATTTTTTTGCATTACAATTCTATGAACTGTTCTTTATTTCGCATATGAGATGTGGTATTTAATGTAAAGCTCAGAAGTCTTGCTTCCAGCTAGCTATATGCTAGCAGGTGTGTGTTCAGGAAAACGTAAAGGAAAAAGCAGCATTGGAAAGTGAACACTATGCTTCATTGCAAAGAAGTTCTCATGTTCTGGGCTAGGAGAGAAGCTCTTGGAACCATGTTTGCATCTTAATAGTTCTGCAAATTTCAGTTCTTAAGAGATGAGTAAATCTGGAATGCAGCCTGGAATTGTACTGGGAGAAGTGGGAAAGCAATAATTCTCTTCCTAGCTTGTCCCTTATACCTATTGTGCAGCTAAACTGCTAAAAATAATGCTGCTTGTGTTAAGTCATGCATGTGTTTCAAGTACTGCTTATATAGTGAGCTTGAGATTTTCGTTTCTCTTGAAATAAAAAATGGAGCAACTGATGGATTTTTTTTTTTGTGGGAAACCATGATTTCTTTCTCTTTCTTGGAGAGAAGGAAAAAACTGCACAAACATTACATGTTCAAGTGCTGGTTTGGCATCTTTTAAAACAATAAAACAAGAACCTTGCTTGTCAGTTTTACAGAACTGTCCCTCTTGGTGATGAAATTAAATATCTGGATCTGTAGAAGCCTGGAACAACAGCTTAAATGAGAATGAATTGCCTTATTTTTATTAACATTACCAGTAGCATTTGGTTTTTGTTTTTTTTACTAGCTCATAGAAAATTCATTGGTGATGTTAATAAAAATAAGGTAATTCATTCTCATTTAAGCTGTTGTTCCAGGCTTCTACAGATCCAGATAATCTGCCTTCATGAGAATTTATTGTATTTCTAGTGACTTTTTTTTTGCCATATATTTATGTCATGACAAACTTCATTGGTGTTTCTCCACTGACTTTTCATCTTTTGAATGTGAGCTGAAGTTCTCTCTGCAAGCCTAAGTGAATCTTTCCCTCTATCTCAATAAATGCTGGGATTATAGTAAACAATATAGGAGCAGCTGAAATGTGTTTACTACTAGAATATACGACCCCAAATCTTGAAAGCAGAAGGCAGTGTATGCAATCCTATACACTGATTACATCAAGGATTTTATGGAACTCTGGATATTTCAGATCAGTAATTAACTAAGCTGTCACCTTATTTAGCCTTGCTGGGTGAGTCCTTTGAATGCTGCAGTATGTTTTAACCTGGGGTTGAGCTATGTACTATGTTTTCCCACAGCACATGAAGGATATCACCATATATATATATCTTAGTTTAGAACTAAGGTACAAAAAAGATCCCATTCATTCATATCTATAAACTAGGGCAATTCCAGCTCTGCAGATCAGTTGCTCTATATATGTGTATTGTATCCGGGGAGACAGGGTGAAAAGACTTGCAAGTTTTTGAGCTAGCATCAAACTAGTTACAGTCTTGCTGTTAATCCCAACTAAAAGCAGAAGCTGTCACTGCTGTTTAATTCCTAGTAGAGACAATTGGCAGCACCTTGTGCATCTCAGAAGGTGACTTTCAGTTGAGATGCAGAAACTGCAGCTCACTTGCTGTCATGGTGGAGGTGATAGCTAATGAGGACTGTCAACAGAGGAGGAATTGTACTTAACTGATTGGTAAAATTAAGCAGTAATGCTACAGTGTGGTCTGCTTGTAGGGTATGATAATGTCACTAGAATTCCTGTCTGAAGAAGTCACCATCCTGGCGTTACATGAAAATTCCATCTCCATTCTCTGCTGCCAGTACACACAGGTGATGGAGGGGCAGTAGCAGTTCACTCTGGGGCTGGATTGGCCTCTGTATGGATTTAGGCATTAATTCAATTTAGTGTGTTTAGTAAATGAACTGCTACGTATGCTTGCTTCCTTACGTTCCTCCATTTATGTGGCTATATCTGTTCTCTGTCCAACCTCTATTAACTCAATCAGTTTTTATTACATTTGTACAGTAGTGTTCTCTTTGCTAAGCAGGAGCTGGATAAAAGGCTTTCAAGTGGATGGCTTGTACATGCAAACCCTAAGAAATCTAATGAAGTAGGAAGGAAAAAGCTACGTTTAACTGCTGAAGTCATGGCAAGGAAGGTAAAAGTCAGTCAGTCTTTTCCTGTGTGAGGAGGAAGGACTGAATTCTCAAAGTAACAGAGAGATATCTGGGAGATTGTAGTCGGTATTTAACGCCCAGTAAAGCTGTTGGAATCTAGCTGGGAGGTATGGCTTGCTGGTAGGCAGTTATGATGTATATGGTGCTTAACACTGAGGCAGTAGTCTATCTCACTTGTGGATGTGCTATTAAAAGGCTGGGTGAATTTATTAGTTAATATTGCTTTTAAAATGCTATTGTATTTTATATAACTGCTATTTGTAGAACTGTTTCTGCCATTTGTAAAGCTTATGTATAAATCTTCCTTAATGAATTAAACTTCCATTCTCTTTCCCATTAATTCTTGCATATTTCTATGTTGCATAACAAGTGCTACTGTCAAAGCACTTTGCAAAGCAGTTAACATAATTAGTGTTTGAAAAGTGTGCAAGGGTGAAAACTGACTGTAATGGAGGTCTGTGGGAATGCCAGTCGCTGCAGTCTTAGTAATGACAACACGCTACTTAATTTGCGAGTTTGCTGCTGCTTTAACAAGTTGAATTATCTTAGTACAGTCTGATGAGTACTGAAGTTGATAGTAATAAGAGATAACTAACAAGAACTTCCAAGTGTGATGGTTACTGAGTGTGCAACTTTCACTTGCTTGCAAAGAAGTTATCTTTTGCTGCTGCTTTTTGTAGTTATTTCTTGCAATCAAATGGCAATAATTTCTATGGGTGAGCTACAATATGCATATGAATACATATACACACATAAGCACTGATTCCAGGTCTTATATTAAACATGTCTAGGGCACAGTTGTTATAGTGCATATGCTCTTTTATCTTAGTATACCTTTAAATAGTAATGAAGAGGAAAGTGAAAACATGAAAAATGTTGAAAACTTGTCAAGAAATTATAAATCGTGTGCCAATAATAAAAAGTTGAAATAACTTATTGGATGACAGACGTGCTCAGTTACCTTGGCTGTAAGGTTCCCTGAAAATTTAGAAGTAGGAGGGAAACTAATAAAACCATCAAAGGTACACAACCTGCAATAGCTGGTTGTAAGGCAAGACATTTGTATTCCTGAATCAGTTCCTTCTTCTAACTGGTGAGGGACACTGACTTTTTATTCAAAGCAGTCTGTCTTTCTATAGGGAACTCATGAAGGAACGTGGGGCTATTCAAGGATTGGTTCCGTATGGTGCTGGGTTTCTGAGTAACTGTTTATGCAAACGTGCTCGACTCCCACCTGAAGCCTGAGGGAGTTAAAACTGAGGCTTTTAAGTTAAGCTCACAAATAAAGATTAATAGTCAATAAGTGGTACTTAAGATTTTCTGATGAAAAGCTCTGCATGTTTTATGTTGCCCTGCACTTAGTTCTTAATATATCAAAGATGTTTGCGTTGGAAATTCAGAACTGTCAGCAGGAAGCTGCAGCAGTGGGCAGATGGGAAAATGGAAAGAGCACAGGAGCTGAGTCTTCAGTCAGCAGTGAAACGGCAAATTGTACATGACAAGCTGTCTTTTAAGGCTTCAGGCTTAATCGGTTAAGGTCTGTCATTTACTTTCCTTAGAGTACTGCTCTAGTACCTTGCAGGCTCAGGAAAACAGAACTAGAGCAGAGGACAAGTCAAGGTTCAGGGATTTTCCTGCCCTGGAAGAAGATGTGTTCTCTTTCAAGCAAAGTATCACTGTCATGCTGCAGAAGCCTAATATGCTTAATAAGGCTTTGAACTCCAAGCTGCAGTATCTCTTTTTAATTTTTCAGAATTCTCTATTTAGGAAAAAACCTAATACAAGTTGATTCCAGACCTGCCTTTTCTCAGTGAAGGCTTGTTATTAAGTGAGTTTTAAATTTAGAGGTAATTGCCATAGGACAGAGGAATCCCCTACAATGTCTAGGTGACACTGAAAGCAGTCTGTTGTGTTTAGGTAAACATTGCATTGGTTTCTGCGATGAGTGCAGGGAGATGCTAATTGCTGTCTCCTCCATATAGCCAGCTGGTTATTATGGCCTGATGTATCAGAGAACTGCTTGCATTGTAGGAGAGAAAGAGCCACAGTAGGGCTGATTCTTTTGGTGGCAGTACTAGTTCATACAAGTTTTGGTTGTTAGAACTTAATGAGCTTAGTGAGTGTTGAGGAACCCTAATAAAGGATTGCAGTCAAGTGCTTGCACAAATGTATAAAGTATGTGTACGATCACTTGTTAGAAAGTAAAGATTTAGCTAAGAGCTCAGAAGTAATCTGCTATACCCAGAAAGTCAAAATAAATGTTTGCAGATACTTACCATATGCTCTTGCTTGTTAATTTTTTTTGACTTGTTTTATTTTTAAATTTCCTACTTAAGTGGCAGATGCATAAGGCTGCTGCATAAGGCATTTTACTGTAAAATTTCTCTCCTGCTTCATGCAGCTTTAGGCATACTTTACTCTGTCTCCCTCTACTGGCACTATCACATGACTGAATGGGTTTTCAAGCATGGACAATCTTTTACAAAGAGTTTAAAATACTAAAGTAAATTCAGTGCAAATAATAATCTAAGCCCTCTGATGTTAGAATGTAAGCACACCCCACATTTCCATTTGCTGCAGTGTGGAGCAAAGCCATGAGAGCTCAGAGTGGAACACTTATGAGACACAGCAATGCCAGTTCATCTTCATGAAAGCATTTAGCCAGTGTGTGCGAAGCAAACATACTGTCCAAATAGCAAAAAGAGGAGGGAAAAAAAAAAAAACCTTTATGTATTTGAGTGGCAAAATATGCTTTTTCTTTGACTAGGTGTCTGGGAAGTTCTGATGCTTATTAGTTCAAACTGAGAAGTAAACAGTGATACTAAATGGGATCAGAGATATTAAGCTCGATTGGAAAAGTTGTATTAGAGAACAGCTATCTTCAGTTCAGGAGGAACTAAAAATAGTTAATTTTCTTCTCCCTTCATGTCTGTCAGAATTTGTAAGCACATTCTACTTACCTTTTTCCTTTTGCTGGTATCTGCATGGAGCAGTAGTCAATATGTAGCTTGTCCATTAGTTTGGAGTGTCTCCTTCCTAGTTCTTGAATTACTTTCTTTAACTTCTTTTTCTGACAATCTGCTATTTTCTTCATATGCCTTGTGTGGATCTCCTCAGAAGTACTTCATTTAATTGAAGAATTGGGAAAATAAAACACTTGTTATTTGAAGCTATGGCTAAGATCTGAGTAACTTTCATACAAATTGTATTGTCTATTGTAGTTTTTATTATTATGAATGTACAACATAACATACTCTACATGATTTACAAATGACTGAATAAGTTGTTCCATTATGGAGAATAGATAAGATTAAATAATCAAATATGTGAGTGGGTGATGTCCAGTGTCTAACTATTTTCTATTATTAGTAATCTGGAAAAATATTGCTTCTAATGTGTTAAATTAGGTAAAAATCAGAAGGTAGGTTGGTGTGTATTCTTGATGCCTTGCTTATTTACAGAGTCACAATTGTCTCCTTCTATTTTATTTCTGTGTTTAGGAAAACTGTTTTCACTGATTTCACATTAGATGTCTTCCTTAACCGACTCCTTTCCCTTTGTCTACTTCTTTCCAATCTCTGCACCATTCTCCTATATTTAAGTATCTTGGTGTATGTATAACGTTGACAGCCTTGCTGGGATCATTGTTTTAGCTGGGGGTTTCTGCTCCATTGCAGGTATGTACTTGTGTGCATGAGGAGGGCGACTATTCTTATGTGCCAGTTACAGTGAGCTTTTTGGCTAGTTGCTCACAGAAACATTTCACTGTAATTGTGCCACCAGGTATCCCCAGACTAGTCACTAGAGGTCAACGTTATCATCTTCTAATAGAGCACTAAGTCTCACATAATTAGAGGGCAATCTCTTGCTTGTAACAAATCGTGCTTCTAAACACATTTGATGTTCATGATGAGATGTTGCTGATACTGCCACTGTTCAAGGTTAAGAGAAGAAAAAAAGAAAAGAGTCAGTAGTTTTTCTCGGTGTAGGCTTTTAAAAGATACCAGGAGGAAGGGATAAAAAAAAAAACAGCTGAAGGTTTTTGCTTGTTGAGCCTGAGGTTACTTTTGGTGAGTGCTTTTGAACAGTGACAAAACCAACAAGGTACAGAAGTGGAAAAAAAAACAACTTTATTCTGGGGCCACTAATATGTTAGAGTTGTGTGATCTTCCATCTAACATATGTAGCCAGGGATTCCTATCAGTGCAATGCACACTTTATTAGCATCGTAAGAACTTCTGGAAATCCCAAGGATTTTCCAGATGCAGAATGTGTTATCTTTACATTCCTTCTTTGGGATACTTTTTATGGTTTCTAACTTGGACAGGCATACAGTCTCCTTCTTAACTCTCTGGAAAAAACTGTTCCATAACCAGATGAAGTCACGAAAACTGAAACGGTGAAGAGCCCAACACTGCATTACTTAACAGGCAGTTGAAGGAAAAAAGCTGAGGCTACAGATCAGTGTCCCTGAAGATTTCTTCATTGCTGAAATATTTAAAAGTGACCTCCCTCATACAGATTTTGATGCTGTGTTCTCAACTTGAAGGCTTTCTCTTGGATAGAGCACTTGCAGGATCTTTGTCTGTGACATAGCCAGTTGCCTATTTTCTTGCAACTCAAATCAATTTATCTGAGATTTGTTTTGTTAAATTTCTTTGTAATTCACCAGAGTATAAAGTGCTTGTTACTCATCACATCCTTTTAATACTCGTTCTTTATCTGATTTCCTGTGGGAATGATGTCTTCATATTCATAGCCTTCATCCAAAGGAATGTGCAGAAACTGTATATGTTCTGAATACAATATCCTCTGGGCCAAACCATTCACCCCAAGTTTAATGAATTCTGCAAGAGAGCGTGAATCAGTGTTTCAAATGTGTATCTATTTATGTAACATCTATTTTCAGCTTGTAACTTTACCAGGTAGGTCTTAAGAGGAACATTTGAAAGTGAAGGAGAAGAGGAGGTTGACCTACCTATCTAAAAAGGCACAGAGTAAGATTGCCTGGGTGGCTCTGGGTGTAATTATCAAGTCCTTACATAGTCAGGGTTTTCACTGATGTTGCTGTTATTTTTGTTGGAGAGTTGCTGTGTTTGTTTTTTTCATAAAATCACAGTGTTCCTTTCAAATTTATAGAACTTAAGCCACTAGCATACTTGTATTTCTTATACTGGGGGGGGGGGGACGACAGAAATGGTTCTTTACATTTTTCCTGTAAGAGTTATCCTAACTGGGATCATGGGACTTGTCAGGAGAAGGAATGCAGACTGCCCTCTGTTCTGGCTGGGCTGTTCTCTGTAGCAAATGCAGTTGTGCTGCTTCTGGGCTACAAGTCAAGTTCAGGATCTCTGTACAGTATCTCTGCACAGTGGTGCCTTGCATGCACTGCATTGAGGAGACTGAAATTCACACCAGAGAGATGCTGTGGATGTAATGGCAAAATAAAGGTCTGGGAGACAAAGCTTTTGTTTCCATTTTCTAATGAATCACTCTTGGTAGACTGACATCTCTGTTTTTTTCCAAATGTGAGTCTAGGCAAGAGATGTTTTTCTGGCATGCGGTGCTGTTGCCTTCCTCAGCTGGAATTCCACTAGTAGTTTGAGCTGGCACAAATTGATGGTACAGCTATCTCCACTCCCTCCTGTGTCTGCAGATATTTTTGCAGCTGTGCAGACTATGTGTGCATATACCTGTATATAAGCTAAGCAAGCCCGGTGCAGAAGCCAAAGCACTAGCATCCTCTCTACCTGTACTGCAAATTGTAGTATTGCCCATAGCACAACTCTGGCATGATCAGCACCCTTTCTGACAATGTGTAAGCATGGTTCTGGGTGCCACCACTCAGCTGACAGTTTGGTTTTAGCCCTGCTGGTGGCTATAGGGGAGTTATTGGCATGGACGTGGGCTGTTCTTTGCAGTTCATAGGTAAGGGAAGTAACTATCATGTCATTGTTTGCTATTTAAACCTTGATAAGCTGACTGTATCACGTTGAATATCCTTGGACTCATAAGTGAACTTTTATATACAATTCCATATTGCCTCTCTCTGTGCTGGACTGGAAAGTAAACAACTAAAAGAAATTGAAACATTTTTGTATATGATTAGAAGACCATCAGAAGTTGGAAGTATGCAAACACTGTGCAGTAGCTGTGGTGTCACCTGGATTTGATACCTGATATCTTATTAGAAGTTGCAATCTTTACTTACTAGTCACTTTCAGGACCTGCACTGTACTTGATAAAGCTGAGAAGCAAGTATTTCTAGAGCTGGAAACATATTATATTTCATACCTTTCAGATTGACCTTATTTAAATGTCAATTTTCCTCCTCCAGTACATTGGAGTAGAAGTTACCTAAAGGAAGAGGGTAAGAGGCCCTACTGGGATGTTTGCATGCATTATATCCAGAGACCATTCATTTTGAAAGCACCCTGCTTGTCTTGTGCCTCAGAGTGGATTTTAGTCGACATACATCAAGGCAGCAGAATGGATTTCTGGATTAGCCTTAATGGAGATGTTTTCTTATTGGTTTTGAATTCCCAGATGCACTGTTCTTTCCTCTCAGAACTGCAGAGTTCACCTGTTTAGATGGAATGTTTGCCTCTGTCCTTATACCTAATGGCCATCAAGTCATTCCTTTGTTGTTATTAGATGGAAGCATGAGCAAAGAGCTCTTAACACCTTCATCAGCACTAAGGTCAAGCTAAAAATGAATTTGGTTTCACAAGATAAAATCTTGGTCAGATTACATCGTATGCTGAGATAATTTTTACTGTTTTGTCTCTGTTTCTCTCTTTGCTTTTGATATATAGGCTTCCTGTTAGTCTGGTATGCTTTCTTCATTCTTCTTTTCACAAACTAAAATAGCCAAGTATTGCAGAGATGTTCAGCATTACCTTTGTTCTCTTGTTCTGCTTGTATTTTACACAATCTCCGGGAAACAATCCTATTCCTGGAAATTCATCACATTCCATACAGTTGTGTGGCCTCACTAATGGTGTTCTTCAACAGTTTAAAATTATTCAGTGGAGCTTCCATTTGTGTTTGGGATTCCTGGAAGGTTTGTCACATACTGTGCTCTAAAAATGCCATGCAGCAGATGAAGTCAGGCATAGAAAAATGCGTGGTTTGAACTCTAAAATTGTTACTAGCCAATCTGAAGGGGAAGTTGTCTACTATGTAGTCTGCTGGCTATTAAAGGTCTCCAGTGAAAACACATCATTAGCCTTTTGCTAATCAAAGAGCCATCTTACCACAACCAACAGCTTGTGTTTAGCTTGGATTTCCACCTCCTTAGTTTTGTGGTAGTAAGGCATAATTCTCTCTTATCACAGCTGCAGGCGGGCTCCTTTTAGTGAGCATATATATATGCACATATGCATATAGTCTTTAAATACCACAGTGTGATAGTTGTTCATAGACATTCAAACTTGTGGCAGTATAGCCTGGACTGCTCTGCAGATCACATCCACCAGAAACACCAACAGCAGTAAAAAGGAAGAAAGAACGAGGCTTTAGGGCTGTGATTGGTCTATGACTGGCTTGTGGCTGGAGTCCGGAGGGACGGGGCTTTTAGAGGTCAAAACAAAGACCTAAATGTGGAGCTGCTGATGTAGCTGAATCAGATGGAGCTCTAGCGGAGAGCCAGCCTTTGCAGCTTGGGAGAGGAGAAAGTGTAAATGAACAAGACAAGTGCATGCCTTATGTATGATACCTGAAGAGCTGGACTGACACTGTAGCTCACAGGTTACTGTAACTGATGGGTAGACGAAGAGGGAGCAGTGGATGCAGTCTACCTTGATTTCAGCAAGGCCTTTGATACTGACTCCTGTAACATCTTCATAGGTGAGCATTAGGAAGTGTGGGCTAGATGTGTGGATGAGTGAGGTGGACTGGCTGACTGGCAGAGCTTAGAGGGTTATGATCAGTGGCACAGAGTCTGGTTGGAGGGCTATAGCTAGCAGAGTAGAATAGTTCAGTTGGAAGGAATCTTCAATGATCATCAAGTCCAAATGCCTGATAATTGCATGGGACATCAACCACTTTGTGAGGAAGCCAGCAGGTCAAGGGAAGTGATCCTCCCCCTCTGCCCTGCCTTGGTGAGGCCACATCTGGAGTACTGTGACCAGTTTGTCGCTCCTCAGCTCAAGAAAGACAAGGAAGTGCTGGAGGGAATCTAGTGGAGGGCCGCAAAGATGATGAGGGACCTGGAGCATTTCCCATATAGTGAAAAGCTGAGACCTGAGGCTGTTCAGCCTGGAGAAGAGAAGACAGGGTGCAGATCTGATCAATGCTTATAAGTATCTAAATGATGGTAGTCAAGTGGATGAGACCAGGCTCTTCTTTTATTTATTTTTTTATTAATATCTACATATGTTCAAAACCCACCTGGTTATTTTCCTGTGCAACTTAGTCTAAGGAACCTGCTTTAGCCAAGGGTGTTGCAAGTGGATGATCTCGAGGTCCCTTCCAACCCCACTCTGTGATGTTTGTTCACCTCAAGAGACTGTATCAAGTTTCCTAACACTGCTCACTTTTCAGGCAGCCATCCTCTGCTCAGTGTGGCTGTTGTAGCAAAGAAGTTCTGCATCAATTAAGTATGCTATCTTTTGAGTTGTTTCCTGCTGAATTAGTATGCAGTAGCCAGAGCTGAAATTATGAACTTTAACTTGTATTTTTGGCATTTTTCTTCTAAGAGTTGGAATCAAATTGATTTGTAATGAAGTGCAAGGCTCATACATGTGATTGAAAGAATGTTTTAACCGTGGGCAAGTCTGAACATAAATAATGGCAGTGGGCTCAGATGCATTCCACGTAAGCAACTGTCAGATGATGAAGCTTCATGTGAAGCACAGCACAGGATGTATGCTGACTTCCCCTGCTGGAAGTAGTCTTGGCCCATGCCTATATACGCATGAAATATGTCCACTCATCCAGTGCAAGAGCTCAGTCTAATGATGCTAAGGAGAATGTTGGGACCTGTTTTCTGCCAATACACCACTGATCTAAAGAATGATAATGGCATTGAGCTAGGATGACATAAAGATTTTCCTTCTGCTGTACTTCCTTTGGCAGCAGGCCTGCAAGCTGTAGTTCCACACTGGGTATGAAAATTACACTAAATCATAATTTTAGTGTCTAGTATCTCAGTGATGTTTAGCACTGCAAATTCAGAAACACAATTACTTTTATCTGATGAAACACTTCTGCGTAAAGAGTCCTGTGACTCATAGAGCTTCTGAGATCCCAGAGGAGCCACCAGATAACACTTTGCTTTTTGTTCCTTATCAGGTATGTTTGTAGGTAAGTTGGCAGCTCATTTCATGTCCACCTAGCCTCCCTCTCTCCTGCCAGGCACCACATTTCAGAGTTTCAGAATCATTTAGTGGTGTGGTATTTCTCAATGTTGATGTGTTCCAGCGATTAAAACAAAACATTTTTCATTTTAAGTTTAGGCAGCCAAGCTGTATTTTAGTACTTTTTCATTTTGAGAACTTACTCTAATCCTGACCCTTTCCTGGCTAATAAGCATATTGTGTGTCTGCTTAGGTTCCCAAGTGGAATGAGAAATTAAACATTCCAGAATTTTTGGTTTATTTTGAGATTACTTTTAAAATACAACAAAAGTTAGGGGCCTGTTTCACAAACATTCACTTGATGTATAAAAGGATATTTTCACTGAGAGTGAGCTGTTTGTCTTTAAGATGATTTATTGACACAGTTTTGCTAGCAGTAAATGATCTGCAAATAACTGCTGAAAGAGAGCAGATAAAAGAAGAGTAATTTCCCGGTGGAATTTCATAGTGGAAGAGAACAAGAGAAATTCCAAGCTGATTTCTAATGACAGAAACTGGGATCCTCTGAAACATCCAAGCACAAAGCATGATGTGAAGTTGACCACAACTGTATGTTATCACTTACCATGAAGTAACCCAGGGGAGCAGGCCATGTAAGCAGTGATTCAGTCTGGTACAGCTTCATAACCAGGTTACCAGTCAGGGTACCTCACTGCTTTGACAAAACAGACACTCCCCTCTGAGTAGAGCTGCTTTGTGCTAATGTATGGATTCTGTGCATTAGTTTGGCTGGCTCTGTGAGCATCACAGCCCTGCCTGTGTGCGGGGCAGAGGAGTGCTGGGAAAACTTAGTGTAATTAAAGAAAACATCACTTGGATTAAGCCATCTGAGTGCTGGAGCAAGGGTAAGAGGTAATGCCCATACAGGAAAAAAGGCCTCTGTGTGCAGGGCCAAGCATGGCTGTTAAGCAGAGAACCTCAGAGGGGGCAGAGCTGGGGAAGGCAGGAGGCAGGAGTGTGAGTGAAAGGGTGGGGCTGCCTCTCGTGCTGGAATCCTCCCCTAGATGTCCGTGCTGTTGCTTGTTTATTCAGTCACACCAATGAAGGTGCACTGGTTGTAATAAAAACAACTATTATTTGGAAAGCAATGGTTAGCAATTATAAAGTGCTTGTTGCGAGCTCTGGGTGCTGGGCTCCATCCCTCCTGCCTTGAATGAGCCGCCCCCACAGAGTGCACTGCATCTAAAATTGGATGACAAGATGTCACATCCTGTGAACTCGTCCTCTGCTGCTCGGAGCGGCAGTTGGGTCTGGGTGTAGCTATGCAGCTCGCTCAGGTCTGCAGGCACACTGCTGAAGGAAACCCAGCCATCAGAGGGGAAGTGTCACTCACATCCAGGAGCTCCAGTTCAGCCAAAGGTCAGGAAGTGGGAGTTAGCCCTATGTCTTTTGGCATGACTTTAGCTCTCTGTTTTCTCAACAATACAAGGTAAGTGGGGAGTGCTGTCAATAGCTTCTCCACAGAGAGCTAGTCAGGCCCAACTCTTTCCTGGTGTAATGTAATCAGAAGTACTGAATGCAGCTCCTCTTGGGAGCAACAAAAGGGCTCAGGAGATGAAAAATCATTTCACTGTTTGCCTTCTGATTAAAGCAGTTTTTAATACCTAAAAAATGTTGAAGGATTAGGAAATGACAGCTTAAGCTTCACCTTGCTCTGAAGCTTTGCTTCTCCTGTTTTGATTCAACCCATAGTGTCCATGCAATTCATTTCAAAAGTATTCCCAACACACTGCTATTGTTTAAACATCTGCTGTATCCAACATCGTGTTTCAAAAACACTGCTGTGGCAAGGGGTTAAAATGTAAATCTGGAGAAATGCAAACTGTGGAAAAGATGAGCTGTGACAAAATTTAAGCAGCTGAGAAGCACTGGAGCTGTCAGAGCATGCAGTCTGGATGCGAGCTGAATCAAGTCACAGAAGTAGTTTTTCAGTACTTCGTCTGAAAGCAATTTAGCTTTTCTATGTTAGCAGATTATGCTGTTTTCAACAGTTGCTGGGAGGAGATGACTGATGGAAAGCATTTCCATTGTGGGTCTGTTTCCAAGAACTGTCCAAGCTCTTGCATTCAAGCTGTGGTTTTCTTGCCCCGCTCAGTTTCAAAAATGAGTCTGCCAGTTTCAGGGCTGCTCTTGGGACCTGAGACTCTTAAGCACAGGATGAGTGTTTGAGTTGGATTTGAAGGTTTTCAGCTGTACTCTGGCACATGCTATGGCGGTGGTGAGCAATGGCTTCAAGGCTGTGGATCTCAACCCTAGGTCCTAGCACGGAGTTGGCCCGTGGGTGGGTGACCAATGTCCCCTGCTGCTAGCAAGGCAGTGCTGGAGCTGTCATGTTGCAGTGTAAACACTGCAAGGCAGCACACCATAGCAAGCAATAACACCTCTGGAATTTCTAATTGTGAATACAGAGCAGGCCAATTGATAGTAGATGCAAATGCTCTAAGCAGTGGCATGTCTTAGGTGGCCTGTCCCACATTCCTCAGGAGTCAGTGGGAAACAGAAAGCTTACCTTAAATCAAAGCATGCTAAAACTTGCAGGTATGCAACTGATTGAGTCCTGCTTCTATTTCGTTAGAAACAATGGTCTTAGTAAAATAAAGACCCCCAAAGAACTTCAGACTTCAGCTGCCCAGGTGGCTGTAAAGAAAATAAGGTGGCAATTTTTCAAGTAAATTAAAAAAAAAAAAAGCTTCATTTTTGGTAGCATGTTTTTGATGAAATTCTTGGAGTTGCAGTTGTGTGTTTAACTTCAGGCATAAGCTGTGAGTTTCCTCCCACCACAGGAGTGTGCCCTGATCCTCCTCCCTCCTCCAGGTATCATTACCTGGACTCTGCATTTCCTCTGGGGTGTATGGGGTGTTTTGCCCCTCACTATTCCTCATAGGCAAGATTAACTCTGCCCTCGGCACGCAGCAGCTACTCCCAACAAAAATAACCCAAAGGTCCACAACAGGAAATGTTAACAATGGCAGGATTACTGGCTGCCGTGTCACTGTCACATAAATGAGCAATTGCGAGGGAGCTGATGGAAAAGCAGCCGTGCGATTAAGGGAACAGGAGGGACAGGCTCATGAGGGAAGATTAAATGAGCTCGGCAATGACGGCAGGGTGAACAGAGAGAAGAAACCATCCAGGCCAGGGAGGGATTCTCTACACTGGTGCCAGGAGTTAGGAGTAATGGAAAGAAACCAGTAAAACGAATGCCGCAGTCATGGCAACGGCTTCTTTAGCTCAGAAACGAAACCCAGATGGAAATCTTGCTCGTTTGTCCTGTTTTAATCTTCTGCCATATCCCCCGACGTGTGGGGGTAGCCCTGAAACCGTGCACTGGCAAAACGCTGCAGCAATCTTTTAGGCTGGGAGGGTGAGCAGCTCGGGGCTCGGCCGGCTGCGGCCTCGAGATCCCCGCAAACGCAGCGCGACGTGGGGAGCTCGGCCGGGGCAGGTGGCTCCGTACAGCGCTCGGGGTGAGCGACGCGTGGAGCGTCTGCTGCTACGCTACCCCATCGGATCCGCGCTCCCCAGCGGGGCCCTGCGCCCGTCCCCGCAGCGCCCGTGCCCGCAGCCCCCGTCGGCGGCAGGGAGGCACGCGGAGCAGGAGCAGCTCCGGCCCTGGGAGCGCCGTGCGGGCGGGCGGCTGCGCGGCCTCGCGTCCTGTTTGCTTCCATTAACTCCCCCCCACGGGCTTTATGTATTTGTGTTTCTCCGTGTTTACATAGTTGCGCCGTCCCTCGGGGGACGCGCAGGCTGTCCCCGAGGCCGGGGGCAGCCACGGAGGACGAGTGCCTCCCCCGGTGCACTCTGTCCCGCCTCAGTTCCGCCGGAGATGTAAATCTTTCTCGCAAACGCCGGACAGCGGCCCCTTCGCGCGCGCCGTTCCTTTCAGCAGCGCTTTTCAGCCTGCGCGTTCCGAATCGCCGGGCTCGAAGTTTGTGTTTCCAATTGTCGCCCTCCGAGGCGCTTCCCTGCGGTTAAGGCGATGGCAGCCGCCGCGCCGCCCGCTCTCCGCAGTCCCGTCGCCGCGCCGCGCTTCAGGCCGAGGACCTCCCCCGCCCAGGGCAGCTCCCGGTCCCCGAGGCCCCGGCGGCCGTTATCGGCGGCGCCCCCGGGGCGGAGCGTCCGGAGCTCCTCCGTCAGCGGGAACCTCTCGGCCCGCGCCCCCGGCCCCGCCGCCTGCGTCAGGCGAGAGACGTGGCCCAGCGGCGGCGGGGGCGGAGCGCGGCTGCCGGCGGCCTCCCCGCCCCACCCGGCCCCTCCCGGCCCGGCCCAGCCCGCCGTGCTCAGCCCCGCTCCGCTCCTCGGCATGATCGCGCCGCTGCCCGGCCGCCGCCCGTGATCCCGCCGGACGCGCAGCAGGTAGGATGGGGCACGGGCGCGGGACCCGGCGCCGCGGAGGGGCGGCCGCGGGGAGCTCGCGGCGCCGGTGCCGCCGGGAGCGGAACCCCGGTGTTGGGGGCCGCGCTCCGCTCCCGGAGGGGTTGCCCCGGTCGGGCGGGGCCCCGGTGCTCGGCCGGCCGCGGGGTGCCCGGCGCGGCGCCGCGGGGCTCGCGTTGCTTTATGCCCGCAGCCCCGGGGACGCGCGGTCCGCCCGCGCCGCGCCGCCGGGATTCGCGGCGTGCACCGCGCCGGGAGCGCGGGGCTGGCTCGGCCCGGGTGCGGAGCGGAGCGGGCGGTGCTGCTCGGTGCTCTCGGCGAGTGGTTGGCCCGGAGAAATAGGGGTGATGGAACGCTGCCGGATTCCTCTGCTGCCATTGCGTTAGGATGGAGGTGCTCAAAGGTGAAGGATTTTACTGCGGGTGTAAGCGTGTGAGTTTTGGATTGATTTCATTTTTAATTTTTACTTTAGGTGTTAAGTACTGTCTTGAAAGAAAGATGCGGTGTTCGCGAGCGGCCGTGTGCGAGCACACACGTGTCTGCGTTCGCTCCCAGGGAGCACTGTAGGGTTGATGATGCTGTAAGGTTACCCCGGGGAGGCAGAAAGACGCTCTGCGAGGTGGTGGTGGGGAAAAGGTGCAGCGTGGGAGACGAGGCAGAAATGCCTGCCCGGTCCCGCTGCGCGGCCGCGCTTCCCATCACCCCGCGGTGTTTCGGAGCTGCTTTTGCTTTTCCTTCTGGCACGGGCAGCGCTCCCTCCGGACTGTCCTTCCCCGGAAGCCCCGTGAGGCCGCACTGTGGGTCCGGGCGGTGTGAGCCGCTGCTCGTCCCAGCCGGCCCGGGCTCCCGGCCCTCGCTGTGCCCGGGCTGCGGTGCAAAGCACCTGTGGTTTCTGAATCATTTCCTTTCTCGTTGCACTCTCAGTTTGCTAAAATGCATGGCAGCCATGATGCTGTTTTCCTTCAGTCTGGATGCTAACAGGCCGCACTGTTCGTTTTGAAGTAATACAACATTCCATGCTTTTTTTTTTTTTCCTTTTTCTTTTTTAATTATTTACTCGTGGAAGAAGTTTAAAAAGGATGGAAAGCCTAAATGTCTAGTGACTGCATGTCCAGCACGGGACGTGGCTGGTGCTGATGCCAGCAAAGAGCAGCACTGGAGGCTCCTGAACTCCTTTCAGGAGCCCTGTGCTGCAGTGCTCGGCTCTGCCTGAATCTGGGTTTTGGTACCTGCCCTCTGCTCCCCTCAGCCCCACCACCTGCCCAGGGGTGCTACCATGGGAGCAGTGTCACACCAGCCCTGTGCCTAAGTGGCAGTGCAGTGAGGCAAGGAGCAGTTCCCATAATTGTCCACTGACCTCCGCTTGCATTGATTCAAGTGGCCACTATTCATTTCCCAGCCCAACTCTTTCAATAGTGCAGGAAGTAGAAAATCTCTGATGGTACTGCGAACAATATCAGGAGCTAGGGTTTAATTGTACAGGCTTTTTTCTCCCTTTGGGAAAACCCAGTGGAAAGGTCTTATCCTGGCTGGCAGGATGCTGTGCGGGTCAGGGGGAGGGGTGTGGAAGTACCCAAAACGGAAACATTCTACACCCAGGAGAAAAAGAGAAGAGTCCCCAAATGCTTCCCCAAAAAACCTCATGTAGTAAAGCAAAGAAGCCATTTTCTCTCCAAAATGATTTATCAGAATGTTAAGAAGTATTGGATTTTACATGTTCAGCAGACCAGAAACTTTTCTCTCACCTCCAAGCAGCGTGCCCAGGCATTGTGTGTGCCCGCTCTGGTGCAAACTTCCCGAGTCAGTGCCTGACTCAAGGGGTCTGAGGGTACAGAGGGTACGGCACAGCTTGCTCCACAGGGCAGTGTTAAGTTTGTACTTCTCTCTCTGTTGAGGTGGACTTCTACCTTTCCTTTGACTCCCAGGCCGGCAGCATCCAGCCTTGTATTTCAGCTTCAAATTCTGGTCTAAGTGGTGCTCTCTTGAAAGCAGCGAGACACTACTTTACATCTCCCTTCAAGGACCACAGCACATCAGTGATTTCATAGGGGTTGGAATCTAAAACCAAGCAAGGTGGCAATAAGGCTGTGAACTGCTGAGAACACTTCCAATTTTTTTGCTCACTCCTGGAGTTGAGGTGGGAGCTTGGATTGCACACTTGCCCTGGGTCACGCAGTGGAGCAGAGCCTGGGCCCAGCACTGCCCTGCAGCAGGGCAAGGTGCTGAGACACACGTGCTTTGTCACCCTGCAGTGGCTCAGGAGCAGGGACTGCTGTAAGGAAGCAGTTTTGGCTTTCAGAGAGTACTGTCTGAAGCTTATAGAGCAAGGTGCGTGTTCACAATGTCAGAAAAAAATCTTTGTTGAATGTAAAACGTGTCTAAAAAGAGTATTTGCTCTTTGCCATCATTTATCTATGATGATGTAATCTGACAGACTACACACCCGCTGTGGAATGGCCACAGCTCCACACAATGGCTTTGGTGTTGGTAGTTGCAGCCTTCCTGCTCTGTGGAGCAGCCATGGCCTTTCTCATGGAGCAAGATTCAAGTTCATCCCTCTTCAGCAGACCATGGCTGGACGAGGAGCTGAAAGCATCTGACCAATTTAGCAGATAGCTCTGGTTTTCCAAATCTCTGAGGTTTATGATCTCTAAAAGCTTTCCTGCATGAGTAGCAGTTCAGGTTCTGTAGCTGTTTGTGCTTATCTCTGAGCGTGTGTAGATCGTATCCACTTCATGTGCTGGAATTTCTATGTGTTAGGCTTTTCTTTTTTTCAGGATTGCAGATAAGACTATGAACTATATTTTCAATGTTGGGGATTTTTGTCACAAAAGATGGTTAGGGGGTAGGAAAATGCATCAGCAGCCTGTCAAGCTGAGAATACTCATGTGTTTATTAGGGCGTTTGGGGATTTGTGTTTTATGAGACCGTTGCAACGTTTAGAAAGCTCTCTTGTGCGGCGTGCAAGAAGGAACAGAAAAGATCCTTTATGTGAAGGAGCCTCACAAATCATGAAAGCTGCACCACTTTAATGTTTTTGGCTCAATCACTGCATAAAAAGTTTTTAACTAACTTTTCAGCTGGTTGAGCTGCTTAGACTCAGAATGGAGCCTTTGTGCTTCCTGTCCTAATTAGGAATTAATTTTTAATTATATCAGCTGAACATTTTTTATGAGCACTTCTGTTAGCCTGGGGTCCCTCACTGTTCCTTTGACAATGACTGGTACTAGTCCATGTAATATTATCTGTCCTACAGTGTTGTTCCTGTCTTTGTTATCTGAGCATCAAAGTGTTTTGGATAGCCTGGTGTAACTTGGTCTCAAGCTTGATCTGCTTTGCTTTTCTCAATCATTTAGACCTACTTCTGCAGGACTGGAATAGCACTTTCTGGATAGTTTCTTGCTTGTGCTTGGGTTTGCTGTTCGCATTCACGCTAAGAATATTTTGCAGCCCTGGAAAGAGGGCCCTCAGCTTGAGTGATAGCCCTGATAAACTTGGGTCATGATTCCTAAAGCTGAAAGGTAGTGCTTCTGCAGTAGTCTTTGACATGGGAATGTATAGTTCGCTTTGCTTTGAATTTGGACAAATAGTTCAGCAAAGCCAAATCTCAATGCAGTGCTATCATAGAATGCTATGGTACAAAAGAGTTGCTATTGATTTCATGGCGATCTTATCTGTCCGAATCTGGCCCTGGACACTTTTTTGTCTTCAGCCCAGCTGAGTGAAAGTCAGAAAACTGCTGACAATAGGAAGTATTTTTGGTGTGGAATGCATGGAAAAGGGCTGTGGCTCAATTAAAACAAACAACAAGGTTTTTGTATGGGATGCCACCACCAAGGCGGCGCTTACTGGATGCGTAGGTGGAAATTGCAACAAATACTTTGACATGCAATTCACTACAGTCACTTCCTCATTACGTCCATCCCTCACATCTTCTCTGAGCTCTGAGCACAGGGCTGGGAGTGGCTCTGGGCACTGCAGCAGAGCTGCGTGGTCACAGCTGGCTGCAGGGGCACCAGGCTACAGCCACTGGCACAGGGCTCTATGGGTTGGCTGGGCTTTGGTCGCTGCCTACACTGTAGTTGATTGCAGCTCTGGTTGCATCCAGCGTCAGGTTGGCTCCAATGGCTCTGAAGGCAAGTTTTGGCTTGCTGGCAATTCAAACTCAATCATTTGCAGGGAAATGGAAAAAAATAAATAAAGGGGTGTATTGTGGCTTCATAACACTATTTGTTCTCATCTCCCACCAGAAGTGGTAAGGGAAAGCAGGCACCTTCTTTTTGTAGCCAAGGCAGAGCAGTGCACGGAGCCCATGGCTGAGTCCTGGGAGTCCTGACTCATGCCTGTCCTTCCTTCTGGCCACATTTCCTCGCTGCCCTGAGAAAACGAATTTCAAGTAGTTTGTTTGACAGTGCCATAAATACATGTCTCTTAAGAATGACTTGTTTGTATGCAAATGGATTGGTTTTAATGACTGTCCAATTCCTCAGCGTGGGCTTTATGTTTGAGCAACGGCATCATTTGTTTGTGTTTCTGCCAAATGATGGTATTTCTTCCTATGGAAACCTCTGCTATAATCAACAGAACACAAAGTAGCCCAAGTTTAAATAAGTGACAACATGCAAGGCCTTTCTCCTGTATTTCCCCAAAGCCAGCTTTTAAAGTAGTTTTCCCAATGCAGAAAAAATGACAGGTTTTGTTTAATTTTTCAGGAAACACCAATGCCTGTAGAGTCTAACAGGGGAAACTGGCCTCCTGCAATGCTTCCAACGTAAGGAGCAGCTACTTGTAGAGGTGCTGCATGGGAACGAACCAAATGTTGGACACTTGGCAGCAAAGTAATGGCCAACACCAAGCATGGGGGTAGTTCTGACACCATTCCACCGCACATACTGTGTGTGAGAACTCAGATAAGAGTGCAGTGACAAACTCTTGGGATTTAGGAGTTGCTAATTCCAGCCCTTAACATTCTATTTCCTTCTCAGTCTTATCTCTTTTCCAGCCTGGATGTCCCCTCCCAGTTAGGTGACGAAGCAGGGTTTGTTTATCTGCAGTGCAGGGCACTGGACACATGCTAGAGTTGAGGCTTAGCCATGGCAGTGGACATGTGCAAAGCCATGGTTTCCAAGTCTTATTAAAATTAGCCAACTGTGGGTAGCTATTTGCAGTGCAGTAAGAAATGCATCCCCCTTACACCGGCCAAATTTGGGGGCTCAGCAAAACGCTGCCACCAAGTCCAAGACATGAACTCCTTGCTTCCTGTAATTGCTGCAGTCTCTGTTAAGTGTACACTGTGCTCTCTTCCTTTAATGAAGATGAATATGCTATAAATCATGCATGGGAACCAGCCCAGAGACCTACTTGCAGCAGTATTCCCAAAAGGCATTTCATAATTTATTCTAACACATGCAGTATGTTTAAATCAGTGAGGAGAGCTGGGTTAGCCCAGCCCAGTGCTTTCTCCTGTTGATAGATTTCTGATGAGCAGGACTGTGCAATCCCAGTTGGAAGTTCCTCAGTCTCATCCTGCTCTTTCCACCCAGCATGGGGCTGCCAGGGCTTAGGGCTGCAGCTCCAGGGCTGGGCTCAGGCTCTGTGGGATTTGGTCCACCCTCTGAGGCATGAAAATATGGTCAATTGGTAAATAACTTAAATGTCCTTTCTGGTTGGCTTAAGAAGAGATCTCACCAACTTCTTGAGCTTTCCAGTTTTAAGCCTCACTTTTTCTGTAACCTTACCTCTCTCCTACCACAGTGATTCTCCTCCTTTCTCCCTCTGATATGTAATTTATGCCTCCCCCTACCAAACCAATAAATTCTTGCTATTAATTAATTGCCAGTCCAGTACCTAGGGGTGCTGGTACAAGGCTGTGCATGTTACCCTGAAACAACTGATGGGTGATGGTAATTGCTTCAGTGCATGGCAATGCAGTTGACTAACTGCTGGGAGAGTAAGGTAGCAGAATTCCCAGCCTGGAGGCAGCAAGTGGCAGTCCTTAGCTGCCCCACTATGCCATACTGGGCTCTTGATACCAAGCTGGCGCTGGCATACCTACACTGAGAGAGAGAATAAAGGCAAGGATTTGAATTCTCTCTGTCTGTTTCACTACATGAGCCTTTTTCAGTCACCGTGCCTGACAGAAGCCATGCCTTAGTAGCTTAGAGTGCAGGCCACAGCCAGCACCAGCATTTGCTGTGGTGCTCAGCAGTGCAGTCCCTTCAGCTGGAGGTGGGAGTGAGGAGGTACACTGCCTAAAGTGAGTTAAGCTGCTCCAGAAGAATCTGCTTAGAAATAGCAACGATCATCTAGCAGTGCTAGAGTGTGGGGTCAGGAAGCTGTGAGGGGCCAGGAGCACATTTATTCAGGGTTGTATCAGAGATGCACACCCCTGAGTGCTGTGCAATCTGTGAGTATAATGGTGCCGTGCCTTCCAGGTGCTCTGAGACAGCCTAGGGAGGGACAACTCTGGCCTGCTGTGGGTCACCCCATCACTTCATGCCCCCCAGCCCTGGCACGGCAGCTGTGGTCCCTCTGCACGAGGTCCTTCCCACAGCTGTGCCCATCCCCTTCCCCATGCCACCACACCCGGCAGCTGATGAGTTAATTTCCTTAGCATCCTGCACTGTGCATCCCTGCCACCTCTCTGCATTTCCCCTGATGAAATGCAATTACTCAGGAGCTGTTTTGCAGCATGGCCATTTTGGAGTCATCCTCTGATTTAATCTCTTGTTTATTAAGACTAGTTTGTGTCCACTACTTTCCTTTCCCACTCAGACCTATTTATTCTCCTTAGCCCTTTCGGGTCACATTAAGTCATTGCGCTGTGCTGCTCATTGCCCGTGCATCAGCTGATGTCTCTGGTTAGATTTCTGCAGCACTATCTAATACTTGGCTGGTAACTTCCTGTTTACATCAGTGAAGAGTTTGGATCTGACTGGTTTTTTTGTTTGGTTGGTTGGTTGGTTGGGTTTTTTTGTTGTCGTTTTTTTTGTTCTTTTCCACATCTATTTCCAGCAGAAGCTATATTTGTTTATTATCTTCAAGCATTTGCATGTCCTTTCAGGGTGCTGTATTTGACCCTCATTTTCCTTTGCAGGGGAGATCGGGTATTCCTTGCACATCTTCCTGGATTACAGCATTCTATCTTCTTATTACATATTCATTTTCGTTCATCAACTCTTCTTTATTTTCTAGAAACAAAAATCAACACACATAAAAATGGCTAATCACCATGTTGTTGTCCACCTGTTTCTTCCTTGCAGCACTGCAGAGCAAGTCAGTACAGCTCTTTGATGCATTTCTTTTTTACTTCCTTCTGGGAGCTGAACACCGGGTGATTTATCTCATGGGCAGTTTCCTTTTCTGTAGTGATGGAGGGCTGTTGGAAATACAAGAGAGAAAAAACAGTAAATTCTGATTTTAATCAGCAATCAGTCCAGTGCTTAAAACTCAATGTTTCCTAAGGCTGTTTAGAGGAATATTTTACACAAGTCATATTCATTTCAGATGCTGTGTATTTTGCCATTAAATAGCATTGTAAATGTGGGTGAACTGAAGTAAGTTGTGCACTATGGCAGCCCTGGCAAGTGTGGACTCCTCTGTACCTTTCCAGCATTTTCTTTTTATTGCTGGTGTAGCAAAAGAAGCATTTCTTTGGAGAATCTTGAAGAAGTTGTCCTGCTTCTTCATGTCAATCTCCACCTAATTTCTCCTGTGAATGTCTCTTTTTCTTGAGTTAAAAAAGTAGCCTGTCACCAGACGTTGCCAGTTTACTTACTATGATTATGTGCAGCAGTAATGCCATTGTTGGGTAACAGTTTTTTCCTTTTTTTAACAATGTGACAAACAGAATCTGGCGTGGGACTGCAGAGCTCCTGGTGGACTTGGGTAGGTGGGCTGTGTGCGCAGCTCTGCACTTGGACCATTATGGTGGGTAGCAGCATGTGTGCTGTGCTAATGAGGAGCTGCACTATGCAAGCAGTGACTGCTGATGGAAACGAGGGATCATAGCAGCATGAGTTTGTGCTGCCAGAATCTCCTTTATCTAAATTCCACACACATCGCTTATGAGAAATAATGCAACCCTGTAACACAACAAAGGCCCCTAAAACTACAAAAGAAATCTACCAAATGCAGCAGCCACACTGCACAGTGCACGCTGAGGACCACCCCTGGGAAAAGCTGTGCACCTGAACCATGTTGGTGGGTTCCAGTGTGCAGCTGAATCAGGAATGTAAGTTCTTAGCAGTAGTCAAAGGGCATTTCTCATTAATTGTCCTTGGGAGTATTTTTGTTACGTTCCCATGTGGATTTATCTTTCCATCATTACTTACTGGGGAGTTTCAGTGCTAGTTTGACTTAAGGCTGCATTACACAACACGCCATAGGATTTCATATCAGCAGCTCTGCCCATGCATGCTCATCTGGTAGCTGATTTTTCAGAGGAACTGGTGACGTCAGCCCAGACATCTGAGATGAAGATAAAGCCCTTGATCTGCCCATAGCACCCGTAGTTCTGGTTAGCTGAAGCACTCTAGCAACTTGTGCTCAAAACATAGTAGATTTAAAACTGCGGTGAGTATGCGTGCAAATATTCTGGCACATCTCAGAAACCACTATGAATGGCAACAGAGGTGAATGAAACACAGTAGCTAGAAGAGCTGTGAAAGCTGAGCACGTGTTAAGGCTGTAGCCAGGCCTCTGAGATCACAGCCAGTGTGGATGTGGAGGGACACAGAGGCCATGTCGACCTGCTGCTGGGGTGGGCGGCAGTGTGGGGCCAGTTTGTCTCCCTGCACACACGATGCCTCTGTGCTGCCAAAGGGCCCGTTGAGATGGGTGTCAGGTGGACCTGGTGCCACATCATGTCCTGGGTGGGTTTCAAACCTTGCAGAAGGACTTTCTTGCTATCTCGTGTGGACGGGGGGTGCTGGCTGCAGGAGGCTGAGTGCTGGCCTTGCTCTTTTTCCAGGAGGATGATTCCCGTGACCGAGTTTCGCCAGTTCTCGGAGCAGCAGCCGGCGTTCAGGGTGCTGAAGCCCTGGTGGGATGTGTTCACCGACTATCTCTCTGTGGCCATGCTGATGATCGGTGTGTTTGGGTGCACACTGCAGGTAAATCGGACAGGGCACGGGCTGGGTGGTTCTTGTAGAAGTGCTGAGAGCAGTGGTGGCATGGGTTGTTAATCACTTGAATTTGCAGTGAACAAAGCAACATTTGCTGCTCCCAGGATTAAAGCTGTTTAGGCAGAAACATCACATAGCACAGGCCAGACTTTCTGCAGCTGCAAATCAGTAAAGCTGTGCTAGGGTCAGTGGAATGGTGCCAGTTCAGATAAGAGCTGTTGGTTTGGCTTGTGCCCGGATGCCTGTTTTCACCACAATTTGGCATAACAAAACAGTTGATCAAATTGAGTTCTTACTGGTTATTACATCTTTTGCTTAGAAGCTTGAAAAAATTTAATTCTGTGATTTCTGTTTTTTTCTTTATTTGGCAAACAGTAATACTTTTTGATTTTATGTTTCAAAGTGATTTGAAATGGATGTGCTTATTTTATTAATGCCACCCACAACTAATATTACACTTCCTCCATTCCAAAGCAGCTCCAAACATGCTTGCATGTAAATAATTGACATTACTGTCACTCACTGTAGCTAAATTTCACTGAAGAGCCAAAAGCTGAAAAGAGATGGAAAATACTGTCTGGGATGGACTCCACACAAGCAGACAGTTACAGTACTAACTCAGACACAGGTCTCTCATTTTTTGGCATGACTCAGAAATGGAGCTTTCACACTGAGAGAGCTCTTAATTCAGGAAGGTTTGTTCACTTATGCGGCCTAAGATTTTCAGGTGTTGTGTTCCAAATTTTATGTGGAATCTACTGTAGTTTTAACTGGATTCACCATTTCAAATATTTTCACTGAAGAAGATACAGTGTCCATATGTAAAAACCTCTCCTATGCATTGCTGTATTTTTCATCAACAGCAAAGTGTTTGCTTAAGCACACGAAGTAAAGCTTCTGCTGTTTTTAAATGTACCTGCTTGATTGGATGAAGCCAACTTGAAAACACTGTGAGGAAGCGCTTCAAACTTAATCCGACATATTACCAGAGGCATGAATCCAGGGTGTAAGTAATGGTATATATCAGAATAACATTTACAGGCAAAGATTAACAGTAAGGGTTTCCAAAGTGTCAACAGTTACTGTTGGAAACACGTAGTCTCACCTCAGCATCTCCCTGCACCGGGGCAGAACATCAAGGAGAATATGTTTTGGGAACTCTTATTGCATACTTTATTTTTAGTGCTTTCAGCAACCACCATGTCAAAGGATACATCCTCAGTACAGAAGAGGGCACGTTATTAGTTTGGGCTGATCCCAGTTAGTCACTCAGGGCAAATAACAGAGCTCCTTGGTTTGTCATGTGGATTCATATTTTAAATTCAGACCTTGGGGTCTTGGCAAGTAACTCAGGCTTATCCCAAATTAAACCAAAGGTGATTGTCCCTAAAGGCAATCTCACCTGAGTCTGCCACTGTGAATGGACAGCCTAAATTAAGGAGGCTGCTCTTTTTTGTGTTTTAGACAGACTAAGGAGCAGGTATACTTTATTCCAACAGGACTGTCATAGGAGAAGTCCATATGAAACACTGAATAAAAAAATGTCCCTGTGCACATGCATAAAACGCAATCAGCTCTCTAAGTATCTCTATCTGTCCTTATTAAGACTGAATATGATAACGAATGTCCCAACATAGCTATGTTGATTCTTTGTCAGCCATTTTGAGTGTGATAGACATCACTGAGTGTACAGCCACACAGATGCAGTTACACTGCTTTCAGGCTCAAGTTGTCTGAATGCCATGTAGCACCTTGCTAGGGTGAATACACCCAGCAAGAATGGTCTGTCTCTGGCGAGAGCGGTGCAGGAGATCCCTGGTCTTTTCTGGAAACATTACCCATGCTTTTCCTTTTTCTGGATTATCTCAGTGCCCTCTTATCCAAATAAAGGATAACTAAACATCATTGAAAAGGGGTGACCTAGTTCTTGGCATATAGAACAAGTGTCTTGCTGGGGCTAACAACAGTAATAGTCATTGCACAGACCATGGGACAAAGTGCTAGGCTATGGGGAGGAATGCCTGACAGCTGGAGGAACTCCAAGGACAGTTACCCAGTCATACTACCATGTTCTTTGTACATAAGTTCAAAAGATATCTTTTTGTGTGTTTCAGGTCATGCAAGACAAGATAATATGCCTTCCAAAGCGAGTACAGCCTTGCCAGAACCAGTCTAATAGTTCGCATGTAATTAGCACAATCCCGGATACAACCCCCCTTCCTCCACTCAAGCCATCAACCCCTCCAGCTACAGTTGAAATGAAGGGACTGAAGACTGATTTGGACCTTCAGCAATACAGTTTTATTAATCAGGTGTGCTACGAACGTGCCCTGCACTGGTATGCCAAGTACTTCCCTTACCTTGTCCTTATACACACACTGGTCTTCATGCTGTGTAGTAACTTTTGGTTCAAGTTCCCTGGATCGAGCTCCAAAATTGAACACTTCATTTCAATCCTTGGGAAATGTTTTGATTCTCCATGGACAACAAGAGCCTTATCTGAAGTGTCAGGAGAAGACTCTGAAGAAAAAGATAACAGGAAGAACAACATCAACAAATCTAATACTACCCAACCAAGTGCTGAAGGCACTTTGGTCAAGACACAATCTTTAAAATCAATCCCTGAGAAGCTGGTTGTGGATAAGGGAACACATGGGGCATTAGACAAGAAAGAAGGTGAGCAGGCCAAAGCACTGTTTGAAAAGGTGAAGAAATTTAGACTGCATGTTGAGGAGGGTGACATACTCTATGTCATGTATGTTCGCCAGACTGTACTTAAGGTAATTAAATTCCTTATTATTATTGCTTACAATACAGCACTTGTCTCAGAAGTTAATTTTACAGTCGTCTGTAATGTTGACATAGAAGACATGACAGGATACAAGAATTTTTGCTGTAATCACACAATGGCACATCTATTCTCTAAACTGTCATACTGCTACCTGTGCTTTGTAAGCATCTATGGCCTCACATGCCTTTATACTCTGTACTGGTTGTTTTATCGCTCACTGAAAGAATATTCCTTTGAATATGTCCGGCAGGAGACAGGAATTGATGATATCCCAGATGTCAAGAATGACTTTGCTTTTATGCTTCATATGATAGATCAGTACGATCCTCTCTATTCCAAGAGGTTTGCTGTCTTTCTCTCTGAAGTCAGTGAAAATAAGCTGAAACAGCTGAATTTAAACAACGAGTGGACTGCAGATAAACTAAGACAGAGGCTACAAATGAACTCCCATAGCCATTTGGAACTACAGCTTTTCATGCTCTCTGGATTACCTGACACAGTGTTTGAAATTACTGAGCTGCAGTCTTTAAAACTCGAAATCATTAATAATGTAATGATACCAGCAACCATTGCGCAGTTGGACAATCTCCAGGAGCTCTCACTACACCAGTGTTCTGTGAAGATCCACAGCGCTGCCTTGGCCTTTCTGAAGGAGAATCTCAAGATCCTGAGTGTCAAGTTTGATGACATCAGAGAGCTTCCACACTGGATGTATGGCCTCAGAAATCTGGAAGAGCTCTATTTAATTGGCTCCTTAAGTCATGATATTTCCAAAAACATTACATTGGAATCTTTTCGAGAACTTAAAAGCCTTAAAGTTCTTTACATAAAAAGTAATTTGTCCAAAATCCCACAGTCTGCAGTCGATGTTTCAAGTCACCTGCAAAAATTGTGTGTCCATAATGACGGCACCAAGCTAGTGATGCTCAACAACCTGAAGAAGATGGTCAACTTGACACAGCTGGAGCTGGTTCACTGTGATTTAGAGCGCATACCTCATGCAGTCTTTAGCCTTCTCAGTCTTCAGGAGTTGGATTTAAAGGAAAACAACCTCAAATCCATTGAAGAAATAGTAAGTTTTCAACATCTGAGAAAACTGACAATCCTAAAGCTGTGGTACAACAGTATAACATACATCCCAGAACACATAAAGAAACTCACTAGTCTTGAACGGCTTTCCTTCAGCCATAACAAAATAGAGGTTCTTCCATCCCACCTATTCCTATGCAACAAAATCAGATATTTGGATTTGTCTTACAATGACATTCGCTTTATTCCACCTGAAATAGGAGTTCTGCAGAGTTTACAGTACTTTTCTATTACTTGCAACAAAGTGGAGAGCGTGCCAGATGAACTGTACTTTTGCAAAAAACTTAAGACTCTGAAAATTGGGAAAAATAACTTGTCTGTCCTTTCACCTAAAATTGGTAATTTGGTATTCCTCTCCCACTTGGATATTAAAGGCAATCACTTTGAAATTCTCCCACCAGAACTTGGTGAATGTAGGTCTCTGAAGCGGACTGGCTTCACTGTAGAGGACACTTTGTTTGAAACACTGCCTTCTGACGTCAGGGAACAAATGAAAGCTGAATAACTAGCTTCCTCTTGCTCAGTTTTACAGAAATAATGCTTCTACCAAATACCCTGTAGAAAGTGCATACTCTGCATATGCATTTCGTTTGTTATTATTTCTTGCTTTTTCAGAAAGTCCTTTCTGTACAAACAAATCTGGAGTAAGGAGTACATATATTTTTAAAATAAAATTTTCTTGTATTTTTTCACTGTTTTAAGATACTTTTAAGTTTATTTTGCCCTGATAACAAGGGTGTTTGTAACTTAATTTTTACTAGCAAAAGTAAATGGTTTTATCTGCTGTTGTTTTTTTTTTTTTCTGTTGTTGTCTTTTTAACTTTGGTAAATCCCAACAGGAAAATTGAATTTGAACTGTATGCTTTTTGGATTGCATAATTTGTGACAGGTAATTATATTGTCTTCCTGGTTACTGTTATTCCCTTAGGATGTGGTCTTCAACAGGTAGCCCTGCAGGTGCTGAATGCCTTGTTCCCTTTTTACTTTGGTGGGAGCTGAAGGTGTTCAACCTCTAACAAGATCTGGGTTGACTTTATTTTAATTTGTGGCACCGTTTTCTCAGGTGGTCAAAGCAAGTAGGTAATTTCCATTCAAGGGCTGGAGGTATTTTCTTAGGTTGGAGGGAGTATGCAGACCTACTCCAGGGCCTTTTGATAAGTGTAGTCTAGGTCTCTGCTTTTATACTGTCCAAGCAGGAGGCACTGACTGCAATTTCCACTCCAGACCCGGAGGAGTAAGGGCACAGGTCATGGAGGAGTCCTTCCTAAAATGACTCATGCTGAAGATTTTCTGAACAATGCAGAGGGATTCAGCTGCCCATTTCCTGCTGACGTGAATGGAAGGGGTGCAATAAACTCACAGTGTTGGAAAAGTCAACCCAGAGAAATAAAACACTATTTTCAAAAATCCCCTACCCATCCTCTACTAAATGTCCCATCCTACAAGGGAGAGAGAGTCCTCTGCATCCCTCAGTCACTTCCCACAGGGATGCTTGGCACCACGCAGGAATGGAATTTAGAAGAAGTGCAATAGTCTTTAGTTTGTGAGCCTTCTGGCAAGGAAATAACATTATTTTTAGCAGCGATCATGCTCCTTATTTAAGCTTTGGTATTACATTGCCAAGCCCAACACGGGAACATTTGCAGATTTGCAAAAATGGGATTCAGTGAATACATTAACTTCTTCAAAGTCTCAGTCTCCAGAGGACAGTGATGAAGGCTCTGTTTTCATCTCTCAGATGGTAATTAAATCAGAAATCATACACTTGGAGGTCTGTCTGCTTTTTAAAATAATTTAATAGTCAATAATATCTTTAATGATTTTGCTAGAAGTTGGGAACTTTGTCCTCTGAAACAGTGTTCTGTTGTTTATCCAGCTGCTTGCTTTCTTCCAGGCAAGTTTGGCAGACGTTGTCCATGACAACTCACGTGCTACAAGCAAGCTAATTTAAGATAATAAAAAATAACCATATGATAGCAAAGTACTTGGCTGAGAGGAGATCTCTTCATCCTATCCAGCAATGCACGTTTGAGTCAGATACAGGCACTGGATAAATGCTTTGCAAAAATATCTAGAAGTACTTTGTTCTCTAGGAGACAATGCTGTTTATAAGTTGCAGGTTGTTCAAAGTTATATAAAATAATTGCTTGACCATTGTCAGGTTGGTTGCTCTTAAATGTTTTCTAGCTGCCATCGAGTGTTTTGAACTACCGTCATTCTGAGTTCCTGAGCTTATTGTTGTTTTGAGGCTGACTGACACAGGTGGGGAGACAAGAAGAGTATTTCCCCATTCATTCAGGGTGTGCTGCATAATCCAGTAAGTGGCCTTGCCCCTGGACCCAGTGAGTGATTTGTTGTGCTTGTGTTCTGGAGAAGGTCCATGTGATTAATCAAAGCCTGGTCAGGCATGAAAGAATCAGTTCTTTTTAAGTGGTTTGATTACTTCTATAAAAGACATATAACTGATGTAGCTATTCCAAGAGCTACTTTTACTCATATATGGAATGCACTTATTGGAACAGCTTGGCAGTATATATATATTCTAAATGTATTTCACTTTGATGTAATGTGAGGGAGAGAAATGTTTCGTTGCTCATATTAACCTAATTATGTAAACCAAAGTGCTGTTGTCCCTGATGAATGTAAACTGTTTAAAATGTCCAAGTAGTCAGTGGAGCTGTATAGTTATCTTTCTTTGAAATACGGGATTACATTTGAAGGTTGTTTTTTTTTTTCCACAAAAGTCTTTATATTCCTAGATGTCGCATTTTAAGCCTATAATTTATTTTGTGTCTAATGTTGTTCCGTGTGCAGCAGTCTGTCTTCTGAATGGAAATGATGCACACCTCATAACTGAAGGCTGGACATTTGTTCTGCACTTTGTTTTTAAATACATCATGTAGAGGATGTGGGGAGTTTGTTTGCCATTGGTTATATTTATGCCAGTGCAATCCCTCATGTGGACACAGTTACATGAGTAAAAGTGCCTTGTGCTGGTATTTCCTTATTTACCTTCTGTATAGGAATAAACCATACCAGCCTAAGCACTTTCAAGCTAATAACTGTATCTTCCCCAAGGGTTTGGTCTGCTGGGACAGCTTAGTCAATGGAACAGCTCGCTGCCCCTAAGGAGGGATTTCTTTGTGTCCTTCCTCCTCCCCTGCTCCCATCCCACAGTGTGTGACTGCTTTGCTCATACCTTTATGGCTCTGGTGCTTGTCTGTTCCCTCTACAGGACAAATCAGCCTACCGAGCCTGCAGAAAATGAAGCCAGTAAGAAAAAAAAATAATTAAAAAAAGGGACACATTTGCTGCAGGCTCAGCTTTCTCAAAGATCGATGGATGCACACTGGGGTTGGAGCAGCAAGGTGCCAGGGCTGCAGCCAGCATCTGTGCCAAGAGCAGTCAGATAGGTCGCTTTGGAGATGGTAGGTCAGCTCAGCACTTGGAGAGCCATGTTCTGTATCTGTAGCAGGGTCAGGTAGCATGGCTTTCACGGGTAGACAGCCCTCAGGCTCACAGTGAATGAAAATATATCGGATTACTGTTAAACTGAATGAAACAAACTCAGGTAGCTGCACTGCTGACTTTTCTATACTTACTATCTAGTCTGTGGGATGTATTTTCCAAAACAATATTATAGTATTTTAGAAGTGCGTCAGCTAAGACAAGATTGTTTCTTAATTCTGTATGACCTCCTGGAAAATATATACAAGTGCCATATTTACTCAGTGATTCGTGTACTATTCATATGTATATTCACATGCAATTGTGTACTAGAAGACTTTTCTGTGAACTATAGTATTTGGCTTAGAATGGATGGACTTTTTGTGGATAATGCTTCAGGCATAGTTTGTATGAGTTTATATAACTAATTACACTAATCAGGTGCCTAATAACTAATCCAATTGCCAGGATATAAGAAAGTCATTTAACATTATTGCTTAAAAATAATACAAGTCTTCCTTGGTAGCGGAAGCAGATGTGACAGAGTGCCTCAAAAATAAGAAGACAATCGTGCATTAAGCCTGAAAAACAAAACTACTTAGATCAAAATCTGGAAGTGTGCACTTTCCCCTTTGTCACAGTTGGGATGGATATCGTGCTGACCTTGTGTATCTAGCCAGTTCAGCAGCTTCTGCAAATTGTGGTGGTGAAGTGCTCACTCTGAGTCTCACATTGCATTTCTGGCACTTCTACTAATCTTGTGTTAAGTGGTGACAAGTCCTGGAAGAATGCCAAGGAAAAACTTTGGAAATTTGACCAAATGGACAACAAATACATTAATTCTGTAGCAAGAATCTTAATATGACAATAGACCTGCCTAGTGTTACATTATTGCAATATAGTGCATCCAGGAAAAAGTGAAATAAAATGTTCTTTTGTAATAATGAGCATGGTCAGACTGGAATGTGATTATTTCTTGGGAAACATTTTGTTTCTGGGCTACCCATAGATCAAGCATAGCCATCTTTTGGGTTTGACCTCTGAGGGGGGGGAGGGGGGGGAAGTCAGGAAAGCATGCTTGAGAAAACATCGTTAGGCGTGACAGGATTTACAGGATCTGCACTCTTTCCCTCCCTGGCTCCCAGCTTGAGGGCACACAATGAAGCCGTCCCAGGGGAGCAGCTCCCTGTGCTGTGCAGGGGCCCAGCTCCTGCCTGTGCCATGCGGGAAGTGATGCTGCGAGCCCTGGCACTGACACAACCCCCAGTAAATCTCCCTGCTCAACGCGATGGGCTCATGCTGCTCACACTTAGTGTGGTATGTGTTCCTCGTTTCTTTAGGTTGGGATTGATGACATGTCTGGAGGGCTGGGAGAGCAGCACCACAGGAGATAGCATCTTGGGGCCAATCCCAGTGGGATGGGGCGTGGCAGTGCTGGCCAAACGGTCATGGGGTCCCTGGAGCAGTGAGGCCACACTGTCAGTGCTGATGTCACCTGATCATTAAGCACTGTCTGCAGGACAAGCTCAGGGCCGGAGTGAGCTGAGCTCTGATAAACCTGAGGTTAAGAATAACAGTGTTGTTTCTCTTTTTCCCTTGTGATTTTCCCAGGAACACCCCTCCTGCCAAGGGCACAGGAGGAGCAGCGGAGGAGATGGTTCTCGTATGAAGGCCAGGGTCACTGCAGGAGCACAGAAGGACCAGGAGTGCTGGGAGGACAAGGATGAGCCCTCAGCTTCCTCCTGCAGCTGGGGTAGCACCAGGGCAGGGCTGGGCAGGCTGTCCTGTCAGTGGGGCGGCTCAGTGTGGCAGGTCCATGCAGGCCCACCTCTACCTACCTGCACCCTCACATCCCCAGGCTCTGATTCCAGTTTCCCATCCCATGTCCTGGCCTTTCTGCAGCTGAGGACCTGGAAGTCAAACCCAGGCTGGACCTGCCCTGTCCCTACTGGGATAAGAGAAGGCCTTCATGCTGCAGGCAGACATGAGGTTTGGCAGAGGTGCAACGGGCAGCAACTGGCCCAGAGCTTCTGTGTGAGGAATCGCAGCCCATCATGAGAACCTCACTCCAGCCTTCTGGCTCCAGGTGTGTTTGAAGGAGCTTGTCTGGCAAAAGAGTTTTTATCGCTGTCTCAATGCTTGATAGGCTGTCCTGTGACTGGGCTGCAGCCAACTGCATTGGCTCTGTCAAGTAAACTCTGATGCTAGTCATGGTTGTTTGTAGGGCCATGGTGGGTCCTCGTGCTTGGGCTGTCTGCAGGTGGATAGGCCTGAAATGGAGCTGGCTATGGATCAGGACTTCTTTCACCAGGCCAATGAGGGACTGAATGCACCCAGAGGTTGTTCCAATGAGAAAACAAAGGCCATCACCTCAAGGAGCACTATCACCATCACCAGAGGGGTCTGGTGGCTCTTGGCCAGGGCAGAATTCCTGGCAAGGTGTGCGATCTCAGGGTGTGGAGGTAAAACACCTACGCTGCAGACAAGCTTGAACCTTTCTGCTGTCAGGCATGATTTTATCAGTCCATTCTCTCCTCTGCTGCCAGGGCTCATGAAGCTGCACCTAAACTGGTGGAGGGTCAGCATGACACATCCATTAGAACTATCCATGTGGCATAGAGGCAGTGGCACGGGCACTGGAAAATGCAATGGCCAGATGGTGCTTCCTTCAAAACCATTTGAATATCTACAGGACGGTTGGGATATGTGTTTGTGCTCCTTTACAGTGCTGCCATGGCTGACACATGATACAGGTGGACCATCAGCTGCTTCCAATGACTGACAGGTCCCCCAGCACAACACAAAGGTAGTGGGGGAATTCCCTAGGAGAGCCAGACACACCAAAAGCCACAGAGCACACGGAGACTGCAGCCAGGAATCTCTCTAACACACATGATCCTGCAGAACGTGCACTGACTTGATTTGTTGTGCTTCTGCGCTTCTGGAGTAAGAGGGATACTCATCTGCCAGAGGTATTTTTTCACATGAATTTTATGGAGTGTGGTAAATAAGTGTTGATGTTGTGTTGAATTAAAATTGAACATAAATGTAATCCTCACTTCTTGCCAGTTGGGATCATGTGGCTCTGCTAAGCTGGCTTGTGGAGACTGACTGCAGTTGTATTTATTCAGTGAAATATTTTGGCAAAGCTATAGCATCCTGCTTCCTTACTGTGAGCAGAGAGTAGCTCAGTGAGCAGAGAAATCAGTGTCGTCACAGGGTTACCCTTCAGAATAGTTGCTGGCTGCAGCTAAAGGCTAAATGAGACTTTTACAACTCCAGAATGAGTTGCAAACCAAAACAAAGTGAAAAGTAATCCCTTGGCAGAGAGTTACTTTGGGAAGCTGAAGTGTTAGGAGTTGGTGAGCTCTGCAGCCCCTGTGCCAACCTCTGCTTGAAGATGATGATGTAGTGAGGCACCTTCCTTGCCCCCTTAGCTGCAGCAGCTCTGCACTAGGGATGCCAAGCAGGAGACTGCCATGTTCAGTGGGATAGGATTTATTGTTGTCTTTAATATCCTTTAAAGCACAGTAAGCCTCTGGGGGATTCTACTTCAGTTGTTTTAGCAAGCTGAAGACCTGAGCATGTTCTGTTTCATACCTCCTGAGCTGGGCTCTACAAAGCATGCACTTGTCCAGTGGAAGAGCAACCCAGCAGTTCTGATTTGGGGCTGGGTTTGGCAGCACCAGCTCCTTCTGTGCTCACGGGGTCTCCATGCTGAGGGTCTCCATGTGAGTGATATGATGTGCTGCTGTGGGAGCCAAGCCCTCACCTTGCCCAGGCCAGTGACCGTTTCTGAGGCATGGAGGGACCAGTGTAGAGGGGCTCTGTGGGCACTCAGGCTGCTCCTGGGCTCGTGTTGATGCCGCCAGGGCCCGGAGCCGTCCCTTGGCAGGGAGTGGAGAAATGCGGAAGCAGTGGCGTTGCCATGGCAGTGCGGCAGCAGGGACGGAGGCACAAACCGCTTTTTCTTCCACTTTTTAGCCCACTGGGGGCCCGCACAAAGGGCTGTGGGGCCCTGGGGAGGCAGCGGGATGGGACACGGGCAGCTCCAGTGCTGAAATGCAACATGGCCCTGCCTCTCCAGCACCCACTCTGCCTTTAGGACAACTGGGGCTTTCATGTAGGAAAAAAAATAGTCTGTGTTTACGTAAGCTTTTTCTTTTTTCTTTTTTTCTTTTCCCAATTTTGCAGCTGTAATTCCCATTAGGAAGGCTGATTCCTGCTGATAAGGGTGCAGGCAGCAAGGTCATTGCTTCTGAGGGAAGTTACACCTAAACCTGAAAGATGTTGCAGCTCAGAACTTGCAGATTTCAGACCTGATCATTTCTGTGTTCCAGATGTTGCAAAATATATTTTTTTATTTTTTATTTTTTAGTTTTTCCCAGGAAATAAATCTGGCTTCTCTGACAAGCTAGAATATGACCAAAGTAGTGCATCTCCCACAGCCAGTCAGGCTGCCTCTGTGTCCTCATTCCAGCAAGGGCAGCATGCCTTACATACCATACATGGAGAGGTCAGGTACAGGTGGGGACCATGTCAGGTGTTCCCACTGGCACTGTCACCATAGATCTCTTTACCTCTGCCTCAGGTGTGCTTGTTCTGCCAGGAGTGAGCCCCAACCTTGTTTTTTGGCTGAGGATATTATGAGTAAGGATTGGAGGATGAGGAATAGTTGCTGGCTGAGCCATTCAGTAGCTTCCAGGGGTAGGATGCTCAGAGCTATGGTTACAGATTGAACTGATCAGACCCTTCTGTGGGAGCACTGCTCCCTCCTCCCTCTTCTCCTCTCCAGTCCATGGCTACTGCTGGCTGTGATGGAATGCTCAATCCCAAATACTTACATCCCAAAATGCCCACAATCAGACACTGCCGTCCCTGGGCGCTGAAGGGTGTTTGACTCCAGCAGTAGGGTTTAACCCTTTGTAAAGCACAAACCAGCTGAAAAGTTGCAACCAGGATTCTGGTATGGGCTCAGATATTGCCCAAATAAAAGTAAGCAATGCTCCCCAGGTAAGTCATTAATGACAACTGTGTGGATGTTTTCCCCTGACAGGGGCAGAAGCAAGCCTTAATTTCATCTACATTCCATTTAATTGGCCTTCCAATAAAGTCTTAACAAGAGGCTGGAAACTCAATCAAAATCCATCCATTCTATGCAGTGCTAGTTTAGAAGTTATGCTTGTGAGCTCTGCCAAACGTGTGAGCTTGCTTTCCCCACAGAGCGACTGCCCTAACATCATAATTCTATTAGAGATAGCTCAGCTGTTGAGGACCTGTGATAATGATGACTTAGAACCAGGCCAGTGAGGAGTTCAGACAAATGGCCTCATCCTGCGTACATTTCTATTTTTCACACTCTTTGTGTCTGCATCATAGAAGGCTCTTTTCACTCCTATAGTTAACGTATTTACAGTTGCTTTGTGCCTCCAAATATACCTGGCATCAAACTCTCTCAAACTGTATAAGAAATGCTTTCACTATTAGGAGCCTAAACCAGGTGCCATTCCTTCCATATTCTGCCTGCCCTGCAGATCCAATCTGGGTTTTGGTTCCATCTCAACATGTGCTCAGGTGCTTTGTTTGCTATCCAAGACAGTGAGGCTGACTTGCAGCTCCTTAATAACATGGTGTCCCTGAGCACTTTGTTTTCAGGTCTTTAATATATTATTTGCCATAGGCACACAGAGAAATGCAATAGGTGCCAAATCTATTATGCCTTACAGAGCATTCTGTGAATTTTTTCCTCACTGCAGTTCACATGAAGAAGTTTGTTTATTCTGCAGAACTTCAAAGCATTTGAATTCAAACATTTTACTTTTCCTTTTAAGGCTGTGAAAGAGAGAGGTGAGACCTCAGGGTGTGGGTTTTGATTGTGTCACAGGGCAGATCGGGGGCTGTGGGCACTGCAGAGGCTGAGGGGAGGGACAGGTACACTTTCATTATGTAACCAACTCCCATTTGACCCACATGATAATTGCATGTACACCAGGCACAAGTTAATCTGATGTGTCATGGTAGGAAAGGTTCAGGTTGGATATTAGAAGTTTCTTCTCAGAAAGAACGGTAAGACACAGGCTGCTTTGGGAGGTGATGGAGCCACTGTCTCTGGAGGTGTTCAAGAACTGTGGAGATGTGGCACTGAGGGACGTGGTCAGTGGGCATGGTAGGGAGGGGGCTTGATGATCTCAGAGGTCTTTTCCAACCTTAATGATTCTATGGTTCTGTGAAATGCAGCTCCAATTCTGACCCAAGGGTGATCTCTGCTCCTTCTGTACTTCTTCCAGCACCACACTGGCATGTGTCCCTTGTGGAGGGTATGTATGCACTGGGGGCCCATCTGGCTGACCTTGGTGGTTCTGCGTGGCCATGCAGATACTGCAGCCCGCCCTTGGCAGCATGGAGCTACGTAGGCGTCTGCAAAGGGCAGTGCTGAAGCCTGAAGGGAAGAGGAAGGAGGTTTTCCTACTGCTCTTGGTTTCTGTTGTTTCTTTTTAGCTAAAATCTGAAAGCTGTCTAGGGGAAGCTCCTATTCTTGCTACTATTCCTCTTAAAACCATTATTTTTCTCCTTCACTTGCTTTGAAAGATTATTTTATTCCCTCACCTGTTTCCCAGAGCCTCTCCTTTTCCTGGTTGCTCCCTCACTGAGGGTAAAAGAAGTCTCAAAAACAAAACCAACAACAAACGAAATAAACAACCCAGACTTACAGGAAAAGGTCAGCTATTTCTGAACTTCCTCTGCAGGACTTTATTTCTGGATCTTTCTATACCCAGTGCCTTCTGCCTCCTACCTGTGGGGCCCCAACGCACTAACATCCCAAGTGCTGAGCCTGGGGTAGAAATGGGGACTTATGCTGCTCTTAAAAGCACAGGAAGAGCCTTAGCTAGCTGAGGAAATGTAACCTCTCCTGGAGAGGAGCCAGCCTTGGGGATGGGTTCTCTGCTGAAAGATACTGGAAACACCTTCTGCGAACTCCCCCCAAAAGCACAGAGTGGAACATGTCTCCATCAGATGCCAGAAGGGACTCATGCAGAAGGAAGAAGGTGGGTCTAAAAGCAAGCTACAAGGGAGGAATGAAGGGCTGAACCTTCCTCCTTCTTCATGTTGCAGGAAGAATGCAGGGATTGAAAAGCAGCTTATTTTTCTTGAAACAAATTGCAAATAACTGGAGGGCTTGAAGTGCCTGATCTATTTATAATAAAGCCAGTGGGAGGTTTAATTTGCTTATTTTCCTAACACTTAATAAAATATCTGGCAAACATAAGTGAGAAAACCACTTACATTAAAAATTTTGCATTCCCAATTCTTCAACAAGCCTTCAGCTGCAGCTCCACTCCTCAGTGGGGATCTGGAATTCAGAGGGTCAAAAAATAAATGTTCCAACAAAAATGCTGTGAACAAGGCTGCTAGGCCTATTTCCCATCATCAGAAAGCAAACCCCTAGCTCTTCCAAGGTAACTTCATGTAACTTCAATAAATATTTCTTATTTATTGATTGATTTAAAGGAAAAGTTCTTACAAAAGTGCCAGTCCCCTTCTGGCTGAGCCCCAAAGCTTACACAGGGCCAGTGGACCTGCTCCCAGGGGAAACCCCAAAACGTGCTGAAATTCTATGCAGGGAAGGAGGCATTATCAGCAAATATTTATGCTCACAGAAGCCTATGAAGCATTTTACAGCATTTAAACCATGTTGGGCAGAGGAGCTATATTTCTACCACATGCGCAATTTGTGATTTTTCCCTTTCTGTGTACAAGACATGGCTCATAAAAAAAGAGGGACTTTGCATTAGGGCTGTGAGGGCAGTGCTGCTGCTTGCTCGGTGCTGGAGCAGGCTGTGGGACTGGCCATACTGGAGCAGGTAGGCTGGGTTTTTCTGTCATTTGCCATTGTCTCTGTGCTGTGCTCCCTTGGGCTGCTCTTTTCCGTGGCCTTCCCTCAGCTTGTGGTTCCCACACTCCTCAGCATTTTTGTAAAGCAGATGAACATTACTCTCTGTCTTCCTTGAACTGCACAGTACTTGGAAAGCTCTGAGAAATGCTGATCTCCTAAGGGCAGGAAATTCCCAAAGCCCCCTGTAAGCGGCATATGATCAAATCCTGGCAGGCTCTTTGGCCCTGTCCTGCTTTCTCTCACTCACCTGACATTTACCCATTCTTTCTATTGGTGCTGCAGCAGCTGAAAGGCATCTGGTCTGTGTCAGCAGTTATCTGCCCTTTTTCTTCCTACTGTGCCTCGTTACGTATACTCACTAACTCAATTCTGTTTTGAAGGGAAATATATGAGAAATTAACTGGCAAGGGATCAGCAGCTGCCAGAACTCCAGGGGAAAAGAAATCCATGAACTAATGAAGTTAGAGGCAATGCTAAACCTGGGCATGACTGCAAATTGCTTCAGCACATGTGAGCCTGAAAACAGAGGGTCAAAAGAACTGGGAAAGCTGGAAGGAAAGCTGGGGCACTGCCTGTCGTGTAGCACAGCTGAGTATTTCCACTGCCTTTTATTGTTTCTTTCTTTTTTCTTTTTCTTTGGGGGGGTGGGGAGGGGTGTGGTGGAAGGGGGACATGTGACACAGATGTTCCCTAGCACCAGGGAGACATATGTTGTTTTAAGACCGTCTGTCTGACTTGAGTGCTGAGGCAGGTTCCTCAGCAAGCTACAGTTACATGGCCCGGGTCTGGTGCTGGCAGGCAGCCCTTGGGCTGGGGACATCCCACAGGGCTGCGGGGGGATGCTGGGTGCAGCTTGAGTGACCTCAGCCAGCACTCAGAGCCCTGGGCTCTGTCAGCTGCTGCTTACAGTTCCTGTGACTGACCCAGCAGCTCAAAATTTTTTCAGTGCCAAGAAGTGCTGCTCTTTCCCACCTAGTTTTGTGTCTGCCCAAAACAGAGAACACAGGTACCTGCAGGCTGATGGCATATGGATGTGCTGCTGGGACAGCTATACAAATGGTGCAGCATGAGGAAGAGTGACTCTTTAAGCCATTTGGCTGCAAAGTAGCCCTGGTTCAGCAGCTCTGCAGTTATGCTATTGTAGATTGTTCTTTTTGTCTTGCTGATTGTAAAAAAGCAAGAGCAAAGCTTTTCTTAAGGCCTTTTTTCTTAGAAGAAAACAGATGGTCCAGTGCTCTGCACACACTGCGGAGATAAGTGAGTGTCCTTGGCCACAAAATGAAATCTTGTGTTTTTTTTCAGGTCCCATTTCCTGCAGCACTTCCCTGGCTCAGCACTGAGTCTGTGTGCTGAGATCTAGTGCTGCATGCTGGGCGTAGGGAGAGTTTTTTCCTGGTTAGCTCTTCTGGACTGATTTCCTGAGGCCGGAACTGGAAGCCACCATGGTGTCAGGGTTCCAGCACACAGAGATGCTGCAAATCCCAGCAAATGAGGCCCAGTGGGGAGTGGTTATTTTCAGGTGCACTACTGCCAGACTATCTATGGAAGAGCTGGTCCTGGGCATAACTAAGAGGACTCAGATAACACAGCAAGAGAGAGTTGTACAGGAGTGATTTAAAAATAGGAAAACAAATTTTGAAAACAAACTCTTTGCGGTGTAACTTGAAAAATAAGCAAGTAGAGAAAATGAAACAAATGCAAACATCTCCAGGTTTCTAGTTTTTAAAAAGTGGTGATGGTTCAGGTGGGTGATAAGCAGCTACTTCCTCTGAAACTGAAGTAAAATATTAAAGAAAAAAGAGAATGTATGTACATATGTGTGCCCTATAAAAGCCTTCTGCTGAAGCTCTGAATCATAAAATATAGGGTTTGTCAGTGGTTTCTGTCAAAGTTCGAATATGCAATTTCACTTGTTCACAGCTCAGCCTTATGAGCTATCACATTAAAACAAGACAGAAGGGAGAAAGGTGCCAAAATATCCTGTAGGATTAAAAGCAAATAAATAAATAAATGGCAGCTGAGTAATTATTAATGAGAATCTCCGCATGGATAGCTGCATGGAGTGGGTTCCTCTAGAAATCAGCTCTAACCATACTGTCATCAATAGATGAGCTACAAGAGGTAAGGTTCTTTTTTCTGTTATAAATGCAGGGATGTTTATCAGTGTGAAGGCTTTTCCATAATGCAGGACAGGAGGGAGGTGCTGCATCTGTAGGCACAGCCTGAGGGGCACAGTGATCTGTGCAGGAAGGAAGAAGAGCTCTGAGCAGCTCAGGGAAAATGGAGGAGGAAGCTGCTCTGACAGAAGCGATGACCTGCATTCTCAGACCACTGAATTGCAGGAAGACTTGGAGTCTGAGTGAGCAGCCAGCAAATAAAGCAGAAAATCAGATTAGAGAAACTGGAAGTCCTTCACCCATCAGAAAGAAGAGAGATGGCACTGCCTGAGAAAGCAGTCAGCTCTAGGATCAAGCTGGACAGCAGCAGAGACTTTTCGATGCACTTGGGAAGGAATATGGTTGAGCCAGCAAAATGTTTGTCAGCTGGACAATATACAGGAGGCAAACCTCAGCCACGTAGCCAGGCAGAGATAGCTATTATGCTCTGGAAATACAGCGGAGATACAATTGTCCCTTGATTCTGCTGCCCTCTATGGTTCTAAGGTTGCACAGCCTCACTGGGTGGGAACTGGGTTACTCAGTAACTCTGTGCTGTCATTATTTGTGACTACCATATGGCTTCTCTTAACTGCTTTCCAGTCATTACTGCTGAGAAGAAAATGGCATGAGTTGAAATCATTAAGGCAGGGAGATGCATGAATCTCTAGCAGCAACAAGTGGAAAACTGAATGGAGCTCTACCAAGTCAAAACCTTTCTGCTCTTGAGGGTATGTTTGTAATGCCCAGAAAGTCCTTGAGATGATCCAAATAACCAGGATGCCCAAATAACCAAAAGGGTCATAGGACAGGCTCATGGTGCAGAATCCTTCAGATCTCTGAGTTGTAACTGCTGCAAACTCTCATGTGGATGCGTGTATTGGCTAGACAGATTTCTGTGTACTTTGCCTCTTTTCATGGATGCAAAGAGCAAGTCAAACCAAAGCGATGCCATTTGGATTCAACACACATCAAATGTAGAGGCCATGCTCGTTTGGAGCAGTACCCCAAGGGCAAGTTTCTTTCATCTCCAACAAGCAGGGTGCACTGCTTGGAGCTAAGGACTTCCATGTACTGTGCTGCCCACGACACTTTTGCAGGTTAGCCTGCAGCTGCCCTGTTGTCCTGCCCAAGGGCAGCTCAACTCTGGGGGCCGGGGGCAACTGCAGTTAATTTCCCCAGGGCTGGAGGATGCAGTACTGGGTAGGAGTAGAGATATGGTTATGCATGTGCTGGCTAAGTGTGTCTGCTGGAGGCTGCTCTTGCTGTTCCCTTTTCAGAAAGCTGGAAATACTGTGCGTGGCCCCAAGAAGGATACCCAGAAGGACTGAGTGGTCCACTGCTGCCATCCCGAGATGGACAGACAGACTGAGGTGGGGGACAGACACAGAATTATGCCCATGGGGACATCTGGCAGCAGAGCAGAGTGCTGTTAGTAAAACCTGCCAGCAAAAGGTTGCTGATATCTATCACCTCATCATGTGATGCTCATGCTAAATGTGGGAGTGCTGTCTCTCAGATCAGTCATGTACCACCAGAGGTGGTAATGCTGCTCTGCTCAGTCACAGAATCCTGACTTTGATAGCTCTGAGTTGCACCCCTTTTCATCTGTCACTCTGCAAAGAATCAGTATGTAGAGATCCAAAAGAGCAGAAGCAGAGGATATACAGGAGTTCACTAGGAGAGAATCAGACTGCTTGCTCAGATGTTTTTATTCTCTTCCCTCTACCTCTCTGAATTAACCCTTTCCAGTTCTCTCCCATCCCTAGAGGAAGTGTCATGGTTTTATGACTTTTGGTACTGGTATTCCACATCATAACATCATGTAGTGCATTTAGAGTTAAAGAGTTAATGCTCCAGCTCCGTGGATCATCGATAGTTCCAGGTATACCTGTCTCAGAAGAGAAGAAGAACTCCATTCCCCAGAGGACTTTGCGATGCTTTGCATTCTTACGTGTTTACGCTCAGAGGGAAAGATAAAAACTGTCTGCAGTCACGGGACATTCTCTTTCCTTTGGGATCGACTCAGCAGTGGGTGCTCGCTGCCGTCCGCCTTCAGCGTTAGCGTAAGGCCTTCGGTTTATCGGACACTCTCTCTTGCTCATTTTATTTGATTTATTAGCTTTAATTCCAATTATATTGTATTATATTGTGTTATTTTGCTTTCTGATATCTTATTTAGTAAATTAGCTTTCCTCCTCAGATCGTTGCCGCTGTTTTGTTCCTAGGCCCATCTCCCTTTTCCCTTCTCCCTTTCCCCCTTCCCCTTTCCTGGGGCGTGGGTCCGTGGGTCCCCCGCACCAATCGTCACGGAACCGGGCTGAACCTGCCCGTAAACCGTTGACAGGAAGATGCTGGTATCCAGCACTATTATAGATACCCTTAGGTGCCACCTCTGTCCTCCAGTGGCTTCTCCTGCATTGATTGGTCTCTGGAGGCCCTTTGCTGGGTCTGGCAGCTCCACTCTGCCTAAAAAGCCTTGGGGAGCCTCAAGTAGTGCCAGGTGCCTCTGACTGCTTAGGCAAATTATGATGGCAGTTCCTTCTCTTTTTCCTATGGCCTTTCCCGTTGTTTCCCTTTTTGATTCATTTCAGGCCTTGATGGCATCCCAGAAAGTGGTGGCTGGTGTTTCTGTAGAACTGTGGCTGATAGCAGTGTCTGTGTTGAAGCCATAGCTACTGCAGCAGTGCAGCAAGTGGAGATGAGTGGTACCAACTGGTTGTGGCACAGAGTTCTCCTCCCTCTCCTTGAAAGGAAAGACTAGGAAGGTTGATAAAGTGGAGAAGTGTTGGATTCTATTTAGGATGAAAGGATTCTATTTAGCTGTGGATTCAGCAGCCCGACACAAGCAGTACTTGTCAGCACTTGAGGGCAGACCTTGCACAGCATCTTTCTTTTGCTTCAGCAGATGTCCAGAACCCACTGGTGAGTGAGAACAGGGGCCTGAATGGGACACGTCTATCCAGCGAGGATCTCTCATGAGGGAAGAACTTGGGTGAAAAGTCCTTGTCACCTTCTGTATCTTGTTATTAGGAAAATTTTCATGAGGAATCCATCAATAGTAGGCAGTTTTTTTCCTGCTCCTTTTTTCTCCCCTTTATATCCTTGCTTGTCTCTTTAGATGTTTAGGTGTGCAATGCATTCCCAACCACAAAAATAAAATAAAAAACAGAGGTTAAAAACCCAATGTCACTCTGCATCTCAGCCGTGATGTGGTACAGACTAATCAGCACAGAAATTTTCTCCTCTGGCTGCCTGTTACCAGTAATGGAAGTGGAAAAATGTTACCTTTTTCCACACCATCATCACAAATCCTCAGAGCAGCAGTGATGCATGCAGGACCGTGTTGGTACATTGGCAATGTCCCAGTGAGGCCTTGCCTGCCTGCACTGCGTGGGAGCTCCCTGCTGTGGCTGAGTAGAAGTTGTGCAAAGACTTATTGGGTAATTTGTATATATCTGTGACTGGGACAGAGAGCAGTTGTCTCCCTGCTCCTTCCCCACGTCCTGCTAGGAGAGGTGAGATCTTGGACAGGGATATGAAGGGCAAAGAGCATGTCAGCATGTATCTTTCTAAGGCATTCTTCACTTGTTTTGAAGTATTGTTCTCCCTTTTCTGTTAAAGCATATGGTTAACAGAGAAATTGGCTATGTTGTGCCCTAAATCCATGTGGATGCTGATTTTTTTCTTTTGCACTGAAGCATTCTAACAGCATATAGCTCTCTATAATGTGGTTTGATAGAGCATCTTCTGTTCGCCACTGTGTATGTGTTTCTTTGATTGCTTTGTGACTAATGCAATTGGAAACATATTCCAAACACAATGATGGGAATAAAGAGAGGCTGAATTTCCCTTTAGTGCCCCCCTTGTGATTATCTTTACTCATGCAGTTTTCTGTGATTCTTCTGCATACAGTTATTCACTGAGTAGAGAGTCTCCCTGCCTTTTTGACATTAAAGGAACCATTCTTTCACAGCATGGGGTTTTTCAGGCTAACAGCAGAACTAACTTGTGTTTCTCAAAGCAGACCTTCTATAACTGCAGTTTGTGAACACTGGTGTCATGGGTGAAGGCCTGGTCCACATCCACATAGGGAGCAAACCCTGGCCGTTGATCCTGCTGCAACTTTCCTTAAAAATTCTAAAGACAGAAGGTGAGTTACTTAACTTGGGTCTGCAAGTATCAAGACACCAATATGCCTATCCAGGTAGAGAACTCTGTGCTTTCCATCAGTGGTATTTGAGATTTTTTGGGCCCTGCACTATTTTTTAAAGTCTGTGCAAGTGTGAATTGAAACAGGAAGAAAACATCTGTCCACTTCGGTGAGTGGACTTGGGAAAGAATCCTGGAATAGTGAAGAGCAAATCCAGCGTGTGTGTATCTGATGTACTCTGGCTTTTTCAGGTGCTGCTGACACCAGCTTCTAACTCTTTAACAAATGATGCAGCCCTGGAAGAGAAAACATAGCATTCTCAAGCTAATGTAGTTTGGGATTTTTGCTATACTTCTGGTCTCTGTTAGCTGAGTTGAATGGAAACACCCACTGCTCCCGCTTCTGTTCTCTCCAAGCCCGGCGGGAGAAGGTGAGAGCACAACCCACCTGCTGAGTGAAGGCAAGTAACCCTGGAGCCCAACACTGCCCACAGCAAGAGTTTAGGAACTAGATGACCTGTAACTCCCAATCTAGGCCATCCTGCGACTTGATGATTCTATCATCTTGTGTCTCCCATGGCCCTGTTGCCATCAGTGGTGCCCACCCATTTTTCTGAGATGCTGCTCTGCTCACTCATATCCAGCAACTCCACGTGGGAAGAACAGATTCAAAAAGTGAGACATGGATGAATGAAAAGAATCTTTAGCTATAGCCCAAACCAGTTTCTCAAGGTGAGACTTTACCCCAGACCATCACATGCTGAACCAGGCACAGCAGAAATCAGCTCTTCCTTCCTGTTCATGCAGGCCTGGGCAAAGATGCTGCACGTCGTTCAGAAGAATAAACAGCAACCAGCATCATGGACAGCTCATTTCTACCGTCATCACTGATCTCAATCTGTCAACTGCTTTTGCTACTTCTTATTTCTTGGCAAAGACACTCAAGCCAAAGTTCCTTTGGGAGATGCAAAGACAATAGAAGGAAGCATTTGCCTGATGGCTGATGTTGCTGCAGAGCTGGCCAGCACACATGGAAGTATTGAACTTGTGATGGGAAAATTGCAGGGATAAAGACCTGCATTTCTAAGGACCCCTCTGCTTCCCGGTGCATGCTCCAGACCGGGCTGGAATCAACCTTTCTTGGCAAAGCTCCCACCTCTAGCACTGGATGGTTTGGAAGCTCAGGTAAGGTGGGGTAATCAGTAGCAGCAGTTCTCCCACTTGCTCAGTTTTCTACTCCTGGGCCCAACGTGTCATGCAGACTTCTGAGAGGGGGTGTTCTGATGTGGAGCATAATTTAAACCCAAAATACTTTCTGTCAAATATTCCCTGGGGCTCTTTCTTCTGTGTGTTTTGGCTTTTCCCTCTTTAACCAGAAACATCCTCATTATGACACAAGTGGTGACTGCTCCATGCTTCTGCTGCCTGTTAGTGTGTCAGATCCAAAAAGATCTTATCTATGCATGAAATAAAACCCATTTACAAAAGAACTGAAATATGTGTGTTCTCTGGGGCTAGGAACAAGGCTGTGGGACTGTGGGACTGTCTTATACTCTGGTGGATGCATTTCTGTTTCTGTAAATAAGCTCTAAGTGAGAGATGTTGCATGGTGGAGCCAGCTCTTTCCACAACAAGTGATGCTCTGAGACCCAATGCACATGAAGACCGTATCTGGGAAGTACTGTTATAGACCACTGTCAGGCATCCAGTGCAAAAATCAGACTGTTTTTAGTGGACTGATGTAGATTTGGAAATATATTGTTGTTATTTTCCATATGTTTAGGTTTATTGTTCTGTTTTCCAAGCAAGGGCATGTGCAATAGAAGAAAATGCATATCAGAACCATGTATCTGGGTACCAGCACAGTTCATAAGTTCATAAGTTCATAAGTTCATAAGGTTGGAAAGGACCTATAAGATCATCTAGTCCAACTATCCTCCTATCACTATCTCTACCCAACTACTAAATTAAGTCCTTTAGCACCTCATCTAAACGCTTCTTGAACAGCGCTAGGGATGGTGCCTCAACCACCTCCTTAGGCAGGCCATTCCAGTGCCTGACCACTCTTTCAGAAAAGCTCACTTCACAGTAACGTTAAGTGTAGGGTTATGTTACTTTGAATTGCCATACCTGTTTCTCAATTGCTGCTGCACCAACTTTCATTTGTTTTGCAGATGAGCACATACAGGGAAGGTCTGCATGGTTTTAAATAAGAAAGACAGAAATGCTTGTTGATAGCACAAAGAAAAAGGCGCAAATGCTAGGAAGGGCTCACAAGGGGATTTTAAGGATGAGCTCAGAAGAAGAGACTGCAGGAGGCACGGGTAACACAGGCTGCTCTGTAAAGGAAAATCTATGGAAAAATGAGAGCTGAGAATAACAGCACAGAAAGAGATGGGGTTTATTTCCAGAGATTTGGAGGAAAGGAAGGGAAGAATATATAGCTGTCAGAATCCAGACCAGCATCATCAGAAAATGGCATTTGGAGACTAGACAGGTATCACATATTCTCAAATACTGGAATCTGGGAAAGAGAAGGTGATCAAACTAATTTCAAACGTATTCAGGGTGCTGTTCAAAGAGACAGTGAGGATACAGAGCTGAAAGTGTGGAGCCCAAGTCCATGAGTAACAGGGCAACATCGTGTGCAAAAAGCAGCTAGAAGAGCACTGCAAGCAGGCTCAAAAGGACCGAGTAAGTGACCGGGGCCAGGGATGCCGCTACAGATCAGCGAAGTGCTGTCTCACTGCTGCTGCCCGCACAACACAAGCAAGCTTCTCCAGACTGCGTCAGCGGGAATGCATGGAGCTGTAGCAAAACCGAGCTGCAAACGTGCGCTCAAGAGCCGTGCGCGCAGGAGAGGGGACTGTTGGGCGCGGTAAGTTCCGAAAGCTTACTGTGAAAAGACGAGCAAAATAGAGAAGGCGGGAAAACTGCCAGCGCTTCGCTGAGCCCTGCGATGTGAGCCGCCTCGCAGCCGTGCGCTGGGGCGCCAGGGGGCGCTCGAGCCGAGGAGAGGCGGCCCGACCGCGCCGCGGGGCTCCGGCAGGGGGCGCTGCTGCGCCGGGCGGGCGGGGAGGAGCGGGCGGGGCCGGGCGCGGTGCGCCTGGGATGCGAGCGCCGGGATGCTGCGGCGGAGCCGCGAGGAGGGGAGGGGGGGGTCCCGGTGGTTTGGGAGTGGCCGCTGTGTATAGAAATGTTAAAAGCTCGGGGTTTTGTTTTCCCCCGCAAGGAAAATGGCCTGCGTTGAGCACTGTTCGAATTCATTTCAGAAAATTTCAGTGGCGTTTTTGGAAAATTCACACCAAAATCAAAGCCGTGCAGCCAACATGCCTTGTAGCTGTGTAATGCGCCCGTACTAGAAGACAATGGCGGCTGCGGCCGCGTGTGGGGCGGTGGCAGCGCCGAGCAGCCCCCACGGCCACGCAAGGCAGCGTTGTGGCTGTGACTCGCTGGCCACAGCTGAGCCAGAAAATAAATGCTCTGGTCTTCCCGTGGCTCCTCACATGGCCCTGGGCAGCACACGAGCACTCATGATTCACTCCACTGTCTCTGGGTGACCCAGGGGAGAACCGCCTGCTCGCTGCAGGCCTGGTGTCAGCAGGCACAATCGCCGTGGCAAAGCAAAGCCTTATTCTGGGCTGAGGGACAGACAGATCTTCCTTCTCCTTCTGCTCTTTTCAGTTTGGTGATCACATAAAAACAGGATGTGCCTGGGGCTGGGCAGATAGATGTGTAGCTATCCTGTGGTGGCTGCACAGCACTTCTTGGCAGCAAACCCACAGCCATGTAACGCGTAGCAATACGGGGTCAGAGCTTTCTCCAATTAACTTACGTTCTGAAGAAAACACAGAGATGTGCTGATCACAGCCACCTGCTTCCCTGTCACAGAACACATGTGCAGTGCTGTCAGACACACAGGGAAGCAGGAGGTGGAGCAGGCTGTAGAGCAGTGTGTTGGCTGGTGTGTGGCTGCGGGTGGGAGCAGGGGGGGTGTGAGGTGTGCCATGAGCAGCGTGATGCTAAACGGACAGTGCACAGCTACTTGGACAACCTTTAGGAACTTCAGGTTTCGTCGTGTTTGAAGAAGTATTTGGAAGATGTCAGGGCTGTAATATGTGTTGTTACTGTATTTTCCCAATGGTAGCCTATCTAGAATTCAGCAATTGATTTTGTTTGACCTATAACATGTACACATAACTAGCAGAAAGTGCTGCAGTGAAAGTGAAAAGATTAACCCATTTGCTTCAGGCAAAACCAGCTTCTTTCAGAGCTGGGCTAGCAAGCCTGGCTAATGCAGCACCCCAGGCACACACAAAGAGCCTTGCCTCAGGTACTGAGGTGGGAAAAGAGCCCTACATTCCTCCAGGTCCCTGTTTAAGGACCTGTTTATAAATACACTTTCTCTCCTCTCTGTCTACGGAATGGCTGGAGATTTCTTTGCTCCATGGAAAAATTGGGTGGCAGAGAAGATACAGTATGTAAGAATGGAAGAAATAAATTATATATCATTCCCTTCCTCCATTTTTTTTCCTCTACTGTTTTTCCTGGGTCTTTCTTAAGTATGTATGTATGTATGTATGAATGTATTTATTTATTTAATGGTCCAGCGGGTTGCATCCTTAGTCTCCAGCCATCTGAATGACTGCAATCAGTCATTTGCAGGCTCTCAGCACTTTGGCCCCACATATGTTCTCTCTTTTTCCTCCCGCTGTTCAGAAAGCTCTGCCCAGCTGCGCACCTCGTTATGCCCTGTGGCTAGGCTATTTTAGGAAAACTTCTAAAGAAATAACAAAATCAACAGCCTCTAACTATTGTAACTATGGGGATGGGAAAGTAAAGGCTAAGTACTAGAAAGGTATAGCAAAGCACTCAGAAGACAACTGGCTTTTCCTTTCTCAAAAGACCACCATTTTCCTAGATCCAGGCAGGGCACTTTAGGTTTTGTGTCGTGTCATTTGTAAACAGTGCCTCAGCCATTTTACAGGGAAAGCCAATTGCAGTCTGAAGAGGGAAGAAAGGTTTTCCATCATGATTTGAAGTAAGAAATAACAGACTGAAGTATGTGGGGGAGGCAGGGGACTGGCCCAATACATGGGGCTGGCCAAACTGTGCCAGCTAAAACTTCCTTTGGGGTCACCCTGCTAATTTGGGCCATGATACGTATTAACCACTTAGATGCCATGCTGACAGGGCTATGCTTGGCTGAGGACATGGACCCTGTTGTGGGATGAGCAAGTGATAAGCGACCTTATTCTTGTTTCTGCCAAGTCAAAGCCCTGCTCGTGTGAGCAACAAGATGGAAGGGCAGGTAATGGTGTTTGGCTGCAGCAGAGCTTCTTGCTTTTCTACCATGTCTCCTTTCAACTGAGATGGCTCTCTGTGCTTTGTGAATTTATGGTCTTTTTTGGTACACGCCAGAATGAAGGAACTGACCATCAGGTAATATATCCACTGGATGAAAAGTGAAAACTCACACAAACTAGGTTTTCAGCACAATTTGGAGCAGCAAGTGTAAAATTGTTGTATTGTTCTTGCCTCACAAGGAAAACTTTTTTTTTGGGCTGCAGTATGACAGCATATACTGCTTCTCTTTTTCCAAAGTATAAAGGTTGTGGTACTGGTTAAGAGTGAGGTCTCAAGTCCCAGTCTTCACTCCACTCAGAGGGCTGAGTGAATGACTTCCTACTATCTTAAACAAAATGGAAGTTCTTCTACATTCAGAAGAAGTTGGAAGAATGGCTGAGCACACAGTGGCATGGACATAATAAGAAGGGGGTAGGAACTGTGTTTTACAATAACCATTCACATGCTGCAGAACAGAAACTCCTCCTCTTCTCAGCACAAAGAGCAGGTAAGGAGAGCTTCCTTTTCCAAACAGGAAGTTCTGAAGCCAGGAGCAAGTCACACACCAAGCACAACTTACACCTTGTGAGACATTCACAGGTAGCCATATCCTCGCTCTGACTGTGCTGGGTGTTTGAAGATGAAAGGAACATAGAAGTGCATTCAGACAATCATAATGCAGGCCTGAGTAATTCTATAAGATGAAGCTATGAAGTAGCAAAGCTGGACTACGAGAAGTAGGATAAATTAATTACAAATGAACCTAGTGTGGTAGAGACAAATCTTCTATAGTGAAAAACTGTGTTTCTTTGGTTCACTTAGACATCCCTGGGACTGTCAGTAAAACTGCAGCTGAAAGACAAGTCAGAGCTTTCTGAAGCCTTGTGCTGCCATGATGGCAGGGCATGTGGTGCTGCAGGCACCTACTGCTCTGGCAGCAGCTTCTTGCAGCTGACTGCAGGCACAGGCAGCACCAGTCCCTGCCAAGCTCACTGGGCCTCAAGGGCGGAAAAACAGCTGCCATAGCATTGCCTAACTTTGTCTGGAAAGTCAGACTCACCACAGCTGCTATGAGAAGACAGAACACAGAAGAGGCAAGAACAGTGGGTGGGCAATGGCATAGGGAGCACAGAGGTACATGATCCCTGCAGTGCTGCCATCTTCCTATACCATACAGTTCTACAGTACTTACAAACCCTTTTTATTGGGAAATGGTGGCCAGTTCCCAGTCAAAGTGACTCATACACCTCCTTTCCCTTGTTTAAGCAGGAGCTTTCCTCTCCAAGCTTCCATGAAGACAAATTAGTGTGCCTCTGGACAGGGGAAAGGTAGTTCCCTGAGCTCTCTTCTTTGTTGCCATCTGCACTGCTTCTCACGTGAGTGCCTCAGCTGCCTTTTTGGTGATATTTCCCTTCATTTTAAATATGTCTTGGGAGAAATAATGAGTCATCCCACTCAAAGCCAAGACTAAAGAATTGCCCATGGTTAATTTTCTCATCACTTTCTGAGGAGCCACTGGCTCCTTACTTCTTACCATCCCTTGCTCAACGGGCACCTTCTGCTGCCATCCCCAGTGCATGCCCGCCCCAGGCTGAGTGTGGGCAGCTGCTGGGCAATGCCATGGGGGCACAGTGTACAGCATGCACTAGTGCAGACACGGGGTGGGCTGGGCACTGGGTCAGGGTGACAGTAAATGAATAAGCAGGGAGGTACATTTTCCTGCTGAGGAAACAGAGAGGTCTGAAAAGCTGCCCAAAAATAAAACAAGCGCTGCTGATCTCAGAGAAGAGAATAACTGAAAGCTCAAATGAAGGTATTGAAAATCAAAGCCTAAAATAAATGACAACTCATTAGACTAAATGCGAACTGTGCTAAAATTCTACCGGATGAAAAAGCTGTTATGGAAATAGTGCTGAGCAGCTGGGAATGGGACAAGCTGCCCTGGTTTCCTTCAGCCTCCAGAGCTGAGTGCTGCTGAGCAGTGTTTCCACTCCAACCCCAGATATATCTCAGTCACGGAGATGGGGAGGGCTGATTAAAAAATGCTGTTAGAAACATAAAGGGAGAGGTTCTGAGTCTCCAAGGGGCCACAGAGCTGCTCTGAACCAGCACGCACCGGTTGTTTCCCATCCCCTCCCATTCCTCGAAGTCAGAGGGAAAGAAGTACAATTTGGAATGTGGTTTTTTTTTTTTTAATTCTATTCTTGATCACGTTCAATAATCATTCAAAAAGGAATGGGTCAAATCCAGTTTTAGTTGAAACAAACAAACGAGCGAACAAACCGGCACGGCTCCGGTCCCTTGTCAGTGCCCAGCACGAGGCACGGAGCGCTCCCAGCGGCAGGAGGTAAGAGGGGCTCCAACAGTTTCTGGGGGGAGAATGGGGCTCGAAGCACTGTTATTGGCTTCGGAGAAGCTGTAGACCCAAGAACAGTATTTTATTTTATTTTATTTTGGTGCCGTTTAGGTAATCAAAACACAGTTTGAAACCGACTCTGAGATAAGGCGGACGGGGACAGCTCCCGACCCCGCTCCTCCAGGGGCGACCTCCCGGCCGTGCTCCCGCGGCACCTGAGCGCGGCGGGGCCGGGCCGGGGCGGGCTCTCACATGCGCGGCGCCGCGGGAGCCATTGGCCGCCGCTGAGCCGCGGGCGGCGCTGGGGGCGCGGGGCCGGGCTGCCGGCAGCCGGTGCTGTCCGTGCGCCGGGCCATGCGGGTACGCGTCGCACGCGGGGAGCGCGCTGCAGGGCGCCGCTAGGAGCCGAGCCCGCCCGGCCCGGCCTCCCCTCGCCGCTCGCGGCCGTCCACATGGCAGTGCGGCGGGAGTGAGCGCCGCGGGAGCCAGCCGGAGCCCCGGGAAGGTGCGTGTCCGCGCGGCTCGGCTCGGCTCGGTTCGGTTCGGCTCGAGGGTTCCCCGGCACGCCTGGGAGCGGCGAAGCGGGCGGCGGAGCCCCGGGCGGGGGCGGCGGAGGGACCGCGTGGGCAGCCCCGCGCCTGCCTTCCCGGCAGTCCGTTCTTTCTTTATTACCTTCTCATTTTATTTTCCATTTTGTTTTTGTTCGCTGTAACTCCACCTTCGGAGCGGCCGGGCTCAATGTGCCCGCGTGCTTCGGGGCCGCACACGCCGCCGTTCCTCCGCCGGGCCCCGGGGCGCGCCCGCGGCACCGCGCGCCGTCCGCTGCGTCTCCGCGCGGTGCGGGGACGGCGGGACAGCGCAGCCCTCGCCGGGCGCCGTCTGCGTTTTCTCGAGGCGCGTCTGCCCTCCGCCCTTCCCCTTTTACCCCGTCCCCGGTACGCGGTGATGCCGATCTCTCTTCCTCGCGGACCCGTGAGCCGGGCGTAGCCTCGCGACCTCCATTTCCCACCGGCCCCGCGCGGCGTTCCGGCACCCCCCGGCGGGGAGCCCGAGGGGCGGCCCGGCAGTGCCCCGCGGCAGGTTGCCGGGGCTGGAAAATGGAGGGCGGCGGCGGTGAGCAGCCCGCCGTGCGCTGGGGACGGCTCCGTGTACTTCCTGTAATGGTGGTGCTGAAAGTGATGTGCTGCTCGGCTCAGCCGCCGCCGCGTGGAGCGGAACGTCCTCGCTGCTCGCTCCGGGTGCGTGCCGCTCACCGGCATTGTCAGCTGCGGTTTTCAAAGCGACAAGAGGAAAGAAAGGTTTTCTTGGCGGCCGTGGGAAGCGACCATCCTTCTGCCTCTAGGGCTGGAGGTGGGGATGGCTGTGCCCCCTTGTTGGAGCTCTGAGATGTTTGAGTGGTTTGCAGGAGCAGTGCCGACCCCACGGATCGCAGCTATCTGAAGGTGTTTGTAGCCGAGATGTCCCCTTCTGTCTCTTTCCCCCTTCTATTCAGAGAAAAAAGAGAAAAACACATTTCTTCACGTTTTTTCAACTTGAGTGTAAGGGTTGGTGGTACAGACAGCATAATTTGCGCTTGATTGCCATGTTAAATGAATGCAGCGAGGCTTGCTCCAAGGCCAGGGTCATGTTCATTCTCTGTGATTTATAAAGCCCCATAAATCTTTTGTTGTTGTGTGAAACCTATTCATGGGGCCCTGACCCAGGGATATGCTGCCCTGGCTGTATTTTTTGTGCTGTGAACCATATTCTCTGATGTTTCTGAGCAAGCGTTACCTTCATAGTAAACTCCTTTAGAGCTCTGCTTGCATCTTGCCTGGCATGAAGAACTCTCCTCTGCTATGTCTTCTGGGTCTCTGCTTTTGCATGTAATATAAAGGGAATATTGAAATCGATGCTGTTATTTGTAAGCAGGGTCACTGACAGAGCCGTGAAGCTCACAGAGCCTACCCAAGGAGAGGCAGAGCAGGGAGCAGCACTTTGGGCTGTGGGACATGGATGTGCAGCAGGTATCTGCCACGGACCCAGCACCCTGGGAGGCAGCAGGCAGCTCTGTGTTGTCCTCAGAGCTGGGGTGGGAATTAGGAAGAAGCAGCACAGCAGCTGAGAGTGCCAACGCAGAAAACAGTGCATGCGTTCCTGTGGTCAGGAGCACTTGTGGCCATGTGTGCTGCGCTGGGTGTGGTTCTGCAAGAAGTGACTGTGCTTCTAGTGTCCAAGCAGCTCTCGCTTCTCCACATCTTCATACTGCTCTTGTGCGATGTGTCCAGGTCCCATTCAAAGCCTGCTGAAGGCAGTGAGCATAAGTGGACACCGAACAAAGTGTGGTGTTACTGGCTGAGGTTCCCCCTCGTGTTGCTGGCTGTGTCAGCTCCTCGCTGGGCTGCCAGGGAAGCAGTGCTGGCTCAGCGCCTCGGCCGGGCCTGCTGTGCCTCCCCTGTGTCTCTGGCTGGGGATGCTGGCTGATTGCTAGGGACTGATCAGTGTCCTGCGGCTGAAGCCATATGATCAGTGGGGTTGAAGGTAGTGGTTTTACCAAGAAGTGGTTTAATCACTAGCGGCGTCATGGAGGAAGCCAGGAAACTGTTTTCTCAACTGGCTGGATACAAACAGAGGAGAGTTCTACATAGTGGTGCAGAGTGGTGGCTCTTTTGTTTTCTTGTCAAATAATGAACTTGAACGTTTTTTCTTCTTTTCAAAAGTGCAATCTGTATCTTCAATTAATTCATAAAAATACCCCAAATACTCCTAAAATGCAGTGAACAGTATTTACCTTAGACTCAAGTGCTACTAAATAAAATGGAAAGAACATAAGAGCTGCAGAAGCTTAACATTTTTATTTTGTTGTATTGAAACTAGAATGCACTGTTCTCCTTTTGCTTATTTTATTTTTTGTCTCTTTGCCATGGGGAGATTATACCATTATGCTATTGATATATTAAGATAAACAGAAATAAATTCAAAGTTTCTGGGGAAAATTACATAAGGACTTATTCGCGCTTTTTCATAGCTGACTTGTTAAACTTTTCACTGCTTGTTAGGAAAAAAAAAAAAAAGCCTATGGACTTTACCATGCAAAGACTTGTGGATATGACTAATTTTCTGCACACGTGCAGTCTCACGAGCATGCATGCATGGTGAAGGCTCTCTGGGGTCACAGCAGCGTTGCTTCATCTTGGAGTATTTTCTCTTGGCTGTGGTGTCGAGCTGCCGTGGGCCTGGACCTGGAAGCGTTTGGCAGAAAAAGGCTGAAATACAGAGGATTTCTGTGAAATACTATTTTCTAGGAACTACCAGCATTGCATTCATAAAAGCTGATTACTCTTTTAAAGCAGTTCCACACTTCTTACCTTGAGGAGGCTTTGAAACATGCTTTTTCAAAGTTTGGCTTTCTTGTGTTGGGGATGGGTTTGGCTCGAGATCTTTTGGTCTAAGCAAATTGAGTGCAATTTTCTTTTAACTGTGTAACAATGAGTAGGTACTGATTACTTGCCAAATAATTTTTCCCCTCGGGGGTTCCATACAAATTTAGGAAAGAACAAAGCCAGCATTTCTAGTGTTTAACTTGATGAGAATCATCCTGGGGTTTGGCCCGTTAAAAAGCAAAGTGCGTCACAAGTCAAGTTGGCACTTTCTGATGCCATCAGTAATACTCATTTCCGCATCATTGAACTTACACTGCTTCTATCTTTCCCTCACCACAGATCTCTTTAACTAAAAGATTTGAGTCTCTTTTTGGTTGTTTCTGTATTATTTTCAACTGTATTCTTTCAGTCCGGCCCCCTCCAGGACTGGATAGAGAAGGCAGCTCAAAAACCCCCTGGAGTCCCTCCCCAGGTGTTCAGGAGGCATCCTTGGAAGGAGGAAGCTTGTTTTCTTGGAATCACCCAGCAAAATGCCTCTTTTCCTCAGCGCCAAGAGGGAAGCAGTGCTATGGGAAGAGAGCTTGTCTGTGCCAAGAACCTGTTTGTTGGTTGTGTTCTAAAAGAAACACCTCCCCTTTTCTTCTTCCTCCTTCTCATGTATAAGCCAAGCTGTGAAAGCATGTTGTTTATGTAGTCTCTAAGCTGTTCCTACCTGCAGTTTTCCTTTTTTCCGCTTGAGCTTGTTCCTCAAAAGCGGTTCGTTCTGAGGCTGAAGTACTTGTGGTCCTGAAGGTTTCTGAAACCATCCCTGTATGAAATACAGCCACCCTTAGGGATGGAGGGAAGGGTTATTTGTTCCTCAAATGGTTTTCCTTGTCTGAGACCACTTACTTGGTGAAGCAGAAAAAATAGCTAGGTTGAATATGTGTGGTATCCAGCAGCAGGTGAGGGTAGCAGTCGCCTTTATGCACTGCAGTCCTGTATTTTGTGTTGTCTGATCCATAGAAGAAATGGTCCAGTTCTTGTGACCTATCCTGCTCCTTCTTAGTGTTAAGAATGAGCTCTCTCTGTGTGTGGTCTCTATGTTAAAAGTTGGGCATCTCAGGTGTTCTGTCTCATGGAGCTCTGCCTTGAAGGCTGGGAAGCTGCAGCAGATGATTTCTTTGACCCAAACTGTGGACATAACAGATAAATGTTATTGCTACTTGTTGTAATCAGATGTCTTTTAAAACTGAAAAAAAGCAGTCCCATACCAGAGTTTTAAACAGCCTTAATATAAATCTCTTTCTCCACTCTTTCTCAGAGTTGTTCTGTCTGGGTTGTGTTTCTATATTTCCCCAGTGTTGAGACTGCTTGTGGAGCTGCCCCAAGCAGCTGTCCCTTGCTGTGTTGGATGCATTACCTCTGATGCCCCCGTGGAGCTGGCAGACATGAGATTGATAGCAGACAGTGTCCCCAAGCGTCTGCTGGACAGATCCATTACGTGAAGATTGGCCCAAATGTGGTGACTCTTCATAGCCTTTCCAGTGAAGCAGCAGGCTCTTACCCGCCCCCACACAACTCAATGGCTGTAAAGCCTCAGCCAAGATGCAAAGAATGAAGTCCAAGGGGAAAATATGCTAGTCAGCACTGAGATAAGTTTTCTCTATAAAGTCGTTCACGTTGCCCTTGAGTTCTGCAGGAGATGGGGCTGCCACACCTGAAGTGTTTTCAAGCCTGGCTGATGCCACAGATGCCAGCATGCCCCTAAAAAGCAGTGTTTATTTGTTTGTTTGGTTTGGGTAGGCTTTGTTTGAAGAACTTCATTCTTGCTGCAGCAGCTTTCCAACTTCCAGTGATAGCTGTAAGGAGAAAAATGCATGTGGAGCCTGAGTGATTGATGTATCTGTTCTTCAACCATCACAGCGTGGGGAGGAAGGGGCACTTACACGCTTCCAGTTGATGTGAGAGCTTTATAAAGAATGCCTGTTCCCACAATAGCCCTGGTGTGGGTTTGCAGGAGCGGTGTGCTAGGGACAGAGAAGGTTCTGTGACTTTGTAGTACTTTAAGGTCAAAAGAGAGGCTTGTCATGCCAAGGAGATCTTGCATGTACCTCAACGTGTGTATGTACAAAGTTGATTTTGGCGTCTTTTGTCAACAAAAGGTATAGATTGTGTCAAATACAATGGTTAAAAAAAAAAACAAAACAGGCTTATACAACAGTGCTTTGCTAGTCACTGAAAATAACCTTTCACTTCAAAAGCTTCTTCGGTGAATATTAATATTTTATACAGAAGTATTATGTAATAGGCATTTTGTCATCTTTGCAGACTTGCACAGAGGAATGCATTTTCCAGCTTGTGTCGTTCTGGTTGTTCAGTATAAATTTGCCCACTAAACCAAGGCAAATGTCAATGGATGTTTTTATTTAAATCCATCTTGCATATCTGTACGTGGGGCTCTGTATACAGACCACAGAAATGGAGGACAGAAATCAGGATCAGATGGTTACTGCCTGAAAACCTGAGAAGTGTGAAAGGTAATGACTGTGATGTCCATTCAGGCTCTGTTATGGTCACAGACACTTTATGCATGCGTTAGCAATTGCCTTCATCTAAGATGCACAGAGGAACCAGACTTCACGCTTAATCTGACTGGTGTTTAAGAATACAACCTCACAAATCTACATAGTGGCTTGGATCAGTGGCTGCCATCCAGAAACTTAATTTCTGTCTGATTAAGTTAAGAAATAATGCCTAAGCTACCTTAGCCTCAAAGAAGAACTGACAAGAGGGACATGAAACTTCTCATGCGGTTGAGTTTTTCTTTCTTTTTTTTAATAAAGTAGCATTTGTTGTTCTATCATCCACACTTAATTTCTCTGCTGTCTTAACTCATTGGCACTGTTAGCTTAAGGAAGGGGAAGACAGACTCAGTAGTTCTGCCCTCCACCTCTCCTGTCCCTCTGACATCTGCGCTGGCCCCAGGAATGAGGAAGTGGAGGAGGGCAGACACAGTGCTCTCAGGGGTTGGCTGCAGTGTGAGCACCACACTGGGCAGCAGGTAGCAGAGGGTCTGATAAGGGCAGTGGAGAGGAATGGCTCTTGGGAACAAGATTAAGCTAAGAGTGAGACAGAGGTGTATGGATAAAATGAGAACATGAAAAATGTGTTGGTTTGGACAAGTCTCCAGCGGTTGAAAATCACGGTTATGTTTTGTATTTGTTTGGTTTTAGTGTGATTTAAGATGTACCTAGATTGAAAGGTGAATTAGTGAGGGCCCATATTAGCGTCAGTTGGTTTATCCAAGGTGGATTTTTTAAAGGAACTTCTGAGCCAGAGTTGTTTTAGCACAGGACCAGTAAAGCATTCATGAGAACCAGGAAATAGAAACACCAAATAGGCATTCAGAAATGCAAAAGATAATAGCAACAGTGTGACAAACTCAAGGAGATGGCAGAATCGTTTAAGTAAATGTAAAAGAAAATCTTAAAGCATTAGACTGTGTAATCCTCTGTGTGTGCAAAGCATGTAAGTGCTGTTTGTAGTCGGGGTGAATCCCCCTCCTGCAGCAGGGCTGTGTGCTCCTATCTGGACGCCCAACTTCTGCCAGGTGAAACTAGTCTGAAGTGTTCTGTAAAGCAATCTAGACCTGTGTATAGACTTATGCGTCCATTACAGCACATTTAACTGGCACCTATAGGCTTCCAGGCTAGACTGGCAAGAGCCTGGCTTTACCCCCACCTTATCACAGCTTTCTGCAGTGTCCATGTACAGGGCAGCCCAGAGCTGCAAGTTGGTGGGGCAAGGACAGACACGGTGCTGCTCCTCCACTCCCTCTCACATTGCTTCCTCCATCCTGGGGCTTCCGCAAAATCTTCTTGCTGGCTGAGCTTGTAAAGTCTTGTACTTAGGCTGCTTTGTGATAATGGATGTAACACTAGAGCTACCACCAGCACCCCTCACTCCTGCTGCCTGAGTCAGTGGTCAAGTTCCCTGCACCACCTGAGCGTTCTTCCTGCTTGCCCAGTGGGGCTTGATTTGCTGTGTTGTGGTTGCCTTCCTGGCTCTGGAAGCAGCAGGTGTGGCAGCAAAAAGAAGGGGCGGATGGTGGGGAGCCCCTGGAGTGGAGAGGTGACATAGGAAATGCTGTGGCAGAACTCAGGTGTGGGCTGTGATCTGTGGGTTGGGAGCAGCAGCGGGGTTGTTCATGGCCTGCATGCAGCAGGCTGCTCACCCCACTGCTGAGGAAAGTGCTGCCTGCCTGCTGCCCCAGGGCTCAAGCTTCGCCCAGGCTCAGCTGGGGAGTGGGTGGGGGCCTCTGGAGCAGCGGGGTGGCCTCCATCAGCTGCAGTGGGTTGTGAAACCTCGCTGGGAGATAGCAGCAGAATCTGGTATTTATCTGGTTGGGTTACATGCTGCTTTTGACAATGCTTCTGGAGTAGGTTTCTGCACTGGCTTGGGGATTTTCTTCGCTCGTGGTAGCGTGACATTTTTCCTGTGTGGTGGCTTGTTGTTTGTCTTTCTCGTGCAGCAGCGAGGGAGGAAGATGGCATTTTAACCAAGGCGACTGTCAAATGTTGGCTGCTGCTTGGGCGCTTGGAGAAGTGTGGAACTGAGAATTACTCAGTTGTTGTGAAACTCAACCTCATAATGAGTGAAACTGCTTCATTTGTAGTTATTTTATTAACTGAGTTCTTTTCCTCAGGATACTGTGACTTCTCTCACGTTTTTTTTTTTTTTTTTTTTTAACAAAATTCACAATAATTTGCTCAGCAAATGTGTCATCTGATTTCCTTTTATCACTGTGCTAGCAGCAATTGTTTCTCTACCAAGCACAAGAGAAATAGTGCTTTTATTAGTGGAAAAAAAAATGCTTGATTGAGTGACTGCACAAATGGAGCTGTATGTTAGCTGCAACGTATAGGACACAGTGTTAGGTGGTGGCCCATGCTGTGCTGGAGATGCCCAGTGGCTGGCTGGGTCATGCCATAGCCCAGTGGTTTATATGGCAATTCCCGTTTTACTATTAGTATTTTTTAACCAAAATCTTATTCTTGAGTATTTTTTCTTGTGATATGTTTTCTTCCACCTCTCCTCTAGGTATGTTCCACTTTGTGTGCTTATTCTTCCCTGGAAAGGGGATGAGGCTGGTGGTGGACCTCAGCAGGCTTTCAGATTGAAACAGAACTTGTCTGCAAGGACTTTCCTTTTCTTCCATGCCACACTGTTGTGGTCCTGGTGCTTAGCCTCTGCTGACACCTTAACGGCTGATGAGTTTTCCAAAAACACAGCTCTCTTGCTTTGGCAGTGAGAGGTGCCTTTGCCTTCTGTTTTCAAGAGCGGCTTGTTGCCTTTGGCATGGCTGCAGAGGAGAGGCTGAGGTATGGCAAACCCTTCTGCTGTGGATCTATGACCTTGCAGGAGAGGTTACAGAAACAGCCAAGGGGAACGGCCCTGCGGCCATTGGAGCGTTCTGTCAGAGCTCAATACGCTCCAAAGGTCTGTCCTGAAACTGCTCACTGCAGATGTTTGTGTTCAGTCAGGGCTTTCTTTCCCATGTATTTAAAAACAACAAACAGGCTCTGATGTCTCTGCTTCTGGTGCTGCAAAGAAAGCAAGTCCTCCCAAGAGACCACTTGGTCACAATCCCCAGCTCCTCTGATGGAGGGAAAGGAAAACCTTCATAATGTCTGCCCTGTGAAATTTCCCTGGTGTTCATGACAGCACCTTCCCATCTCCTTACACGGGTCCCCACACGGAGCAGGGCCTGGCACAGCAGCTCCCAGTGGGCTGTACTGGGAGTGAAGCAGCTCTGGGTGCTGACTGTGAAGCGGCATTGGCACACCTAGTGGCTTGCTCCTTGTTTTCTGATTGGAGGCAAATAGCATAAAATACTTGATTTATAATGAGGCCTACTTAATAAACAGCAAATGAAAATGAATACTTACATATAACATGCTGATGCATGGCTGTTGGCTTTGCTGAGCTGCTGCTTTCTGTCCACGGGCTCTGCTCAGCATGAGCAGCTGGAGGTGACCAGAAGGCAACTCATATAGGTGTTTCTGAAATTATTAAAGTGAAGGTGTGCTCAGCCTTCCCCAGAGGCCAGGGGTTGTGGTAAGAGGATGACTAATGTGCTGCTTCTGTGTCATACAGCGGTGTTTCTCTGACACCCCATAGCAGTACCTCACCCGATCACTTCGGTTCACATCCATTTGTTTTTGCACAGGAAGCATCCGTGGCACTCCTCAGCATGAGCCAGTGACCAGCAACGCCTGGTGTGGTGTCACCAGAGCCTTCTGGAGCCACAGCTCAGCCCAGCTGCAGCCGGAGGAGGGAGGAGGAAAGCACAGCCTGGTCAGGTACGGGGCTGGGAGCAGGGCAGGCTGCCAGCTGCTGACATGAAGTGAGGTTGTGAATGGTCCTTAACTTAGAAAAGGCAGAGCTCTGTTCCTTAAGAAGTGTTGTAAATGTCACAGCGTGGTCCGGGAATGACATCTATAGCATCCCTGTGCTTAGCGTGGGTGCGTGCTGTGAGCTCTGTTCTGTATTGGATCAGAGGTGAATGTAAACAGATGTGGCTTTATGCTTTCTGGGATATTTGATTTAGATATTCAGTGTGTGATGCAGCCCAGTGTTTGCCAATACCTGTACCAAGGCTCCGTGTGGGTTGGAAAGAATTGGCTGGGAATGCTTTTAGTGAGTGAGTGAATGTTGAGTGATTTAATATCTTGAATACAGATTTCTTTTTTGTTAAGTGCTAGATTTCAAGGAGCACAAAGTTGTACATTACAGAAAGGTAGCAGGCTGATAAGTTTTGGGACAAAACCAACTGTCAGCTTGCTAACCATGGTTTTGGGTTTTTTTCCTGTCTTTTTTTTTTTTCTTTCTGAGATTCCCTTAACTGTTCTGGGAAACTGGTATTTATTCTTGTATACACATCTTTCAAACTGTCGTGTATCCAGAGGGCTTTGTTGGGCTCATTGTAGATAAAGACAGCCAGAGAAGTTCAAGGTTTTGGTGTACTGTATTCAGCTTTTTTCCTTACATAACTGCACTTTTCAGTTGATGTGGATCTCCTGCTCTGAGTACTGTGTTCTGAAAAGACTCGTGCATATTCTCTGTGCACATTAGAGATTCAGCAACGGGACTACCACTCGTGCTGCTCATACAATAGTTGGGACAACAGCAGCTCACAGTTTACTTTTGGAGGGAAGCATTACCTGAAAAGGCACAGAGATTTTCACCTTGATTGGTACTTTTTCTCCAGAAATATCAGCATCTGTCCCTTGGATTGTCAGAATTTATTATAGCCGCAGATTGATGTCATTTTTTTATTTATACCACATTGAAAAATTAAATTTGTTTAAGAATATTTTTCAAAACAGATCATCTAATGTTTTTGGGGTGGTTTCCAGCTCATTCTGATTATATCTTTCCTGGCGTGGCTAAAAAAGGGGGGGTCTTTTTCTGGCATGGTAACCTTTACTATGTTGTCTTGGGAAATAGGAATTAGCATTTATTTGATTTAACAATTGGCTTCCTGCTTCACAGGGAAGAGATAGTGGTTCACTTGCCTGCAAACATCCCTCCTGTGGAGCGTCTTTGTCAGGGAGTTAGAGGAAAGCTGGTAGTGGCTGGGGAAATAGCTGCATAGCAGGATGAAGAGGGATTACTGAAGCATTACTAGAAAACATATAGCTATGTGCAAGACCTCATGTACTCCACAGACAAGCTGACCTAAATTCTGCAGCCAAGCCTTCTGGTTTCTGCACTGATGGGATGTGGCAGGCTGGATGGATAACCTGCAGCAGATCTGGGTTTTAAAGGGGGAAAAAAAATAGGGCAGGGAATAAATTTATATTTGAGAGTAAACACAGACAGGACTGTCTTTATGACTGTGCTTAATTTGCCTAACACTTGTTTTTTTGTTTGTTTCTTAACCATTAGTTCTCGATTTTAAGTATTTCTCATGTAGTCAGGATGATAAGACTGTGGTTTAAGTATTCTCATTAGGAAGTGTGGAGATGTTCTTTAATCCCAGATTCAAAGTATGTGGAGGGTTTTACCCATTAGAGGCTTTTACAGATGGTTTAGCAAAGAAATGCTAGTATACATCCTATAACAGTGTATCTTTTCAGTAGAGAAGCAGTTAACTGATGTGACACTTAATCATCCCTTGGAGGGTGTGTGGAATTGAATTAGTATTTATTTGCTTGACAAAAAATGGAATAGTATCCATGTATGTTTTGAAACTGTATGTGTATTTGTGAAGGTTATTATACACAAAAGCCCACACAGGAAATGAAATGCCACCTATGTCAAAATAAAGTTGTCGATTCTGACCTGCATGCAGAGCTTTGCTGCTGTTACTGCTTATGGTAGGGCTTGCAGTTTGTTCTACTGCCTCAGACCCGGTGTGATGGCAGTCACTGTTTCCTCCCTTTTTCTGTAGACATAAGCTATACTGATGCAATACTCTCCTTCCCCTCAGCCCTCCCACATGCATGCTTTCTTTTCTGTGCCTCACCACTTCCTCCTGAGGTGCCCCTACGGCAACAAGGGACTTTTGGGCTGGCGCTGCTTCAGCTGGGTCTGAGGTTTATGCACGCAGAAAAAAATTTGCAGCCACTGGAAAGGTTTCTGCAGTAAAGTATTTGCTGGCAGAGTTGAGAAGCCTTCTCCCCGGCGAAAGAGGAGAGATTCTTGACTGATACAACTGAATCAGCAAAACGTTGGTGTGTCGGGGGCTTTACTGTGGAAGTATTCTGGTCTGGTGACTGGGATCAAGTGTGAGTATAGTATATACTATATGTAAATTGATGTCTGGAAACTCATTTCATGAGAACATAAGCTTTAAGCTCTTTTGAATTTAAGAGGAATTTCTGCAGCTGCAGACTCAAGAAGTGCCAGGGGAAATAGCGATATCTTCAAACACAGCTTGTTTATTTTAAATCACATTTCACTGATGTGCTTTTAAAAATAGCTCATTTGCATGAGCTATTTGTTTTACTTTGCACATGTAGCAAGTGGCAGTGCCACTGGAAATAGAATGAAAGGGACCTGAGGAATGCAAAGATTTTCTTGGTTGTTTTCTTCCTTTGTTTCTTGCTGTAGCACCGGTGAGCCGGGCATGCATTGTCCCTCTGTGCAGTGTAAAACAGAATGTTAGCCCTCCAGAGGCAGGAAATTTGAATGGATTTGCTTGGTACACATCAGCTCAGTCTGTGAGCAAACTGTAAGTGTACTGATACCATGCTTCCCGTTCAGAAGTAAGGTGAGTCAGCATGCACTGAGCACCAGGGTCAGCAGTACCAGGAGTCCTTTGTGCTCCATGTGCTGGAGCTGTGAGCCTATGGCAGGAGGGGATGGCAGCAGCAGCTGCTTGCTTTAGAAAATAAAGGGAATATGCTCCCACCACTAGTTTTGACTGTGATTTCCCCAGGGCAGAAATGTGTGCTGAGGAGCTTGTGTGTTTCTAAGTGACCCCAGGCAGGGGGATGGGGCTGGCTTCCCCACCGGTATGCCTACTCCTGTGTTACGTGGCTGTTGATGTCAGCCATGATGTCGGTGTTGGCCGAAGCCTGTGAGGTGCTGGCAGTGCAGTTGCAGCCAGCTTCTGCTGGGTCAGAGCCAATCGCACTGGTTGTTGGAGCCCACAGTCAGGGGGTAGGCAGGGCAGCAGGCAGTGCAGCCTGGGTGGGAGGAGAGGCTGCCGCTCTGCAGCAGTGGATCCTTCAGGTCACGTCCACTGTTGCACTGCGGGCTCTTCCGTGGCTGCACTTGGAGATGTGGTCTGCACAGTGCCCGTTGGCTGCAGCGGACAGCCTTTTCCTCCACAGGCCTCTCCTGGGCTGCAGGGAGATTCTGCTCCATGCCTGGAGCAGCTCCTGCCCTCCTCCTGCGCTGACCTTGAAGGCTGAGGGCTTGTTTATCCCTCATTTTCTCTCTTTTTCTCTCCCAGCTGCTTAATTCCTGTGCTGCCATGGTTTAGCTACAATACTGTGTCACTCTGTTCTCAGCTTTTCCCGGGCTCCTTATAGAAAACTTGTACATTTAAATAAATAATACATTCCTTAGTTTTACTTATTATTTCAGGTGTTGTAGAGTTTGTTTGCAGTTAGAATGTTCTGCTGCCTCTGGTGATTAAATATAATAGACCTGGCTTTTGCTGTCGAATTTCCAAACTTTCCATGCATTTCATGAAGTAACTCTTGCTCGGTGTCTTAATGGAAGCTATCAAAAAGTTTTCTATGCATAATTAGAATTGCTAAGGCATCAGTCTCTTTCCCATGCCCTTACAGTCTCTTTCCCATGCTTCCCCAGGAGCTGGGCAGAGGAGGGTGAGTGGTAGCGCAGAGAGGTACAGGATGAGACAGCAGCATGCATCCAGGAGCATGGGTAGTATATGGGTTTGATGCTGTGGATAGTGCTGTCCTGGGATGTGTACCCGGAGTGAGACAACCTGGCATGTCTGGCTGTTAGCCTAATAAAATAATCAGGCTGCCAGGAACTCCATCATTTTGTTAAGCATCATTGGAGATTTATGGTGTGTTCATTCCTCTTTAATGCATCTGATTTAAGATATGCAAATATGTTTCCAGCATTCTGGCTGTAGTTTTTCTCCTTACAACTCTTGTAGTTTAATTTTTTTTGTTTGTTTGTTTTGCGCTCCTGCTATGTCTAAACCAGAGTTCAATCAGAAGGCAGTATTGGAGGAGAAACTCTGTTTCTTCCACTAAAACCAGCTGTGACTTGTGTCCTTCCTATAATTACTGGAGTTGTACCAAACTAAAAAGCCCTAAACCTGCTTTTTTTAGACATCTGGCTACGTCCTTACAATAATATCCTAATGAGGGGAAGAACTGCTTCTGTTTTCCCTGTATGTTGGATAGACTTACATACATAGCCAGTAGGACTCTGGTGGTTTTTCTACACAGTCACAAGTTTTTCTTGTTTGTGTGGGTTGCTCACATAGCTGTCTTACTAGGAAGAGACAAACACTTGAAATAGAAGAACATGATGAGGCGAGGCTGTCATGTGTTGGGTATATATTTTATGCCTTGCATGCTGAGGCCCTGACCTATAAGTGTTAAGCAGTGATAAACTGCAGTAGCTGCTAGAGGGATTTGGTGTGCAAGAACAACACCTAAAGCAACCTTTAATCCTGTCTCTGAAATGAGCCAGTTTAAAGGTTTCTGCTCCTCTAGGAGGGGTTGGACAAGGTGCTGCCATGCAGTGCGTGGCTGACATGATAGTCAGTGGCCAGTTCCTTGACCTGATAATTGATTTAGTTACCTTATTTGACCTGTGTTTTTCTGCAAGTGTTGCAGTAATTATTTTGAGTATGCATTAATTTTTTCAGAGTCAATATAACAAGAAAAGCCACAGTCACTAATAATATCTGAAAACAACAAAAAAGTAAAAGACTAGAAAGCCCCAGCAACGAGTTATAATCTGGTCAACAAGAGAGCTGCTTGCAACAAAAGGCACTTGCTAAAGGGGAGATGGTTTAGGAAAACCTGAGAGCTATCTTAGATTTTTGAATGAGGACAAAGGTGTTCTTTCTGACTAAATGCTCGCAGTAGCCCTTTGGGTTGGTGTTGCTTCTAACATTAAATGGCTTGACTTTCACATCTTGTCACAAAAGGCCTTGGGGCATTCTTAGCTTTCTGGATGGTTTGATCAAAGATGATGGAACTAGGCAGGCTAAGGGGTCAAGGCATTTTAGAAAGAGATCCTCATGAAAAACAACTCAGTGACCTTTTTGAGTTGGAGGTGTCCTCAAGATAAGTTGTTTCTGATTGATCTGAGGCCAGGGATATGAGTGGCTCTTGCTTATTGAATGTACTGAACATGGGTTTATGTGTGTAGGGTTAAAAGGCCGTGTGGGTCAGCACTTGTTGAAGGCATTTTCTGAAGCTGGAATGGGTTAGACATTGTTACTGTGTCTCTTGTTAGTGTTTTGTTTTGTTTTTTAATATCATCTACCGAAGTAAACAGGTATGTAGGAGATGGACATGTTTTCGTTCAATGTGACTGGAAGTTACACCAGCAATGTGCAACTTGTTTTTAGAGCAGTCACAGACCAGACCTCAGGAGCTGACTCACTGCTGTTTTGTAAGCAGGGTTCGCCTTTCTTTCATGTGATTCTGAGTTTTTCCATTCCCCAGTCCATGGCAATTTAGAACTTCCCTAAGTGTGCTGGTGTCAGAAAGCCTGCTTCCTAGCTCGGAGTCTCATCCTGTCTGCATGGTTTGTACTCAGCCCGATTGATTCCAGTAAACCCAACATGTTGTTGTTTTGTTTCTTTATAGATGTGCCTTTTCAGGTTGTGCTACAAGGGCATTTTCCCTGTAGCTGTGTAACATGATGGTTAAGAAGTGACTATTAATCTATTTTATTTTTATTTTTTTTGGGGGGGGGGTACTGTATTTAGTTTGTTACTGTTATTGTCTTACATCTGTAGGTTTGTTTTCAGTTTTCCCTATATAATGATTGAAACTTTTTTGTCTTACATGCTGAATGAGTCATTTAGACTGAATTTATGTTTTTTATCGGGGTTGCTTTGTTGGGATACTGTGGGAGGGTGCGACTGGGCAAAATGGAAGGAATGGGGGGACATGCCTCTGTACAGTTTGAGCATTCAAGTTACAATTTCTGCTGTGCAGCACACCTTGAATTATCACACTGGAGTTCATTGAGTTTCAGAACCTCTGAAGCTTATTCTTATGCTGTGGTAGCACTTTATTTGCAGTAGTACAGGTATTTTCCCATTATTTGTAGTAACTTCTTATTGCTTCCTTTTACTTGGTTCAATTCACTTATTTTTTTTACTGGCAACTTAGGAGAAGTTAAGGTGCCAGAAATCTTCAGCTCTGTCATCTTTGTGTTTAACTAATAGCTTTTCTGAAAGTAGCTCTGCACAAGTGTGTAAATCATGCTCCCAACAGGTCGGCTACCTTTAGTTCTTGTAGCTTTGCTAGAGCAAAGTAAGGAGGCCTAATTGTTTTAAATGATGTTACCATAGAACTTACGTGGCTGTGAAACTGATGAATGTCATGTGAATTTCACATTACTTATGTATGATTGCAATTGAGGACATCAATATGGGTTGCCAGTGGAGATATTCCCAGGGAAGCTATACATGAGAGACAAAAGGAGAGAACCCAACAGATTATTTGTTTATTTAATCCTGTTTCTTCCATTCCACGGTAGTTACAGTAGAAGGGGAAAATGGAAGCCATCCTGATGGAAGAAGGGTGGAGTGATACCACTTTTTCTGATATTAGCCTTGAGGCTGGGGAGAGAAGAGAAACTATAGGAAGCTTTTCACTTCCTGGGAGGAGTTTCACATCTGACACTGATAAGTGGGACGCTGATAGGAAGGCATCAGGCTGTAGAAAGGCAGCACCTTCCTGCCGTGGCTGGACTTCGTTCTGGGTGTTCCTGCAGGAAACTCCACCCTCATTCCCTATCTGTCTGGTATGTTTTCTAAGCCTTGATGCTGTTCTCTTGTTATTGCTGGCAAAGAAACTCAGTGTGTGTGGGAGATATGCAAATGTGTTGCAGCGTTCTGATATAATTTTAGTGTAGGAAAAGAGCAAGCTCAGTACATAGGTGTCTCCAACAGAGCTTCAGTCATACAGCTGAGTTTACAAAATAGAGCTGATAACTCTGAAAAAAGGTTTAGATGGATGTGGAGTATAGGATCAAGCTCTTAATTCCGTAAACATAAAAAGCAACTCCTGTCAAGTCATCTTTCCATAATGCTTAAATTCCCTTATAGACAATTGGAACTGTCTGCGTGAGTAAAAGAATGGCTTATTTAATGACATGTTATTGAGGATTTCTGGTGATGTGAATTTTCTCATTGCTTCCAGTGCGTGCCATCACCAGGAGTGTACGAGTGTACTGCTTTTGCTGTGAATAACTGAGGCAAGCCTTGTTTCTCTCAATATAAAAATTATAAGTATTGGTTTTCCTTTTTTTTTTTTTTAATATTATTTTTAGAGTCAGTGAGAACACGATCTTTCCATGGGAGGGATAAATGAACCACCTAATATTCTTTTTCATACCCAGATTTAAGTATTGCTTTCGGGATGGCGATGCACCGCTGGAATTGCTGTCTTCTTGTAACAATTTAGACTTTGGTAAAGAAAGTAGATGAATCACTGCAGAAATCTAACGACTGAAAAGATTGATTAATAATTAATTTAAAAACAAGACGACCTTTCCTTTGTGTCCCAGATTTCAGCCACTCAGAAGATTCTCGTGTAGTTTAGCGTTTGAGCGCTGTGGATGTGTTTGTTTTGATGGCTTTCCCTACACTGCAAATGTTGTTTTTCCTTTGCTTTTATTTATGCATTATTTATAAAGATATAAATGTCAAATTCATTCTGAGTGCTTCCATGAGGTTATGACACCTTGAAAGAGCCAACGTGACGCCCATTATTTTGAGTATGAGCATGAAGGTTTGTCTTACTTGTTTGCGAATGTTTTTGGGTGGCACTGGCACACTGGTTGCTTCCTGTCTTAGTCCTGTTCTTCAGTGTTCACATGCTTTTGCATGCAGTTCCATCTGTTTTCCCTCATCAAACATATCTTTTGACAGGTTTGTGTTGAGCTGGGCTTCAGCAGGAAAGCCTAGGTCTGTGGTGCCTGTTTGCCTTTATGCTGGTTTGTGGTAAAACTGGGAAACTCTGCAGACTGCAGTGTTAACCTGACAGGACGACTTGAAACTGGCCCTTTGAATTCAGTTAAATTAGCTTAAATAATCTTGACTTCAGTTTTTCAGCTGCAGTGGGCCAAAGACAAGGGGTCAATTCAAACCAATTCATCAAAGGACAGAAGCTTCAGTGTCCTTTCAGAATCCTTTCAGATGTACTCAGAGTGCTTCTGCCTGAGGCAGACCTTTGATTTGAGGTACTCATGTGACTGATCCTAGAAGAGGCAGTAAGCTGAGTTTTGTCTTTCTTTCAATTTTTAATTGTCCTGTGCTGGGCACTTTTGATATAGAATATTGAATGTCTTGTGTGCGTGGTGGACATAGGCAAAGGCATTTGTTTGCTGATGGTGTACAACAGAAACATTCTCCAACTTTCTTTAACTTACCTATAAATGTAAAGAATGAATTAAAATCTGTAATAATTTTAATTTGGGTTGTTGCTATTGTTCATAATTTACACCTAAAATGCTTTGTGTTTGCAGTTCAACAGTTCTTCGTGTCATTAAATCCTCAATTATGTCCAGGCTATAGTCTTCTGACCTAACTCCTCTAAAAAGGGAGATTCCTGTCAGATGTTTGGCACTGAGATGTAGCTACAACCTTCTGGTGTTTGTATTTATGGCTGTTCATCTTGTCAGATACACAGGGTGCAGCAACTTCTCAAGGCCTGAGTTTGTGAAGAGTTGTGAATGTCTTCCAGCTTACAGAATGAGAGGCACTTCAGCCTGCTTTAACCACGATCTTCAGTTTACCTTAGTCAGAAGTTAAGATTTAGTTGCAGTGCTGTATGAATTCTTCATATAATACATTGTGTTTTGTACAGCATTACCATGAGTAGAGTGAAAAGGAAAGGGAGAGGGTGCAAACTGTTTTGCAAGCACAGCATTGCAATTAAACTCCAGTTTGTAAAAGCAACTGTTTTGTCTCGATAATAAACGACAACTTGCCTCAGAACAAAGGAAAAAAAGAAAAGTTGTGTTAAATGGAATGGAGGTGGGGAAGATGAAGGGCTCTTAGCTGCAGGGAATTATCCTCAATTTTATCTATGAAACTAGAACTTGAACACTTTTGTAGGTAAATGCCATGTGCTGGGCTGAGCAGGTGTTCACCCACTGGGTCTCAGAGGGAGGGCAGGGGAGCAGTGTGCTCTTTGGGATGCTGGGAAGCACTGGATGACTTCTTGGCTTCATGAAGATAAAACCTGTCCTGGTGACAGAACGGTCAGGGAGGTTTGACAAGAGGTGGGAGGGGAGAAGTATTTTTGCATTGTGGAAAGAAGAAGCGAGATCTGAAATTCACAGCCTGACATTTCTGAACATATAAAGAAAGCCAAAGGAAGCTGGTGGGTGCTGGCCCAGAGCTGATTTGCTCCCTTTTGTCAAGTTATGCAGACAGGACAGCAAGGAAGCTTGGTCCAGGGAGTGCAGAGCAAAAAAAAAAAAAAAAAAAAAGCAAACAGAATTAACATTACAAAATAAATTACAGAGGCAATGCTTTTGCATTACATTTTGGTAACTTTTATAACCATTTATCTCCTTCTAATTATTTCACTTGTGAATTGATAATATGTGAGAGTTTATTTGTTTTTAATGAACTGCAAATAGTTTGTTCCTGTAAGTTCTCAAGGCTGACTCCACGAGCATTACTTGTCATGTGGAATCACATGAATCAAGAAATCCCAGACAGTAAGCCTGCCTGCATTATCTAACACTTGCCTTTCTCCTGTTCTTGTCGCGGTTGTTTTAGCTGTGGTGATGAGAAACCTCTTTGATGATCATTCAGCCTGACTGCTCTTGTATGTTTTGGTGATGGGGGTAACAAAGCCTGTGACTTTATCCAGGAAAATATAATACTCTAAAATATTCCTTCATCTTTTCTAATGGAATCATTTTTCCCTAGTATATTTGCGTTAATGGCATTTGGCTTCTAGTTAACAAATACAGTGCCCTATAAAAATGATTGGTTGTTAGGTTTGGATTGGTTCCTATGGTGCCTCTAGTGCTGCAGCTTTTGCTGGCTAGCTGTGACTATGTTCATGTGCACAACAGAGTTGTTTACATGCTTGGAATATGCTAGAGGCAAGGAGAAAGGAATGGCCTTAACGTGATGCAGCTAGATGCTCTGTGGGGGAGGCCTCGGCTGTTTGTAACAGGATCAAATGTTGGTCAGTGTTTTGGGGAGAATCAGGTTACTATTTATTAGAAACTTTAAGACTCATATATTGCATATTTTCCAGCCATCCTTAAAATCTTGTATTTCTGATCCAGTCGAGGAACATGTCACGCTCCTGTTTTTTTGAACTCTAAGTGTCAGTGGTGCCCAGTTGAAGCATTTATCCAAACCACTCCTGTTTGGCTCTGGCTGCCTCTCAAGGCCACCTTTGGTACAAGAATGAGGAGATCCAGGTTTTCTTCCATGAAAAAACCCTGTGATTGCAGTGTTGAGGGCACTGCTGGAACATTGTGATTACTGTTGGGTTTGTTTTAAAGGCAGCTGTGAGGATGCATGGGCTCTGTAGAATAAGAAAACAGCTATTCTAACGTCAAGCCATCAGAATGAGAAAATGGCTTATCCCTCACTGCAAGGTATAAAAGCTGGAAGGAGAGGATGGAAGGAACAGCTCTAGAAGACTGGAGAAAACAGCTGAAAACCTCCTCCTCTCCCTCCAGAGCTATTTTCTGTCAGTGACAAAACTGTGGGATGAGCAAAGCTGATTTATATCTGCAGCAGGTCGTGGCTGTGATCTGAAAATGTATCCTCAGGAAAAACAGCAAGTGCCTGTCTGCGTGGGAGGGAGCACACCAAATCGAGTCAGCTGGCACTGAACCTGGAGTTCCTGTTCACTCTGGTTTCTGCCATCTTCCAGGTGATGCTTAAAATCTCCCAATAAGGGCCTTAAATCACGCTGCATTCTGCGCTAGGCTGTGCTCAGCCTGTCAGCTGTTGGGTGGCAGGCTGGGCTTTCAGCAGGGCAGGTCATGAGAGGAAGGAGCTGGGGGATGCAGCTTGCAGGGAAGGGGTGGGAATGGAGAGGGCAGGAATGGAGAAATCTTGGAAAATTGTGTCGGAATAAGAGGCTTTTAGAACTAAGGCTAGGTGCCTATTGGAAATTCCTTCTCTGAAACAAACCTGGCAAATACACAGCCTTGAATTCATTTACCACAATTTGAGCTAGTTTCTACAGTTGTGTGATTTCTTGCATTCTTAGGCTGGTTTGGTGTTGAACCAGCAACGTGGCGCATTGTGTTGTCTGGGCCCATTTCCCAGGGGAGGTATTTTGAATGGTTATTCCCCTGTAAATCCAGCATGTGGTTCTGGAGTTAAGGGCTTGCCTTCACATGCCATTGAGCGATTATTCAAGTCAGCCCAAGGTGTGAATTTCACATGGATTGATTTACATCCCAGGCAGAATAATTGAGTTACTCCAGTTCTGAACAAGAACCCACGAAGAGGGTCTAAAGCAGTTTAACCAATTCATTTTTTAATTTATATGCTCTTTGTCTCTTAAGAAGTAATCCAAAATACTTTGCACAGACAAGGCTCAAAGTGGATTATGTTACATAGGAAGGCTGTTCATAAGGATTTGGGAAGGTTTATGTTGACGTAGAAGCATTACTACTCAAGAATAGCACTTACATTTTAAAGGCGCTCTGTTCTTTCATCTGAATTTAATGTTCAGGCAACTCCTTCTGGCTCAGCTAACCTTAAGCAGAAATTATGAGAGGAATGTGGACTGACTTCAGTCTTTGCAACAGACCTTTGAAACATTGTTATGACTTCTTAAAACCATCATTCTCAGTGTGATTACTGAGAGTTTCAATTGAAACTTCTCATGTTGAATCTTTCTTAGTGTACAGAATGCTGGGTTCCTGTAAGAATTTCTGAGGTGATGGAGAAGAAGATAGAGGAAGTTGGATAAGTAAAAACCCTCCTGGACTCACAGCCCAAACTGAGATTCTTTTCATCCCTCAGAAAGATGTTTAGATATCTAGACAGTAGAAAAAGGTTTAAAGTTTTGATATTGTGCTTTTGGCAGCATGGATAGTTATGTTTACCTTCAAGCCTGAGAGCAGCAGTCAGCAGAATCCAGCACAGGGAGTGTGTGCTTCACAGCCTGAGCTGTCTGAGCAGACTGATGGCTTTGAATGCTTGCTGCCTAACATTGGGGTAATTTGTTGCAGAAGGTGTGGACAGGGCTCTCCATTTTGCTTATCAGTGTACTGCTGCAGTCTGTTTTCCCCTCCTTCACCTTCCCTCCCCTTCTTCTGTTTTAATAGGAAGGGTGAAAGACTGTATTACAGTATGAATTTTTCGTTTGTCATTTTCGGTTGTGCAAAATAAGCTGTGGTGTCTGTGCAGCAGCAGCTAGGTTATTTTCTTTTGGGTTACTGAGTGCAGGCTATTGGTAAACATAATGGATTTCTGCTCTAACAAAATGCTTGTAAGTAGGTGCTTATGGCTGTTATGTGAGACTCTGGAGTATGTGGAGGAGTCCATACTTGCTGCAGTACAGAATTATCTCTATAGGCTATCACCATGCTTCTAGGATTCATTGGATATGAATAGTTAGCATGTTTATTTAAATCAAGTTATGCTGGGGACTGGAAGATTCTGAGTGTTTTTCCTACTATAGTGGCAATTACAAAACCAAATGTTGTGGTTTCCTTGCTGAATATATTAAGTTTTATTGCCCTGTTAAAGACTTGGTCCTAGAGGCTAAGGATTGATTCTGTACTAAGGTTTAATCCACTGCATGTGCAAATCTGGGCAGAGGGCGGATGCTTCTCCCTTGGGTGAATTAGGAATATTTCATCTACACGCAGAGTGGTGTGCTTTGTGTTGTCTTTCTTCTCTACTGAGACTTCCGCACAGTAGTTTCTGTGGTAGCGCTGCACTGGGAATAGGACTGAGGCCAGTTCCTTTTGCATCGTTCATCAGAAGAGCAGCAGATGGCTGGGTAATGTGCACAAGCTTTTAACCTGGTCAGGCTGGTGAGGAAGGGCCTGAAAGTGTACGCTGTCTACTTTGGTTGACTCATCAAATTGGTGACTTGCTGAATGCATTACCTTTACAGTTAAAGAACAGGACAAACAAATACAGATATTTTTTTTCCAATTCTTTTTTGTTAGGTGTCTGAAGTGGCTAACCATCAAACATACAGAGTTGCCTCCCTTTGTGCATTCTTGTTGCTTTTGTGTTGTTACTCCCAACATACTTATGTACAGGATTGATAAACAGAAGCAACCCCAAAGAAATATATACTTGATGTCTCAAAAAAGAATACCTGTGAGAAAGTTGAACTTAGTGATCGTTACTTTAGGAAGAAAAGCGGGAATGGAAAACAAAGATCTCTGAGAGTACTTGAAATGGCCAAAAAGCTGAAATTCTGTTTAAGAAAAGAGAAGGGGGGGAAAAAAATACAACCAACCAAACCCAACTGTGCTAACATCCCTCTTGCTTCTGGGCACATCTAGACATTTCAAAGCATAATAATGACTGTGAAGAGGACAATGGATCAATGAGAATCAATGAAATTGGAAATTAGGAAGTAAGGGACTTAACTCTGCTTCTATTTTACATTTTAAGCATTAGGAGACATAATTCAAATTACTAGATGAAGATAATAAAACAGATCATGCAAAAAAAAAAGTATAAGTATCTATTAATGCTCCTTTATCTTTATGAAGGTGCAGAATGTGATATTGTGCTATTCTAACAGAAGACGAGTTTCTTTAAATCCATCATAAGAATCTGATAACTTCTAGGGATAGACATGCAAATGAGCAGCACTGTAACTCAGCTGTTAAAAATAGTGTACTGAACAGTTTGTGGGCCTGCAGACAACAGTCTTTTAATAACCATTGACATAGAGGGTCTTAAAATTAACAGTGTCGAAGTAGAGAAGGGGAGGGTGGGTGACTGCGTTAGTTGTGTTCTGAATAGGCTGATGTTAATCCTCATCAAGGTACTGGAAAAACTAAAGCAATGTTCAGTTGATTAAAAACAACCCAAAACATTAGACAGTCTAATGCCAGTCTATATCACTTCATGGGAAATGCATCTTAGTGACATGCTGGAAGCCAGGTTTGACTTGGGAGAGGGATCTGCATGAGATATAATACAGCTTCTCCTTCCAAAGGCATGTGATACACCTGCAGTGAGATGGTCCTTCCCTAGCAGGCCCCTGCTGCTCCCTGCCTCCTTCCTTCTACCTGTAGTTCCCTTCATCAACAACAGCTGGGCTAGCCAGCTTGGACTTCAGCATCCCCCTTCGAGGCTCCTGTCTGGGCACGTTAGTGCTGTGTGCTATTGCAGAAGTAAATGAATTAAGAACTGACTAACTGGCATTTAACAGTTAGTCACTGGTGGTGAATCATTATCAAATGTGAATGCTTCCAGAAATCTGTTTTAAGGGGTTGAAATGAGGCCAAACTCTGAACCTTTTCATCATGTGTCTGGAGACAGGACAGGGTCTGTGCTGATAGAGCCAGCATGCCATGTCGCTGTAGGCAGTGGACAAGGCCATTTATTCAGAGGATTTTGCACACTGGGTGTGTGAGTGAGTAGGAGCAATGGGCAGCAGGAGATGGGAGCAGTGCTGGAGTTGTGTATGTTTCTGGAGTTGAAGCAGCTTCTTTTTACAGAACGCTGGAACAGGCTGCCCAGAAAGGTTGTAGAATCTCCTTCTCCAGAGATATTCAAAATCCACCTGTTGGAAGAGCAGGGGTTGGAGCTAGATGATTTCCAGAGTCTCTTCCAACCTCTACTAATCTGTGGTTCTGTGGAATTATGTTAGGCAAACAAAGGTTTGATGTACAGTTTAACTTGGCTTTAGTAATTCATAAATAGAAATATAGCAAAACCTGAAAAGTAAAATGTTCCTCATATGCTGAAACAGCAGCTGACATTGCTTGATAGTATATATTGTATATATGTGTTTATACATGTGAAGTGTATGCATGGATGGCATCTCCAATAGATATTCTTACGTTCTGAGAGCCATGGCAGAAACTATGGTCTGCAAGTGTTTGTGAAGATCCTTAACCTTATGGTATGTCATCTTAGGGACTTATGCAATGAAGTAATTCCTGTATGCAAGGTGGATGAACTTGTGTGCAACAGTGTATGAACCATGTTCTGCACATGGAGCAGGTCCTCCTTACATCTAACCAGGTTTGGTATCTTTGTGCTGCTCTTCTCTTGCAGGGTAGTATGTCTGATCTTTCTGCTCCTTTTGGAGTGGCAGGTGGAGTGACAGAAACGTGTAGAATGAGTGGAGTAAGTGCAGTGGGAGGCCTTTGAGGAATTAGATTTTTTGTTTTGATCCAAGTTTTTTTCCATAGTGGATGGTTAACCTCTGGACCTCTCCGCCACATGATATCATTGTGGGTAAGTGTTAATTTGATTCTAGAAAGGATTAGTGATCTCAGAGAATGAAATAGTTTGTAAATTTTTGTAAATAATGTGAATATATAAATTTTTGTTTTAAGGTTTAAAAACAATTGGTAACAGTGAGGTCTAACATAGTGGACAGATTATAACTGTTTACTAGGAAACTTAGTTCTCTGTAACATCTGTTTCTAGCTACTTTCAACAACAGGAACTGGTGATTCACAGATCTGTTTCTAAATTTAATTTGAGAAGGAGCGTAGTGGTGGCTGCAGGAACACTAAGAGTGTGTGTATGAAGAGGAGCTAGTGATAAAGGCAGAACTCACCCTGCATGAAATGTGTCATGGTGCCTCTGTCTGCAGGGCACAGATGCTGATACACAAACAAGTTACTTGCATCAGAATAACAAACTGGCTCTGAGCGTTCAGCTTTTTGGTGATATACTTGTACAGTACCACTCCATTGTATTTAAAGTAATTGACCTACATTAAAAATGCACAGTCTTTATTTTGGAGATTGATGTCTTTAGAAGTGAACGAAGGAAAGGGAGTGAAACAACAAGATTTAAGATGTGGAAGGAAGAAGGCTTGGCTGTGGTTTTTGATAAGCAAAAGTTTTCAGTTTCCTTTATTAGCTGCCTCCTGGCATTTGCTTTGGAGAAAACTATCTTTTCTTAAATGGAGTTAGTAATGTTTCCAGCTTTTTTGCCCTACCTTTTTTTTCCTTTCTTTTTTTCCCCTCCCAAGGGTACATGCAGGCATGTACATGCACAAACATAGCTTTGTTTATGGCAATTGCATCTGGTAGCTAATAATGGGCAGAAAAACCTTGTCAGGCAGGTATAGGCACAGGTATAATGCCTTGTAAGGGTTTACCATTTCAGCAAATGCAGGACATCAAACCCTCCAGCCTCTCTGTCCTCCCAGGCAGGAATGGTTATTTTGTGGTCGTGCCGTTCCTGGTCGAATACGGGATCCATGAGGGGACTTTCTTTGACAGAAAGTGCAAGGATGAAATGAACAGTTCAGTAGTGATACCTCCTTAGGCTGCCTGTCTAGCTTGGAATGGTACTCCTCTGTTAAAGCAATCAAGTAGGGAAGCTGGAATGGTGTTGAAGTCATAGATACTCTGAAGTGCTGCATCAAGAATCAGGGGCTGAGTGTGATGTTTTGTGGCTCTTGAAGGCTGCATTTCTCCCTGCATGCAGTCACTCTGACACAAGTTAAATTCTTTGTTGCAGAAAGCGCTAAATATTTTGAAATGCCAAGTCTACAGCACAAATGATATGCTGGAGCAAAAGACTCCTGTGGGATTTTTTTTATGAGATGGATTTTATTTGTTAAATGGATTTTCAGTAGTTGTTCAGTACATGGTATTGTATTGCTTGCGTGATGTCTTACAGTGTCACTGGTCTGATCTGGTCTGTGATGACTGCATAAATTGCATCGTTTGCTAACTGGAAAGATGGCTGGATCCAAGAGCCATTTGTGTGTGCATGTATTTTATAGTGTGTAATTGTAAATTAAAGATATTCAGTTAATGACAAAGACGAGCGATATTCATGGTTCTTGGTGTTCTTGTCAGCCCACAGGAGTTCCAAGAGTCGAAGGAGATCACAGAGGAGGCTGAATTTGCTTTTGTATTTTGTTTGTGAGCAGGAAGTAATGAAATAAGTTATGTAGTCTAAGACATCTTGAAAATCGAGACTTTTAAGTGCTCTTTGGGCTTCAGCCAAGGAACGTGCTTCTGGCACTTTGATTTTGTGTATTAGAAGAAAGAAAACACTAGAAATCCCTTGGTTTTAATTTAAGGGGAAATAACTGTACTTTGCTACTATACGTTGGCCATGTTGGTTTCTAGCATACCATGTGGTTTTCAGTGACTTAAATTACTAGGAAGAAATAGTTTGGCCTGTGTTGATGGGTGAGATGGTGTTACATTTGGCTGGGAGACCTTGTGTAGGAGCTGGAGGAACAAACCTGCGGTCTGTTGTGGTTTTGACAGTGACAGCTGTCTTAGGGCAGGCTGGCAGCTGTAGCCTGGGTGTAATGGGAGAATCTGAGTTTATGCTGACGGTCCCTTGCTGACCTTTGCCTTCCTCAATAGAGTTATAGGGCTGCTAATTGTAAAGCTAAAATGCAAGCTTAACATTGAGAGCTTGATTTTTTTTTTTAAAGGTTAAGCCTATGCTTTTGCTCACTGCAATAGAACTTTCATTTTGATTCTGTGTTAGACAGTGAGGGGGTAGAAGTATTTTTATTCAGATCTCTGTTCAAATTGCAGCTATTCACAAACAGCAACTCGGAAGAAAGAAGTCATTGTATGTAACTGGCTAATTTCAAATGTGCCATCATCACACTTTGTGTGTGTACTGACTGAAGGCAGTAAAGATTCCTTAATAAATGACTCACTATAGCATTATTACTCTTATTTATATAACTAAGATCCTGTAGTCTAAGTCTGTTGGCCTTTACCTCCATGAGAATTCTGACTTTTGGTGGGGGTTTTGTTTTGTTTTGAAGCTACTTCACAATTACTCATTTTGTTTGTACATTTTCTGGTACGTATACAGCCAATTGTATCTTCTCCTTATAGGGATGGAAGTAAAACTTTATTAAAATCTATGTTAATTTGACAAAGCAAGCATCAGTAACCGTGGCCTGCTTCAGCACATAACCCTATGCAGTGGTCTAAGAGCTCTTATTCTCAGATTAAGCAAAAGTGGAAACCTCAGCTATGCTCTCTGCTTGGAAAGCCATGAGGCCCTTGTGCTTACTGAAAAATATATGCAGTGTCTCACATAGCTAGATAAAAGGGTAATGGTGTGGGTGGAGTGAGTGAGCACTGTTACAGGCTTACTTTTGAACCATGGGGAACATATGGATCTGAGGAAGAGTTTCCAGTTGTAAAGTGTGTGTGTGTGTGTGTATAAGTAGCAGAATTTTCTGCTAGGTTATGTCCTGCAGTGATGTCTTTTCTGAAGAACTTCATGAAACAGAATCACGTGATAAGGAGCAATTCAAGCACACTGCTAGTACTTGCAAGCTCTTTTTGAATGTCTTAATTTGTGACTTTTCCCGTGGTCAGAATGTAGAAGATAAATCAATTTTGTTTCTTGCCCATGGCATAGACCTTAAGGTTCTTTCTTTTACAGTCAGTCAAGCTTGAAACTATTGTCTTCCTCAATCATCCTGACATGTTACGCAGTGTGAAATCTGGTGCAGTTCAATTGTACTTTTGGGCTGTAATCTTTTGGAGGCAGGATACTTGGATTGCACAATGTAAGGCCTTGATACAGAATAAGAAATTGAATCTTCCATACAGTGTAAGTCTTAAGTGGTAGCAGAGCCTAGATATTTGTTTAAAAGTTAAAATTTTTAGTTTGATTTCAAAGGAACTCTGACTGAGACCCAGGGCTGAGCCCTGTAAAAGGGGTTGGATAAGGAGCACAGAGCATACAATGCAATTATTGTGAAAGGTAGCAGCATCTGATGCTTGGTATGATGAGACAGAGAGAGGACGCACCTCATGAGTCAGGAAGAGGATTGCCATAAAGATCTGTTACATAAATAATGTTTTAAACCAACAGTAATTCTGATACTCATGTCAGAGCAAGCAACGCAGCCAGCCACTAGCCCTGTTTTGGGACAAGGCTTCAACTTCCCATTAAACCTAAAGAAAGATGCGTGTTTGACTGATAACCAGCTGTTGGACTGGCTTTTCCCTTTATCAACTTCAAACCAAAAATAGCAGCCATATTGTGTCTGCTTGTATGTGGTGAACAAAATCTAACTTTGATATTCCTGTAAAGGCCTTGTGGTCTACAAGCAGCTCACATTGAACATGAGTGTGGCTGTGTCCATGTGCAAAAAAACCCTGCAGCTTGCAGTAGAGGTTGAAATTTCCTGCCAGTATCACATTGCATGTTGTTACCATGTGGCAGATGGCAGAAGAGGGGCACTCTGACAAAATGTCATCTGACATGGAAGTGTGCATGAAACAAAGGTATGTAATTGAGTTCTTCCATGTGGGAAAAATGGCACCCGCTGACATTCCTTGATGCTTACTGAACTCTTATAGAGACTAAACAGTGAATAGGAGTGCAGTGAGGCAGTGAGTGTTGCATTTCAGCAGGGGTGACAGCAGTGTAAAAGACAAGCCATGTTCTCGGTGGCTGTGCCTAGCTGTCATGCTACAAAATGAAGAGCATCTTGATCACCCCATCCGTGTGAATCAGTAGATTACAACCAGGGAACTGTGTATGGAGCTAAATGTTGGCTTCAGTACACTGGAAATGATAGTGACAACATTGGAATATTGCAAAGTTTGCACCAGTTGGGTCCCACAAACGCTCACACAGAAACAGGAAGAATACTGGGTGCAAGTGTGACAGGCCCTATTGAGCCAATATGAGGCTGAATGTGACAGTTTCTTGGATTGCACCATTACTGGTGTTGAGATGTGGTATCACCACTACAAGCTGGCAGCTTTAAAATGGCAGTCCATGGAGTGGTGATGTGTGAATTCCCTGAAGAAGTTCAAGACAGAGGGTCTCAGTGAGTAAAGTGATATGTACTGTCTTTTGGGATAGGAAAGGGATGATCCTTCTGGATTTCCTGGAACATGGATAAACCATCAACTCTGACTGCTACATCACAATACTGAACAAGGTGAAGTCTCAAACTTCCAGTGTCAAGTCAGATAAGAAGGCAACCTTTTCTTTGCAACACAGTAATGCCAGGCTCCACATTAGTTTGAGGAGCACAGAGCACGTTGCCTGTCTTGTCTGTATTGTCCTATCACACCCACCACATAGTCTGGATTTGGTGCCCTCTGGCTTACATCTGTTCAGGCTCATGAGGGATAGGCTGTGTGGGCAACCTTTTCTCAGCAATGATGCTGGCATAGCAGCTGTGAAACAGTGGGTCACTTCCGCTGGTGCTGATTTTTATGAACACAGCATTCAAGTTCTTGTTCATTGCTGGCAAAGATGTATAGTTAATGGTGGTAACTATGTTGAAAAATAATGTCTTGTAGCTGAGAATTTCCTGTATCAAACCACGTTCTTGTACTCTTTGTTGTAGTTTCCGTGGAAATAAATAGGAGGCATTACTTTCGGAGCAACGGGTGTGTGTGTGTATATATACATCTTTTTTTCCATATGTATTTATTCTTGGTCAAAGACAAGTTGTTGCAGAACTTTGGAATAAATGAAATGGATGGTTTTGCTCATCGTTTGATCTGGCAGTGATGGTTTATGGGAATCTAGTCATGTGTGTATTACTGCAGTACACCCGCTTTCACAGGCAGCCATCCAGATGTGCAGAGGAGGTAACAGGAGCACACAAATAAAGCAGCTGGCTGTTTGTCCTGATGTTCTTCACTAGATTCCTGCTAAAACAGTGCCAGTCAAGGTTAAGAAATAGATCTGGTGATATCTAAGGCTACTTGAATGGTGTGATTGGGGTCGCTGTATGGGTACCTTGTGGCCATTTGGTGTTTACTTTTTGTTGAGTTACTGATTTCAAATGCAAACAGCGCTGAAGTAACCCCTGTGTGTCTCCTGATAGCTGCAGGTTCCCTCCAGGATACCTTGTACTAAGTGAAGTATGAGGCTGTGCCACCCCACCACTTAGGGAGTATTGTGTAGGTAGGACTGTGTGTGCCTGTGGCACAGAGCTGCATCAGGGGAGGGTCAGGCTGCATGCTAGTAAAAGGTTCTTCAACTCCACCAGGGCTGTTGGGCACTGGGACAGATTCCACAGGGCAGTGGTCGTGGCATCAACTGCCAGAATTCAGGAAGCATTTGGACAATGCTCTCAGACATAAGGTTTGAAGTTTGGATGGAGCCAGGAGTTGGATGTGATTCTTATGGATGCCTTCCAGCTTGGGATATCCTGTGATTCTATGGCACATGGAAATACTGCTGGAAGTTATGGAGCAGTTTTTTTTAGGACAAGTCCCAAGTTGTCACCTTACACAGGACACAAGACCAGCAAGGAGCTGGTGGCACCTCTCTGCGGAGTCCTTGCATTATGCCTGGTGGGAGGCACAGTCAGAGTCAGCACTCCGAGATCAGCAGTGAGGTACTTGTGCAAGCACAGGCTTTCTGCCTTTCCCCTGCTTTCTGAAATCTTGGTATGCTGATGGAAGGGCTAGAAGACAATTTATAAGAAGAGAATCTTTCTCCCAGCTCAATGTGATGCTAATGCTGCATGGTGAGCGTGCCTTGCTGCATACTCAAGCTTGCTCGGAACCTCCTGGGCCTGCTGAGAAAGTTACCTGGTTTGGCTGTGTATGGAAACAGTGACAACAACAAAAGCTGACTAATGTGTTTTCCTCCAGTAAGAGGACTACTTCCCTTTCATTTCGAGAGCAGCTGGGGAGCGGCAGTTGTGCTGTTTTAAAGGATGAGTAACTTGCCAAAACTAGCTCTGGAGCTGAGCACCTGGGGTGAGGGGGAAGCATTGCCTGTAGAAAATGAAGAGCCACATACATCTGTGACCTGATTTGCCCATTTGGCCAGCCAACTAGCTTGCACATCAGTCATAGGAGCCAGTTGGTGGGATGGAGTGCAACTGGATGGCTGTGAAGGTTATTGTGTGCACATGGTCACAGCTGCAGGAATGGTGGCAAGGTGCTAAGGACCAGAAAAGAAGCAGCAGTTGAGCTGGGGCATCTTTTCGAGGGGGCATGTAGTTTGTGCTTTCACTTGTGCTGGGCAGAGCAGGTAGCTGGGTGTCAGGGTGGAGCAGGAGTGAGATTTACCCGTAGATTATCTGGAATCACATTCTCCTTTCTGTATTTCTATTTTGGTTATTTGAGTTAAACTGAAGTACATTCTCAAAGTTTCATTGTCCTTGATACAGCAGAAGCAACTGATAAAGGTAGGTTTCAAGAGTTGTTGTACTTAATGCCTTTTTCTTGAGATAGCATCATCCTCAAACCAGTAGAAAGGAGGGTGGCTAAGTATAGCGAAATGTTGTAAACAGATTAATAATGTTAAGCCTTTTCAAACATAGTGCATTAAATATTAAATTTGACTTCATTTTTAATAACATTGTTATTCTACTTTTTGTCTTTTTCTGGAAGCCTGATGGTTCTTGTTTTCTTGCTTTTACAGCCTTGAATGTGATTGTCATTGCCTAACAAATAATCACTTTTAGATTGTAAGACTTCTGGGGCAAGGGTTGTCTGCCCACTCACTGCTGGAGAGCCTCGGTGCAGAGATTACAGTTCCAGCTGGAGCATTTGGGTCAAACCATAATATAAACTTAGCAATAGTAAATATTTAAATTGGAGGCTGAATGGATGTGTTGGTGCTGGTGATTGGCAGCAGGCAACAAAATTGAGCTTCACTAAACCCTTTTGCAGAGCTGGAAGCTTGCTTGAAGGTATGCTGCAGTCTCAGGAAAGACAATCTTCAAGTCCTTTGGAACATTTCTTTCTGTTTTTAATGCAACGTTTAGAATGGGATTGTAAGAAAATCCGTCACAAAAAGAAAGGAGGTGATCTGAATCCATTAGCAGAATTTCCAAGTGACAGCCTCCAGCTGATGTGTGGTAGTGTAATTCCTTTTTTTATGCTTAAGTACTGAGATTGAAGTACACACCCTGAACTGAACAATTATGGGACTGAATGGACTTAAGTAAATAGCTTACCTCTTACAGAAAGGAGCTTAAGTTTAGATGAGAGAAAAGAAATATAGTAATCTTAAATTCACTGGAGGATAAACGCTTGAGCAGAAGGCATTTTGTGCAGGCATGAGACCACTGAAGTTTCAGCTCTTGGAAGCTTGGCAGGAATGTGGAGACATTAATAAGTCACAGAACAGAAGTTCTTAAGTGAGGAATCACCGTTGTTACCTATCTGACTGGTACATCTGAAGCATAGATTTATTTGCTTGATAAACAGCAGGTAGGGAAGGAGCAGCCTGTCTGCTGCTGTTGGATGTCTGCCTAGGAGACGGGGGGGACACAGGGTGGGAGGCAGAGGGGGATCAGAGACTGTGCAGCGGTTGTTTGGAGTACTTTCTGTGAGGTGGCTTTACAGTCCTTGACTTGAGTGAGGAAGTTGCTTCTCCCAGGGTTGAGAAGAAGCTGCATGATGTTTAAGTAGGAGCATAGTTTGAATTTTGTCCTGTTAAATGTACTTTCGTATCCTGGTTCTGAGCTGTTCTGGCGCACCTTCGTACAGATATTGGCAGGAGCAGAGAAACTGTGATATGCGAGTAGTCTGGTGTTACCTGCAGCTTTTTGTGTCACTGGGTGCTTTTTTGTGTGTGTTTTAATTTGCCTTTGTTTTGGTTTTTTTTTTTTTTTGTCTTTTTTTTTTTTTTAAGTATTATCCTCTCCTACATAAATTGTACCTAATGAGAGTGCTACTGTGGTCACTTTAACAGCAGTATTTCATGTGTGTGCAAATTATATATGAAACTTCTGTTTAATATGTAAACCGGTGGGAGTCACAGTGTTTGCTGTCCTGTCTGCAGAGATGAACCAGCTCAGGTAGGGAACAATGGACCCCGTGCTTTCGTTAAAGGAACTTTTTGTCTGCTCTTGGCTGTGGATCTCCATGAAGGTGCTGTAAATGTTCCAGGACAAGGTCGCTGGCACATCCGTTAGAAGTAAAAAGAAGGAAAGTATTCATTGAAAATAACTGGTGTTAGTTACTCAGTAAACCTGCTTACATTCTGATGGAAATGTGGTTTGGAAACCAAGTAAACCTGGACTCCTGAGTGCTGTGAGTTAGGGTGGAGGGGCTGCTCCTCTCTGAAGAGGGACTTTTAAAGCCTACAGCAATGTGAACATCAGTTATGCGTCGTGTTTTCTTTAGTAGACATTCCTTCCTATTCCTTCTGCATGTTTTGGGTGTGTAGTTAAAGGTACTAATACCTTCTGTAGTAAGATTTGTATCTTCACAGACTGTGGCTTAAAATCACCGAAGGAGTAACTCAATGCCAAGTTTAATTTCTTACAGCTTTTGAAGTTGCCTCAGTTCCTATTGAAATCCAGAACAAGATGAGGCAGACTGGCAGTGTGTGTGGCTATAGATCAGAAAATAATATTTTTCAGAGTAATTGCATGAGTCACAGAGTGCTGTTTCTACCTGACATCAAGCAATTTTATATAAGAACCTTGGTAGCCACGAGGATATATGTATAGCAAACAACGTATTGAGTTGTTTTGTCTTTCAGATTTCTAAGCTAAAAATAAAATAAAATTTCGTTATATTTTTTTGTCTTTTTCTCTCCCAATTCTTCTAATGACTTTATTTTATTTTTTATTTATTTTTTATTGTGTGATTACAAGCAGTATGGAGGAAGGGAATCACCAGATGTGCTTTTATTTTGGTGTATTTTCTGCATCTTGATGAACTCCCAAAGTGCTCTGGCCAGTAGAAGCACCAGATGTTTGCTGTTTTCCTGCTCTTCTGATGGTGGTCAGGAAAGCACTGCAGAAACATCAGATTTTGAAAGGACAAAGGAATTAAACATTTAACACTGAAGTGCAAGCAGCCGTGTGTGGTGTAACTGTTATGTTTTATGTCCATATAGGCATGAGTTAAATCAACAACTTCCAGTTGTGTTTGAGTAGAAGTGCTTTGCGTTAAGCTGAGTTTTGCTCGCACAAGTTAACCTGTCTTGTTGGGATTACCAGCTTGGGTATGTGTTAGGAACTCTGTGGCCTGAGATAGGAAGCTCACTGTTCTTGCTCAAGGCTGCTTAGGTGAAAGAGAAAATGCTTTTTCAAGTTTGATCGCAGCCTTTCTGTCACTGTTTTGCTCACTAGTAATGTATCTGCCTTGGGTAAAAGGAGGGTGGAATGACCAGATGTGCTTTTTGCTTTTGCATCTTGCTAAATTCCTAGTATCACTTTTATATTGTGTATTGTGCTTCTAGCACAGTATAGTGTGCTTCTAGCAAGCAAGCTAGGTTTGGGGCGGGTGTGTGCAGCTATGCTGAGGCACAGTTTCATCTTCATCTCAAGGTCCATTTATTACTCTGCTCTAAGGTTTCTGTAGACAGTTGTGTACTGAAGAATATTCATGTTCTCCATGAGAGAAGAAATTGTCTATCAAAGTTCTGTGCGCTCACGGGCTGTTGCTTGCAGACATGAGAAGCATGTTTTCCTGCTGGGTTGAGCCTCCATCAGTCAGTTCTACTGGATTCCTACCCATTGCCCTGCTAGGTGGCTTGTTGTAGAATGCTAAGAGTGCAAGTGGTTGTCTGAGCTGTATCGCATTTTGTTGTAGCAAGCTCTTCACTGGCTATGCAGAGAGATGCTTGAGGACCACTCTCATTGTCTGCTCATTTCCTGGCTTCTCTCTCAGGCTCGTTGTGGTTTCTGATACTACTAATGTGTGAGCAAGGAGCTTAGTGTTGCTGGACATTCACCTTGGGATCTCTCTGAGCTTTTCAAGGTCAGAAACTGACTAGTCATATTCTGAAAGAGGCTGAGCTCCCTGCTCTGCATCCTGAAGCCTTGGGATAAATGTGACGAAAAACTCAAGCTTGCAATTTGGTCAGAGCAGCCCCTCTCATAAAAGAGGAATAGCACAGCAGGCTGAATGGGAAGTGGTTCATATTCTGTGCTCCGTGGAAACGGAACTCACATGTGGCAATTGCCAACTTAATTGCGTTAATGGATTTTGGGTGCTTTTAGGAACTACTCAGCAATGCAGAGTTGGACTTCTGTCTTGAAAGTCATCCTTAAACAGACCTGGTGATTTATAGCAAGGAAAGACTGAGGTGGGATTTGAGAGTTTATTGTTAGGGAAATAATGGCTGCTAATACTGCTTTTTAAATACCATGTTGATTACAAAACCATCTGTGTAGGAGTGATGTATAGCACTAGACTTCCAAAGAGCTGATAAACAGGGAAGATTGAGTGTAAACACTTAAATAGCAGCATCCAAAAGTAGGTTAGAGTATTATACAAGCAGCTTTGAATGGCAGAATTTTTTGAAGATTTAAAAAAAAAATAATTTAAAAAACCCCATATTTTTGTCAACAGGTACTAATTTGACCGTAGTTCCATAAAGTGAGAATCTTGTCTTTGTCTCCAGCTTATTGAAGCTTAACGTGTCTATGTGCAGCCTGAGAGGAATTGTGTTTTGTTACTTGTTCACTTACTGAATTACTGTCAATCTGGTCAATATTTTACATAAAGGTGATTTCCAGTTGGGGAATTTATTTACAGTCTATATCAGAGGGATTATATGTTATTTTTCAGGCAGAGTCCAAAGTTATAATTGTGCAATTTGGGCAGTGGGGTGGAGGAGTGGGGGGGTTGCACTGGTGGTGAATATTCTTGTTCTTTTGTGTCTCAGTGTGTTTGAATGGTGCTAATCCATCCTTCTCCTTAATTATACAGGTATCAAATAACAGCAACATATTCTTCCATGCATGTACGTTCATACATTTAAAAGGCAATGTGAGTCTCTCATTCTTTTTTTGGAAATCTCCTTTGCCTTTGTTGCATTCTCCTTATTCAGTTATCACTAATGATGCACGCAATGCATCTTGGGGTACATCGTCTCTGAAGTTCTACCTTTGGGTCAAACTTCTATTACTTTTAAGAAAATCACATAACTCTTCCCATAGCAATTTGCTTAGCCTAAAGTGTAAAATAGGGCAAAACAACAACAGTATGCTCAAGTCAGGTGGTAGCCGAACAAAAATAAACCAACCCAGATCTTGCAAATTGATCTAAAACTGGTGGATTCAGTTACTGTCAGATGTTTTAAGCAGTGGCTGTAAGGAAGTCATGGTGAGGATGAATTCCCATCAGTCTAATTTTCTGGCGGAAAAAAAATAAATCTTTTTCATGACAGTTTCTTCATGTGGAGTCTGTTTTTGATCTTCCGAAGGCATAAGCACTCATTGGGAAGTATCCAATGCCATAAACTGCACTGTAGTCCTGGTATTCTGATGCTACATTTACTCTGGAATACCTTAAATCCCTGAAGAAACAGCAAAAGATTTTGCATAGTAGGAAAGCAGGTCTTTAAAAGTATGCGTGTTGTGGAATGCTTATTGGACTTTTCTGGGAACAGAGGAACTTGGTGCACCAACCCATCCCTAACTGAATTTCGGAGTTTGCTTCCCAAGATGCTTACAAAGAGAAGAGAAGCTGTAGCCACAGTTATGCCTGATGCTGGCTTTGGAACTTGATTCCTGTCAGGTAGAACAAAGCGCTGCAGACCTGGGTGGGAATTGTAGTATCCCCAGCTGCAGTTGTAGATACTGTATCCCTCGGTTACTCTCAGTTGAATGCCTACTGGTGTCTTGGTGAAACCTCTTCCTGTTCATTTTAAACTTCTCTTAATCTCAGGATCAGGCTAAGCAGGGCAGATGCTGTGTGTGTCTGTATGTGCAGGATACATTTGTTTAGTTCCTTGTGTGAGGCATTACTTTGTGAAGACCCTGGGGCTCCTTCCACTTGTCTCGGTGAGATGCAAAGACAGGATTGTGCCATCGTGGTGGTTGCAGCTTGTCTGTGGATTGGCTGATGCTCCTTGCCCCTGGCTGGGGGCAGTTCATGCTGCGTTCACAGCGCATCCAGGCCCAACTGGCTGTCTTCATAGGATACTGCAGAAGTAGAAAAGCAAAGGAAGTAGGAATGGTTGATAGGAAGAGAGTAAAATATACAGAGGAAATAAGTGGATATCTATGGTGACTTGATCAAAAGCAAGAAAGTAAAGCCTTTAAGTTGTGGGAAAACCTTTCTTCTCCAAAATTTCCTGTGGGAAGGAAGCAAATGATTTTGGACAGGGCACTATTTTTCCTTTGCAACTAGAAATGTGTTGGTTTTGTTTTGTTATTTTTTTATTATTCTTTTTAAGGAATTCTTGACCAGTTACAGTGACAAGGCTCATTCAAGAATCTTCTTGTTCCTTGAGACAATGTGCTCTTGTTCAGAGTCTTGGGAACCTGAGAGTGAAACAAGTGGTTCATGTGTTGTGATTCTGTTTTTATTTGTTTGTTTTAACTTTGAATTTGCTTTAACTTTAAATATACTCTTAAAACAGGAGGGCCAGTGAATTCAGGGTCAAACAGATGAAGTTTTATCAGTAACTACAGGAAGAAGTAGGATGTAAATAAACATTAGAGTGACATACCAATCTGCTGCTTCCTTTTCCTCTAAATTCTGTATTTAAGCAGGAATATTTCTTAGGAAATAACCCCAATACATTCACTTTGTATTTCAGATTTTATAATCTGAAATAAGTTTGAATAATTCAACAGGTTAATCACATTCTGAGCTCTATTCTATCTTTTCCTTAAGACTAAAGAAAGTCTGACTTAAGAACTTAATTGTCACCCTTGCTAATTTAACTTAGCATGTAACTTTGAAAATAGTGTTGTGATTGTCAGTTCTCATTGCAGTTGCTTCTTTCTAGAGTACATGTATATAATTCCAAACTAAACAAGGTGGTTTTCGTTTCAGAGCTCAATATCCTTTTAGCATTGGAAAGGGAGATAGTGTTTCTCTGCTTGGAGAATTTATTTTTCCTCCTTGGGAGTTAGCAAGAAGCAGTTGCATTTAGAGTGGTTATATTAGCTTATATCAAATAAATATTTTCTTGAGAGAAACGCCCCAGTGTCTGGCTGGAGGTGTTGGATCTGGAGCTAGGGGAAGCTGGTGTTATCCTAGAGAGTCATCCAGGTTACAGAACTGGAGACAAAGGGCTTGGGAGAAAATATTATTTTGCTTAAATTAGAGGTCTTCCTTATTTTGTGTAGCTGTGCAGCCCTGCATTTCATGCTGTGACAGGCTTGAGTTAAAATTTGTTCTTACTAATACTGAACTAATGTGCTATTTTAAAAGGAGACTATGTCCCTACATTGCATATTGGGAAACTTCTCTCCAGGAACCACAATTTGGGTCTAGATCTTTGTTTCTGCTGATGCTTAAGGTCTGTTTGATGCCTTCTGAGTCACAAGGATGCGTTTTTACTGTGAAAAATCAGACATTTCATTTGCATAGTACTTAATGAGTTGCCTGCTTACAGTTTTTGCACTGATGTTGTGAATGGAGCCCACAGTAGCCTTGAGGGGAGAAGACACAGGACAGTGAATCACAGCTCATGCAGTCATCCACAGGCTGAGATTTCCAACTGTGTGGTTCTTACTTAGCTATGCCATCCCTATGGCTGGTTGTGAAACCCCAGCCACAACGTGGCACCCATGAAAGGAGGTAAAAATCAGGAGTGAAAATACTTCATATCAAATCCAAGGTATATTCCAGTCAGTAAGTCTTAAGAATGGGTAATAAAAACTTAAAATAGTCTAAATTTAGTGTTGGCATAAGAAAAGCCCCAAAACTTTGTACTGTTTTGGATCCATTGTTCTGAGTACCTCTTAATATTTTGACTTTTCCTGGGCATCTGCAAGTGTAGAACAAAAATTAACTTTTGTGGTTTGTATTGTTGCAAAATCAAAGATTGATAAATGTAATGATGGATTCAAGAGAGAAAATAACAAAGTTATTTACAGCTTGTCAGTCAGAAATTGCCTTCGGACTGTGTGTAGGCTTACAGTTTGCATTTTGTTTTTAAAGGCTTGGAGCACATGGCTATTTAGATGTGTGGAGAGAAACCAGTTTTCAGTTCCCAGAGTTGATTTTGATAACTACAGAATGCTTTATGTCTTTTCTGTGATGTACAAAGTTACTACATAGGATTTGTAATGTCTTTTGTAATTGCAGATCTCTGCCAAAATAGTTAATCTGTGGGTATCAGTAACTTGAAAGAGAATACATGCTCAGAGCAACGGATATGGTGCTTCTGAGTGCAAAGCTTGTGTTACATCATGCTAGCTACGGCCTCACAAAGAGGATGGCAGAAGCTCTTTTGGATTTCCTTACTTTTTTTTTTAAACAGTTTTGTGCTGTACATGTACAACGGAGGTCTGACAGAGGTGACTTTTAGCTTTAGCTTTTTTAAATTACTATTGCAGTTCTTACTAATCGTAGCTGAAAATGCTTTGTACTTTCTTTTTTCTTCATTGCTTTGGCTGCTCGGAGCAGACAGAGGTGCAGTGGTTGGATTGTAGTGCTTTAAGCACTACAGATGTTCTCATGGTGGAAACAAAAAATCATTTTCATTTGGTGAGAGGAGTTCCTGTAGCCAGCAGGCATGACTGTTCCTCTCAGTGTTTGGCACTGCATTCTCATGTTGATGCATTAGGAACTGAGTGAAGGGGAATTTCCTGTAGATGGCAAGGTGGATGAGCCCACAGGGAAAGCAGCCTGAGATCGCAGAGCATCTCTTTTGAACAGCTTGCATTATAAAAGCATCCATGCAGGAAGAAGTGGCTGTTTGGGTTCACCTGTCCTGGGCAGGCAGCGATTGTGCCTTTGGAGCAAGGAGGGCCCTTCGAAATGTCTGTTCACATTAACATAAATGATATGTCTGTTCACATTAACATAAATGGCTTCTGCTGTTCTTTCACACACTGGCGTTGTTACCTGAATGTTCTGGGTAGCAGTTCTGGGCCAAGCAGTCCTGCTGTGACTCCATCTAGGTAAGCAGTGGGTGAGGTGAATGCAAACAGGAATTTGTAGCTATCGTTATGCAGGGAGGGTGAAACTGTGACAGCTGCAAGCTGTTGCCGCTCTGTATTCCTTCAGCACTCCCTTCAGCAGCTGCAGGGGCAAGAGTGAGGAAAGTTGTGCTGCAGGGGGCATTACAATACCCCAGCAATTTATGTTGGTGAGGGAGGAGCATTGGATATTCATTTTCCCAGTGGAAAACAAAGCAGAGAGATCTGGAAGTTCTGTCTGCCCTTTTTTTGAGCAACTGGGACATGACTTCCCACCACGCAGTGAGCACATACTGCGGTGCGGTGGAGCTCTCCCCTCTGTGGCTGCCTTCACCAAGACCCACACTGTGCAGGTGCACAAACCAGTAAAAGTTTGTGGGAGGAGAACGGGGGGACTGGATTCTACCCTGTGATTGAGGTGATACCTACATCGTGAGCTCCTTGCTGGGGTCTGTAACAATGAGAAATGTGTGATAGAAATAATAAAACCATCATGTTGTGTATTTGTGGCCAGTGACGGTATTGTATAGGGTTTGTATAGTGCAGGTCTGTACAAACTGGTGTACAGCAAGTTATAAGGAATGAATCTGATGCTTCTTTATGCTGTCTGCTGTAATCTTGTGCCTTGCTCAGTTCTCTCAACCAAAAGGACACAGGCTGAGGGTGATAGTGTCTCATCCTTCCTCACTCCATGTGTTGAATACAAGCTGCCTATTTTACTTTAGAAGTGGTAAATTTGGATTATGAGTTCAACAATTAAAATGATGATTTTACCATGTCCTGCTTGCACAGGATGCTTTTTTTTTCCTTTTCTTTGTAAGCTGATAAGTTTAATCCTCTAGACTTCGTCAAAACGAAAAGCAAAGCAAGCTGTTTTCAAGCTTTTTGCCTCACAGTATGAACATTCACATTGAAGTGGAAACCTACAACCTGTGCTCCTGTGGTACCAAAGTTCACCATCACCACACTGTGATAATGATATAAAAATAAATATTTTCCCTGTAAAGTTAAGGATATTGTTTTTCTCTTAACTAGAAGAGAGGAGATTTGCATTAGACATTAAGAGAAAATCTTTTCACTCAGTGAGTGGTGAGGCTCTGGCACAACTGCCCTCAGTAGCTGTGGGTGCTCCATCCCTGGCAGTGCTCAGGACCAGGCTAGATGGGGCCCTGGGCAGCCTGATCTGCTGGGTGGCAGCCCTGCTCGTGGCAGGGGGTTGGAATTAGCTGATCTTTAAGTTTCCTTTCAATCCAAGCCGTGCTGTGATTCATTGATTGGGGAAAAAAATATTTGTATACAGTACTATTTGATCCAGTAAATATGTCTTAGCTTTCTCAGTATAAAACATCCTAAATAGCATGCTAAAAAAAAAAAAGTACCTGGTTTTCATATAGTAATGGCGAGATGTTCTCTTGTGTGGTGGTACTTAAGGTTAGACAAAAAGAAGTGAGAGGCCTTGCTCATAATGGTACAAGAGACCTAAAATGTGCTGTGCAAGTCATGAGCAATGTGCAAGCATCTAAAAAATGCTATCTACTTTGTTTCAGTACAAGAAACTACAAAAACAGCCAATGGTGAATTTCACGTTTTCAAAGACTCTAACAGTCATTTTTACAGAATCAGATGTTATGCAACGTTGTCAGTTTTTTGATTGTTGTTAATACGTTATCAGCTACACATCTTTTAGATATTTCAGTTGTATAGAGCAGGCCTTGGTGCTCGTACTGTGAAGAGGGAAAGCTCAATAAATGACATCTGGCCTGAAGTGAGGATCTTCCTGTTTTGATGCTTAAATAATGAGTTGTTTCCGTACATATATTTTGAGAGAACCCTATTGAGTGAAACAAAAGACAATGCGTGATACCTCACCAAATATAATGAAAACTTGAATTTCTTGAAGACTTGTATGTCATGTTGTGATTGTTTTTCAAGTGGTAAAACAACCTGCTCACTGTTTTCATTTTTGTTTTCTTGTAGGAATGTTTACCCTTGCAGAAGTTGCATCGCTCAATGACATCCAGCCAACCTATCGTATCTTGAAACCATGGTGGGATGTATTTATGGATTATCTAGCGGTCGTTATGTTAATGGTTGCCATTTTTGCTGGAACCATGCAACTGACCAAAGACCAGGTGGTCTGCTTGCCAGTTTTGCAATCTACTATAAATTCAAAAGCACAACCCAGCACATCAGGGAAGGCTGACTTTACCACTGTTGAAACAACCACTGGTCAAGGAGAAGAAGCGTCAATGAGAACGGTTTCCTATGGAAGTGCCCCCACTGTAACACCTGATGTACCTCTGAGCAGAGCTACCTCTCCTCAGTATCAACCCACTGAATCAGGTCAGGAGCTAAAGAGGGAGCAGAAGGATTCTTTAGGCCGTAAAACAAATTTGGATTTTCAGCAATATGTATTTATTAACCAGATGTGTTATCATTTGGCTCTTCCTTGGTATTCGAAGTATTTTCCCTATCTTGTTCTCATCCATACCATTATTTTAATAGTCAGTAGCAATTTTTGGTTCAAGTATCCCAAGACCTGCTCAAAAATTGAGCATTTTGTTTCCATATTAGGGAAGTGCTTTGAGTCCCCCTGGACTACAAAAGCACTGTCTGAAACAGCATGTGAGGACTCTGAGGAGAACAAACAGAGGTTGACTGGTGCCCAGTCCTTGCCCAAGTACGTTTCCACTAGCAGCGATGAAGGAAGCCCAAGTGCCAGCACCCCTATGATAACAAAGTCTGGCTTCAAATTTTCAGCTGACAAGCCGATGATTGAAGTTCCCAGTGTCACTATTTTAGATAAAAAAGATGGAGAACAAGCCAAAGCACTGTTTGAGAAGGTCCGTAAGTTCCGGGCTCACGTGGAGGACAGTGATCTGATTTACAAACTCTACGTTGGCCAGACTGTCATCAAGACTATCAAGTTCATATTTATTCTCTGCTATACTGCAAACTTTGTCAACACCATTAGTTTTGAACACATCTGCAACCCGAAAGTGGAACACCTGATTGGCTACACGCAGTTTGAATGTACGCACAACATGGCTTACATGTTGAAGAAGCTGCTTATCAGCTATATTTCTCTCATTTGTGTCTACGGTTTTATCTGCCTCTACACGCTCTTCTGGCTGTTCCGAATACCCTTAAAAGAATATTCCTTTGAAAAGGTTAGAGAAGAGAGTAGTTTCAGTGATATTCCTGATGTCAAAAATGACTTTGCGTTTCTTTTGCATATGGTGGATCAGTACGACCAGCTTTACTCTAAAAGGTTTGGTGTCTTCTTGTCGGAGGTAAGTGAGAACAAACTACGTGAAATTAGCTTAAACCACGAGTGGACTTTTGAAAAGCTGCGGCAACACGTTTCCCGCAACGCCCAGGATAAACAAGAGCTGCACCTTTTCATGCTGTCGGGGGTCCCTGATGCAGTCTTTGATCTGACGGATCTGGATGTGTTAAAACTGGAGCTGATTCCCGAAGCAAAAATCCCAGCAAAAATCTCCCAGATGATAAATCTTCAGGAGCTTCATCTGTGCCACTGCCCTGCAAAGGTCGAGCAGACTGCCTTCAGCTTCCTCCGGGACCATTTGAGATGCCTTTATGTAAAATTCACAGATGTCGCAGAAATTCCTGCGTGGGTGTATTTGCTCAAAAACCTCCGTGAATTGTACTTGATAGGCAACTTGAACTCTGAAAACAATAAAATGATAGGACTGGAGTCTCTCAGAGAGTTGAGACACCTTAAAATTCTCCATGTGAAGAGCAATTTGACCAAAATCCCCCCCAATATCACAGATGTGGCACCGCATCTGACAAAGCTGGTCATTCATAATGACGGCACTAAGCTCGTGGTACTGAATAGCCTTAAGAAGATGATGAATGTTGCAGAGTTGGAACTGCAGAACTGTGAACTGGAGAGAATTCCCCATGCCATCTTCAGCCTCTCCAACTTACAGGAACTGGATTTAAAATCAAATAGCATACGCACAATTGAAGAAATCATCAGTTTCCAGCATTTAAAAAGATTGACTTGTTTAAAGCTGTGGCACAATAAAATAGTCAACATTCCTTCCTCCATTACCCACGTAAAGAACTTAGAGTCTCTTTACCTCTCCAATAACAAACTCGAATCCTTACCAGCTGCAGTGTTCAGTTTACAGAAACTTAGATGTTTAGATGTAAGCTACAACTCAATTGCAATGATTCCAGTGGAAATTAGTTTGCTTCAAAATCTGCAGCATTTTCACATCACAGGAAACAAAGTCGACGTTTTGCCAAAACAGTTGTTTAAATGTGTTAAATTGAGGACTTTGAGTCTGGGACAAAACTGTATTACCTCAATCCCAGATAAAGTTGGTCAGTTGTTGCAGCTGACTCATCTGGAACTGAAGGGAAACTGCTTAGACCGTCTGCCAGCCACGCTGGGGCAGTGTCAGCTTCTCAGGAAAAGTGGGCTTGTTGTGGAAGATCACCTCTTTGACACTTTGCCCTTGGAAGTTAAAGAGGTACTGAACCAAGACACAAGCATTCCCTTTGCTAATGGGATTTAAGCTGAGGTGAAATGCTCAAGCAGCTAACTTCCGAACAGAAAATGCTAAAAAGTGTGGCTATTGTGAGACCATGCGTTTTTAGAAAGCAGAATCCTTGGAAGGCAAGACTACTAGTGGGATTATGAGATGTAACCGAGTGTTCAATGTTTGCAGTGTTTTAAAAAATTATTTCCAAGATTTTTGAGAGGATAAAAAAAAAACCAACCTTAATAATCTCAATTCTTTTTTCCTTAAATTGTTTGTAACTTGGATGCTGCCGCTTTTGAATGTTTACAAATTTGCTTGCCTGCTTAAAGTAAATGATTAAATTGATGACCTTTTCTTACTATGCAAGTTATTCTTTAAGGTCTGGAATTATTTAGTGCATTATGGGAGGAAAAACAAAGATAAGTGTTGTATATGGGATGGTTCTAACAGCACTTGAAACGCATGTTGGTGTGTTGTTAGTGTTTAGCCATTCTCAGCAAATGAAGCCACCATTTTCCTGCACTAAGGTATGTGGTTTGCATGGGGCCAGATGTGTCTGCCCTCATTCTTCATTCTCAAGGCCTCATGGTTTTGGATGAGGTTTGTCTCTGACATAGTATGACTGCTTCAGAGCTGCAAGGACTTGTACTGTTCTACAGCTCCTCAACCCCAGCTTCAGTAAGACTCCTTTGTCCCAAACAGCAGGGGGTGGTAGAAGGGAGAGTAGTGCCACTGGCCTTTCAAGTTGGGGATAGTTTGATTTCGAACTGTTCTGTACGATAACTTTTGAGAGTCATTAAACAGCAGGTGACTTTATTGCTGGTGTTTTGCTCCTCTTCAGAGTTTCCATCTGGGAAACTCTAGATGTTTTACAAGAGTCAGTGATTGTTTTGTTTCACAGCCCTTGCATAGGATTGGGGTTGTCTGCTCTATTTTCCAGACTAGTGACAGAGACTTAGAATTTACCCAAACATGATTTAGCTTTAGCGCCTATTGTAGCGTATCTTCCATGCATAGACTTTAACTGTAGGATACCCTTACCCCAGCCCCAGTAATTTGATATTTTTGAACATTTATGCACTGTTAGAAATCCCTAAATGTGTGCCAGATAACTGATCAAATAAAGAAAAAAGCAGACAGCAGTGAGCGTGGGATTTTTTTGTTTGGTTGGTTTTGGTGATTTTTTTTTTGTTTTGTTTTGTTTTGTTTTTCTGTTTTTTAACTGAGCTTGCATTGCCAGAACCATTAAAGAAATACAATCCATTAAATCTGCAAAATCATCAGTTGTAAATCCTAGCCATTTACATTCCATGTGTGCAGAAAAGAAGTACTATGCTTGGAGATGATTACATGATTACTCATGGTTTAAACACAATTCCCTATTGTAGTGTGGTCAGGACTGAACTAGTCTGTCGTTCAAGGGACCGTTCTTCTCACACACAAATCCTCATGCACAGCAATTTCTACTGTAGCTTCACCAGAGCTGCCCTGACTTACACCACTATTAACGAGGGGATAGTTTAGGCCTAGGGGCATTGAACAGTCAGAAATAATTTAAATACTGCTCTTATGATTCTTGCACATTTTATTGTTAATCATTTACTATTAGTCATGCTGGGATGACTGTTCTCAGCTGTAGGTAGCAGTCTCCACATACATACCTACACCATATGTTTATGTGTATCAGAAGACTGGTTAATGAACGGTGATTTTCCCACTTTTGGGACACAGTCTGTCTTCTCCTTGCCAGCTGCCGGTAAACTTGGGATGTTGACAGTTCTGCAGCACCGAGTCACAGGTTTGGCAGAACACTCACAGTTACTGATCTCTTCTCCACTGGGAAATGTTTGTGCTGATTCTCAGAGTATTATTTTTTTAAGTAGGAGTTGCTGAGATTGCAGTGGATTTTTGGTTCTGCTTTTAAGAAACTCTTTCACATGTTTATTTTTTGCACATAGATCACTTTAAAATTGCTGGACTAATAATTCTTAGAAAAACTGTGGAATATAATACTGGTGTGTTCATTGTATTTGACTGTCGTTTCAGTCTCCAAGAAACTGTGTGTAGGAGGGAGGAAGAGTTGGAAGATGGCAAAGTAATTAAAACATTTAGAACTATTTTTATATTTTTCATGGTTTTTTTTCTTCCTTATTTTAATAGCAGTGTCACACAGAATGCAGCCACGGACTGATCCTGCTTTTTCTAAAAGCTTTTTTGGGTGTTTCTGATGCTCCTAGTGTCCCTACCGTTGTTCCAAAATAAGCCCATGTTCACTTAATATGAGTATGGTATGAATAAATTAGGTCCCTGTATGACTAGTTGTTAGCCAATTGTACTCATTTAGGCAACTCCCTCCAAATAAGTGTTTTAACTTCAAGCTTGTGATGCTTACTCAGCATAACCTCCATTCCTGTTTTTAGGAGAACTTTCTCAGCATAGGGAGGAACTGCCCATCTTCCCCAGGTCGCCTTCCTCCTCTCTGTAACTGTTTATAATGTTCCCGTTTCCTGCCTGTCAACTGACACAGTCTTGCTTTAAGGTCTTGGAAGTTCATTTCTTTTCCATGTAAGGCATGTGAAACATATTTTGCATTTCCTATTGATTTAATAAATAAGATGTTTATATATTCTTCTAATCTATTCTTTTTGGGGGAAAAACATGTTTGCATAGTGAAGTCTCCAATTTCAAGTGTCTTGTGCTGAACTTGCTCTTTGGTGCCTGTAAATTTAAGAAGATGTAAGGATCTGTAAATTCTGTAGGTATGGTTTCTAGCTAGAGCACATTTCAAGATGGGTGGGGTTGTTTTTTCATATACATAACTTAAATGAGATACCACCGCTTTTACTTGACTAGCAGATTTTTGCACAGTATACCCGTTGCTCTGGAAGAAAAGTGTTTGTGCTACTTTAGATAAGAGGAAATAGAAGATGCCCGTTCTGTTTGCTTTCACCACTGCAACACAATTCTGAGAAGATCCTTCAGTTTTCCAGTAAGTTGTCCTTTTGGAAGGTGTGTCCTGTGGCACAAACTGAACTATTGTGTTCTGAGAAGGCAGGAATATGTTGCACTAAGCAAAGGTGCTCTGCTGCTAAATAAATAGCTTTGCAGTCCTGGGCTTCCCCTTTGCTGCACTGTCATTCATGTTTGGTCATGGGGGGTCCATTCTTTGCTCTCCAGTATCGGTTGGCAAAAGTGAGGCTTCTGTGAGGTGTGTGGGATATTAACCTGTGAGGGTGCTAAGGACGAGAACAGAAGAATTGAATTTGCTGAGGTGTTCTAGTGTGAATGGCAGAGCCCATAGGCCACAGTGGTAGTGAGCTGAGGGAGCTCCTGTGGTCTGATGTGATGGGATTACTGGCCTTGCAGGTAACTGGGAGTACAGCACTGCAGTTCTGTCTGAACTGAAGAGGTGGCTAAAAATCCAGAAGAGCACTGGACCTGTGACCTAGGACCTACTTCTGGTTTTGCCCTGATGTTTGCCTCAGCTGGGGAAACAAGTAACAAAAATATTAAAATTTCCTGTTTAAATGCCAAGGATTCTTTAACAATCATTCAAGTATTTTTCTTTTATTAAAAATACCAGTTATGTAGTAATGAGGCCAAATAGCATGATTGAACAGAGACAGGCAGTCTCAACACTAGCTGCCTAGCAGAGTCTTATCAGTGCATTTCTGATGTGATCCCAGGACAATTTGATTTGGATGAAGTCTCATAGGTAAGATGAGAAGAAATCTCAGGATGTCTTGGACTCTGTCACCCTGCTACATGCAGAAATACTATTCCCTAACTCATTCCAGCCAAACATTTGCCAAGACTTAGCAACAGGTTAGTGATGGTGATTCCAGTAATCCTCTTCCCAGTCAATGCAACACAACTTGAATGTGAGCCAGTCAGCAACTACTAGTGCTCTGTTTGGACCAAATCAAAAGATAAGAAAGTTATTCGTTTGTGGAAGTGCAGACTGAGACAGACTTCTGCCTGAATGTATTGATTGCCAAGCAGCTGAGGTGGACTGAAGTTTGAGATCACTTGGAAAATAAATCTGAAGATGTATTAGCCACTATTTTGTTACAAGTGTAGTGTAAAAGCGTTAGATCCCCCAATGACAGTAAGACCATCTGCAACCTGTTATGTGCAAGTTTTGGGGGTTTTTGTTTATTTGTTTGTTCTCGATTTTTTTAGGAACGTGCTAGAAAATGGGCCTTAATGTTACCAAAAGAATCAAGAAAAAATCATACATATTTTTAACCTTGTCTTTAACCTCTTTTCTACTGCTGCAGGTTGTTAAAATTGCCACATGAGCAGCTGATCAGCTTACATTCGGGTTTCCTGAATGATGGGTGATTTTAGCAGAAACGTTCCCGGTTCAGGCTGGCCACTTGTGCTTGTACAGTGTGTTCAGCACTTAAACCAGTGGCATCAAGCACTGATGTTGCAAAACCCTGAGGGTTTATGCTGTGACCAGTTTCCCAGGACAGCAAATCATTCCTCATGCTGTTACAGGGAGGGAAAGCTGTGACACCAAGTAGAGTTGTTTCTGTAGCAAAGATGAAGCTCTGGAATTAAGCTCAGAAACAGATTTTCCAGGCTGATTACAAACAAGCATCCATTCCATGTTAAAAGTCATGGGAGATGTTGCATCTGGCAGAGAGATGCTGAAAATAGCTCCTATTACTCAGCCAGGCATGGGTGCAGAAGTGGCAGCTCTGGAGCAGTGCACTTCTACACAATGCAGCTGAAGTGGGGGTCGGTAAAACCACAGGCACTGGAGGGGGGCCAGCCTGCATCTCCCTGCCCTGAAGAGAACAGCCCCTAAAGCCCTCTTACAATTGCTGGAGCCAGAACCTTTGTTCTGTCTTGCCTCCAACATCACGTTGCCCCTTGATGCTGGAGGTAACATAGGGTTGCTGGTTTAATAATGACTGTTTGGGAAGAATGCCATCTTCTAAATTAACACCACAGACTCTTGCCGGAAGCCTTCCAGCACAGAGCAGGTCTGTTCCCATAAAATGAACATGTTGTGCCCATAAAGAATAAAACTGTGGATTGGGATTGGGTTGCATAGACCATTAGAAATAAATGCATGAACACGCTGCTGTTCTGGAAACCAGTTCTGGGTAGTTCTGCAGCTTCAGGTGGTTTTTAGAAGTGGAATTTCAAGGCCTTTTCTGTAACATCATTCTGTAGCACCTCTGGAGCTAACACTGCAGCCCGGGGCAGACAGATCCCTGCTGCTGGAGCTGCCCTGACACTGCTGGTCTGGGGGTGGCTGGGGAGCACCTCCCCCCCCCCTCCCCCACACAGGATTCCTTGCTGCTGAGCTTGTCTTGCTCCTCTGAATGCATCTCTGGGAAATCCTGTGCAAAATCATTCCCCTGGCTGCGCCATAAAGAGGCTGCTGCTGAAATTGACAAGTAATGCATTTGGAAGATGGGGATCCTGATAACAGGAGGAAATGCAGATAAGAAAAAAAAGAAGTCCTGAGAGGAGATGGAGCCTCCATCCACCCTGAAGTATGACACTTCAGAGGTTTTAGACTGTGAAATCCTGCCTGCTGCTTCTGCCTCCAGGTGAGCTCAGTCACTGGCCACCCTGGGATTGTTTATTTCCTGTTTGCACATCTGTCTCTTGGGACCTTCAGATGCCAGTGCTGCGGCTGCCTACATGTGTCCCTCCCACTCCAGTCCCAGTACCTACAATAAGCTTGGCCCTGCAGAGCATTTAATGCTGCAGCATGGCCAGAACTCTACCAACCAGCACGGCCTCTAGCTGAATACCCATCAGTGCCCTGCAGGGAAACTGCTGTGCTGTAAGGGACAGGCCCTGTCTTGGCCTGCAGCTTCCCCTTAGGGTGGGATTGGGATTCTCCCAGCTCCTCCTAGCAGGTGATGAGTGCACAAGCAGAGCCCTGGCTCCCAGGGAGTCTGTGGCTCCCTCCCCAGCTCTGGGGCTGCCCCATGGGAGTGCTGCAGGTCTGGGGGACATGCAGGGCCTGTTTGCCACCCGTTTTTATCATCCCATGGGAACTGCAGCCCTCTTATGGAAGCAGTCCCCATAACATCACCACCATAGTCAGTCTCTTTCTGTTCTGTGTCCTAATGGCTTCCCTTGATGCCTGCTGGAAACAGAGTTGGGTGTTTGTTATGGTTCTATGATTTTATGATTTCTATGATTATGGTTCTATGATGTTATGATGTGGAATATTAATAATACAACAAAAATCATAGAACCATAACAGTGTTTCTTACACTGTTTGCAATGGGTGTGGAGCGCACCTGGTGCCTGTACTTGTCACAGCCCCCTCAGCAGTGAGTGCATCTTTTTCACCCCTTGGATTTTTTTCTCTGCTATAGATTAAAACTCATTTCTTCAGCCTTTCTTCATGTGTTGCTTGGGTGTGTTTGTTTTATAATGCTCACCACTCCTATTGCTCTTCTGAATTTTCTCAGGATTTTTTGTCTGACAAACTTGGTTGGATGTATGATCTCAGCTAGGGTACGAACTGCTTCAGCCTGGGCAGCCCTGTAGAGGTTGTCTGCAGGGCTTTTGTTATACAGAATGCCTGGCATTGCCCAGGTGAAGGGTTCAGATTTTCTTTCTTTCAGTGTGATTTGGTCTGATGGTTTTCAGGTAAGAATGCCAGGGTGCTGCATGCCTCAGTGCCCCCACCCAGAGGCAGGTGTCTGCTACTCGAGTTTGCTCTTCACCTCCTCTGCAGTGCAAGGGCACACCTGAACGTGGTGGATGCCAATCCCATCTGTTGGGAGCATTTTGCTATGGGCTTCTCTGCACACTATAGTGCCTTTCCCTCAGGGAAGCTGTTAGGCCGCTCCCCGCCTTGGCCCTTGGGCACAGATTGAATCTGGAGCCAACCTGCTCAGAGCAGGACCAGCTGGCTGCCATTGTCCAGGGTAAGAGGGGCATTGAGCTGCGAGGGCAGCGTGCCTTCAGAGCACAGAATTGCCGGTCGCCTTCCTGCCCAGGCGAGGTCCTGGTGCCTGCAGGGCTTTGTTTAGCGTTATGCTTGTGTTGATCAGCCTTAGCAACGTGTTTAACTCTGAATATATTCGTTCGTTTAATTAACTGCTTTTAGTATTCATTATGCTTTTAACGTTCCTAATTGCTGACTCGCTCAGAGAAGCACAGCAGCAGGCGTGGGGCCTCGTGGGGCTCCCAAAATGAGTGTGTTAGCCCCACAGCCTGCTGCTCCACCCTCACCAGGCTGAGAGGGGTTGGCTTTACCATACCTTGTGGATCTAGCACCACTGCAGTATTGCAGAATGGTGCTTCTGGAAGCCTGAAGGGCTGCAGCTAATGTTAGAAAACGTTTGCAGTGTGATAAGCTCCATGCAGGACTAGAGTTCAGAGCAGCTTAAAGGATGAACAGGCTCATGCATTTGGAATGTAGGCACTCTAGCAGCCCTATGAAATGCAGAAAATCTGTGTAGGCACCAGTTCTCCACTTGCTGTGCTTGTGGTGCTCATCAGCAAACTGAGCCCAGTGCTGTTCCTGGCACTATGCACAATGGGGTGGGGAGCAGGGGAGTCAACCTGGGCTGGGACCCTGGGCTGGCCTGAGCCCTGGGCTATTGCATTCAGCAGCCCCTCCACCAGAAGGGGTGTCTCCCTTCCTGCCAGTAGTGGTAGATTGCATGTCCTGGTTTAAAAAAAAAAAAAAAAAAGCAAAAAAAAAACCTAACAAAGATCACAAAAAAAACCCACAAAACCAGCCCCCAACATGTTTGCCTTAGCACAAGAAGAATGTTTTTTCTTTGGTGCAGTGCTGTTGTAGAGGGTTGAGCTTTTAAATTCCTTGCTACGGGATAGCAGGATTGCCTTGAATTTTTGTAGGCTGAAGAGGAGGCAAGGGAAGTTGGTATGGGAGAAACCCAGTGATGTCTACTACATAGAAGCCTCCTCTCAGGGTATGGTCCTGAATGGCATGAATGGAAACACAGCTAGTGGTGACAGGCCAGAGTGATACCATGTGGCTGGTAGCCACGGACAGAACGTACATTCCTGTGCCATGACAGTGTTTATGGGTTATTTGTGATAACTCTGAAAGAAGAGCTAGTTTCTCAGTTCTTGGCCTTGCTTTCTTCTACCCTCCCTCCACAGCATACATCCCTCTGGCTTTTCCCAGACCAGCCCACGGTGTTGGCATGGAGGTATTATCTGTCAAAGGAGACACTGTGTGGTGCCTGCTGCAGCCTGGGACTTAGCCCTCCTCAGCTGTGCCACCCCACCTGTCCTAGGCAGTCCCATGGCCCGCTCCACTCCATTCTGCTCTTCATAGCTGAAGAAGGATCAGTGGGTATCCATCCCACTGTGTTTGTCACACAGCCTCCACCCCCTTCCCAGCAGCTCTCCCTTCCTCTGAGCCCTCTGACAGAGTGGGTGCTGGTAACAGTGTGTTCTTCCTCCTGCAGAATTCTCAAAGGATGGTAGCTAAATGACCGTTGAAGTCAGGGCTGGAAATGTTCGGTTTCTAATGTCATAGAGTTGAAGTCAGGCAGAACTTGTGAAATTACATGGAGTTTGGAATCAGTCTTAATACCACAAAAAGCAAAGGAATCCTGCAGGTCAGCTTGCTAGCTGCTCAGAGGGCTGCTCTGCCTCTCTGCCACTCAGCTTCTGAAGCCCTATCATACAAAGTGTGTGGGGTTAAACGAGATCTGCTGGGGCCATCCTCCAAAACACTGGGCTGCTTCTCAAGGTAGCTTATATTCTATATAGCTTATATTCTCAATAGCTGGGGTGGAGAGGTGAGCTGCTTCTGTCCTGCCCCCTCTTAATGGATTTCTCTCTGTTCCCAATATGTTTATTTCCCTTTCCTTTGGCTTTACAGCCAAAGTGATTCTAACCTTGTTTTTTCCAGTTGCCTCTTTTGAAAACTGCACTCTCGAGCCATTGTACGTGGCAGCTCCTATTTCAACCTGCTAGAAGCTTGAAAACAATCTCTGCAGTCTTTATTTTCTCTTTCTCTTTTTTTTCCCTCTTATTTATTTGTTTATTTTCTGCCATAGATTTCTTCCTTGCAGTCAGGTTGACAGTGGCCTAAAACACCTTTATTGGATTAAAGGGCCTATGACATTTGGACCACCCTTTTATATATTTCTGAATTTCAATTATTTCCATGTAAGAAACTCCAGGCTGACTGGAGCTGCTGAGATAAATTTCTCAGATAAACACTTTTTCTTCTTTTTGATTGCCAGTCTGGAACAGTAGAGTCTGACTACATCGCTGCTTCCTATTAAAATATGATACAAAACTTCCACTGATTTGGAGGAACCATTTTACTACAGCTCCGTATCAGGTTTGTTTTCTGAAATGATCTTGCTGTACAGTTATGCTAAGTTTCCAAGAAAAAGGTGCCCTCTAAAATCTGGGGATGAGACCTCAGCTACATTGAAGATGCTACATCTTTCATTAACTAATTTGCTGGTTTGTTGAAACCACAGACTCGTGGGTAACATTTCTATGCCAGACTTCCTGAATGGGCTGTTTGTGCAAGTAGGCGTTCGGTGTTGTAAGTGTTGCACAATCCAGCCCTTCAGATTCTGTAACAATATCCTTTTATAAGCTCTAGAATCAGGAGAAGTACCTGCAATATTTATACTTCAGTGCAGTTCTCTGTGGAAATGAAGGGCTCTGTGTATGCCATGTTTACTGGGCTAACACCATGGCTTGAATTGAAGCTTCTGCAAGTAAAACTGCAGTGACTGATTTTCACCATTCAAAGCGTGCAAAGGGCAAATACAAGTACCATAACAGAATCAGGGTTCTTAAAATGTCACTTGGGTATAAATGTTTACAAGGGCATGAGTAACAGGCAAAGAAACATGCTTGTGGCCAACGATGTCAGAGCTGCATGTTGCTCCTGCCTTTGCTGTTCTGTTCAGCAGGAAACGAGCAGCAGTGGCTGCCACGCAACCCTACTCTGGTGCCCTCAGCCAGGGAGTAGAAGGAAGCTGGGCACGAAGCTGAGAAGGCAGAGTTCATTCTTTGTGTCCACACTGTGTGTTGCTGTCAGCCTTCCAGAGAAGAGCCAGGCAGTGCAGTTTGCTGTAGTAGCTCAGAGATGTGGGCACCAACGTGCTAGGAAAAGGTCCAGCACCATCAATTCGATTTGTTTTCATTTCACATGAAGCAGTTAGGAAGTGAGAGCACCGATTTAATATGAGAGCTGGCATTGACAAAGCCATATCCACAGTTGCTGATATGTAGCTCTGCCCTTTTTGAGACATACGGCATATGGGAACTAGCTTTATAGTGCATAGACATTTGCTGTGGTCTCTCTGGGCAAGATGGATCCCAGACAAGTGGGGCATCATCCTGATGGTTGTGGTCAGTACATATGAGGCTTAAATTGACTCAAGAAGTTGGTCCTGGTGGAGCTGTGAGACTTTATAAGCAACTATAATTTTATTTTTCCCTATTCTTGCTCAAATCCTCAGGTTAACGTAGTATGAGGAGATGTGAAGGTTTGATTCAAAGCCCCACATCTTCCACTTGGTGTCCTCAGCAAGCCCTATCTCACACTGAGCACTAAACTGTTTTCTGTGATGTGACAAAACATGCAGAGATCTCTGACATTTCCACGTGAGGCATGTGTATATGCCGAGGGAGAAGACAAGATCACAGTGCAGGATGGTACCCGGTGCTGGTCTGGCTGGAAGTGGAGCAGGTCAGCAAGGGGTAATGAGTGCCTGTTTGCACCCACACCTGAACTATAAGCTTTGCAAGCACAGACACCATCTGCATATAAGCACAGGATGAGAAAATTCCTTTCCTGTACCTTCCGCATAATATGAAATGAAGGCACAAGCTGTTTGGCCCCCATTGTCTTGTGGGGTAGGCATCTCACACGTGACTGAAATAGGGAGCTTGAGTGGGCCTTCATGCACAGGGGCTAGAAACTGAAGAACTGGTGTTTGTGCAAGGCATGTCTGTCAGGATAGGTGCATCCAGCAGTACTTCTGATGGCAATATCCAATGGTATGTCCAGCAGTGTGGTGGCATCAGCTTATGGTTCATTGTACAGTTCATGCTTGTGCTTCTACCTGAGGGTGTTCCCTCCTATGTGGCCCATAGAAGCAAAACCAGGTGCGAAAGGCTGCCCATAGAGCCCCTGCCCATCAGAAAGTCCTCTCGTGGGAGCTGACTCAGCTACTGGTGTGACTGCACATACACAGAATAATAAAATGAGATTTTAAAAAGCCCTCAAAAAAAAGATGTGTGCGCAGGTGTGGAAAATCTGTTTTGTACATTTGTATTCAAGCCCGTGATCACTGCTGGATGGAGTTATCTGCACATACCGTGCCTCCGGATTGGCACCACGGGGATGAAGCTGGATTGGGAGGTTCAAGCCTCTGAAGCATGGAGCTGAGGGAAATCCACATTTCCCCAGGACTTTTAACAGACAGACAGTGCTGCTTTCAAAGTGCTCTCAGGTCCAGTGGGGCAGATGATGACAAACATTGAGAATCCCATGCTTCTGAGCTGCATCTTCATGCCACACCAGCAGCTGCTGCTCTGGCTGCTGACACGTGGAGGCTGTGGGAGGTGGTGGAGGGTGGCCCAGCACCTTCGTTCTGTGGTGATTGAACCTGCCTCTGTCTCCAGGGAAAGGCTCCAAAGTAGGCTTAATAACCCTGTTATTGAGCTAATGCTGTGTGCGAGCATCAGATGTTTCACAGAAACCAGAATGTTGGGATGAGAGGCTCCCCTGTGCTGAGAATTCAAAGCACAGCAAACAGAAAGCAGACACCTTGCTTACAGCATTGAATTCTCAGATTATAGAAAAAAACAGTATGTGGGAAAAGGTGATCCAGAAACAGGTGCTATAAATGCAGGTTTTACGGGCCTTGAAAGGTAAAGTGCTGAAATTTTTGTCGTCCTTGAAGTGAATGGGAAGCAGAATGCATGAAGTGTGAGAAGCAGACTGCAGCTATTTACTGCCACATTCTAAAGGATTCTGCATATGTTCTTTGTTTTTGCACAACCGTGTGTTGATTCCCCTATCAGAGCTTATTTTCACTAACCTGGAAATAAACTGCTGCATGAAAGCTTGACTGTATGCCAGTGGGTACACATTATACCATAAATCTGGCAAAAGCAGACGGCAATTTTCCCTTTCTGTGCTATGGGAAAATACCTTCTTCAGACCAGCTCCCTCATTCACGCTTACAAGCATAACACAATTTAATGAAAAAAATGCTGAGCGCTCTGATGGCAGGATGTGTTGAGCCACGTGGAAATTGTTCCTGGAACAGACTACTTTGGAAGTACAGTAAAAAATATCTGAAACGTTATGTCAAGCAGTCTGTTGACATTCTGGCGATTTTATCACAGATCTTCGTGTGTTTGCTGTGTGTCTCTGGAGTCTGACTCAAGTGAGCACGGAAACCTGAGCTTTAAATAACAATATTGATGATAAATTAAAGATGAGAAAAAATGTTGCTCAGAGTCACAGAGAAAAGTGAAAAGTTCAAGAATGAAGTCCAACAGCAAAACCTCAGAAAGTGGATGCAAGGGCAAATAAACATACCCCCTTTTTTGATCTTTTTTATTTAATTTATTTTTAAGCTCTGCAGGAGATCCCAGGGAGTTTTGAGGATTGAGGCAGGAGCATAGAGAGCACCTAACTTTTTTGAATGATAATTGTAAAGAGGTTTCCCTCTGAAAATATTCTAAGCTTGTTGCAGCATGGCAGAAGTGTAGCTACGTTCTCTTCAATCCATTTCCCTACAAGAGTAACAAATATGTTACCGTGTGCCAGAGATAAGGACAGGAATTCAACTGAACACCGCAGAGTTCTGTGTGTTTTCTTCTGTTCCTAAGGCAGGAATGAGTTTTCTTTTTCTGATAGGAGAAGCTATGTGCCTTCTTGTATCTCTGAGAATAAGAGATATTTTCGTGCTCTGCATTCTTGTCTTCACTCACAACAGCAGTACCTTTGTTAATGGCAACTTTAGTTTTAAAGGGAAATGTATATAACGTCTTTATACTTAGAAATAAGTTGTCTGCTGCTATGTGCTGCATTATTTATCTTTGTGTTTTTTATCATCTTGGAATCTCACATCTTTTTATACATGCTTCTACCTAAAAAGTGTTTCAAATGTATATGCCTACTCAGACTTTCTAGGAAAACAGCATGAATAAACTCTTGCTGTGAATGGCACACTGGTATTTCAGCTACCCTCTGTAAGACAGTGGTAGATCATAAAATCTGCTTAAAAGCAGAGTTTCTGGTGAGGAAAAAGTAACTGGGTTTGTGAACTTTCTGATACATAAATAAATAAATAAAACGGCACAGCAGCTACATAGCTTTGAGATTCTCAGCATGGAGGCTGTAGGGAAAAAAGCCCAGTCAGAGTCCTTCACAAGTCCAGCAGCACTCTCCTGCAGGATTAGGTAACACTAGAGATGGCCTCCAGGGAGAGTGAAGGAAGTGTAAGTTGTGAACCAAAAAAGGAATAAGCATAATTGCTCCTAAGTATTTGTATGTGTGAAAAGTAGAGCACTTCACTAATAATTTGCCAATTACTGATAGGTTGCTCTGTAAAGATCCTTTTTCCTCTAGGGATGTGTGATAACAGAGCCTGTATTCTCTATTCCCAACAAACCAGCTGAGGGAAATCATGCCAAATTCAAACCAAAGCCTAAAATGGGTTCTGTTGCGCTCAGTTCTTGGCCATTGTGACTCAAAAGTTAGAGCAATTGCTTTTTCTGGCAACTGCCAGCCGCTGCTTGAGGGATGCCAAAGGGGCTCCAGTGAGGCCATAGCAGCACACGAGTTCCAGCAGATGGGTGCTATGGTGCATCTGAAAGTTTCTAGCCCTTTTTGTAAAGGGGCATGTAAGTTAAGTTTGCTTGACTTTTCATCCGTTCCATAATTTTTTTTTGTTTGTCTTTTTTTCCTTTCTTTCTTTGCTTGTTTTCTTTGGTTTGCTTTTTTGGAGGTAATAGATAACATCACTAAGATAGTTCTGCTTTAGAATGTTTCCACTCCCTCAGGCTGAATTTTGGAACACTTCTTATGCTTGTGTTGTATAGTATATGCATGCAAAGGACATAATATGCCAGCTTTGGATATATCATATTATGGTTCTGATTTATGCTGTGATGACAGACATCAGAGCCCACTGAAAGCAGCATGGTTCTGGATGGTTACCATGGTTCTTCAGCTAGGTTCAGATGGAACGATCTGACTCTGTGTTAACATCTAAGGGAATCAGATTTCTAGAAGGAATCAATGTAGTTTTCATGTTCCTGTCCCATTCCCCATTGTCTTAAAATACAAAGAAGGCTGTCTCCTGAAAATGTAACACATGAGTGGAGATGTATGTTAAAGATTAATACGTGTACATTCCACTATTGTGAATGCTGTTTTAACAGCCTGTGTAGAGATGTACTCCTGTAGATATTATGTCAGTCACAATTGTTCTAAGCGGGGTTAAGAGACAGAGAGTTTTCATCAAAGGTCAGAAGAATGACCCCCCCACATCAAGTATTGCCA